>NC_141625.1:7020332-7353666 GCF_047967505.1 Dipteris shenzhenensis
GAAGCCGTCTTTGACACCTAAAGCAATCATTGTCGACACAAAAGTGCTACTATTATGTTAAAAGTGCTAGTAGTGTACTTAACTTCGGCAAGCAAAATGCATTTCTAATATCACCACTTAGTGGAAGCAATATGGGCTTTCTTGGTGCGCTTTAGGCATACCTAGGCCTATAGTCTGCAGCCCCAACCTACTTGGGCAGCTCAAGTCCCAAATAGGTTTTGATGGGCAAGCAATGCTTATTTACGCGAGTATATCAAGGTTGCACAAGGCAAGTAGGTGTAGCTAGTCGGAACTTTTTTGCACGACTAACTCTTTTGCATGAGCGAGCAAGCATGCATTAAAGGGTATAACATTGTTTTTGCATGCATTTTCCTATCCATCAAGGATCACACCATCAGGAGCTATCGGATGTGGGAGATGTGGCATGTGTGTCTAGGAAGCCCTTGATATGGCATTGGCAACTCGCAATTCATGTAGCCTCCTACCAAGAACAAGCTTGTGAGCTTCTCGCTCCTTTACCAACCTCTTGCATGCATTGATGAGGACCTCTATAGATGCTCATGACATTGTAAGAAAAGAAATCGCAATTTGAATAAAAACCATAATATCAAGAGTGATTGCAGGGGTTGGAGACACTTAAGGATATCAGGAGAGATCTAGTGAGATTCCTTCAACTTCTTCATAGCATGTGTAGCAGGAGGTAGCAATTGGATTGCTTAACGATAGCAACAAATAAGCTTCCAATTGGTAGCTTAATCTAGCTATAAAAGTGAAGATCAAGCAAGGTTAAACAAAGAGTCGTGAAATACTCTGAAAGAATATTTCCAAATGAAGCAAACCATGTCCCAAAGATAAGTATCTAATATGAACATATGCTCTCACTCATGCACGCACCACCACATATTATGCATGGCTTTTGCATGAGTACTTAAATCTCCAATTAATCATCATGGGAAGTATGATATTACTAGACAACTCTGCTCCCGAGCAATATCCTATGTTTGAGTGCACTATTAGAAGCTGCAAATTCCTCGACACCCAGACATCCTTGCTCCCTTCTTTAGGTAGTACTTAAATCTCCAATTAATCATCATGGGAAGTATGATATTACTAGACAACTCTGCTCCCGAGCAATATCCTATGTTTGAGTGCACTATTAGAAGCTGCAAATTCCTCGACACCCAGACATCCTTGCTCCCTTCTTTAGGTATCAAGACCACCAAATGTTGGGATTGTGTACAGTGAAACAAGAAAGAAGGCTTGGACATTTATACGGAATTTCGCAATCTCGACCACTCAAAAGAAGCATTCTAAATTCGTTTGGGGTTTAAAAAAGGAAGAATTTTAAATCATCAAACATCCCTCCTCAAAAGAAACCAGAAATGATGAATTCGTAGGAAAGGCAGAGTTACCTCCACCAGATGCATGTTAGAAGCACGACTGAGAAGCACAAAAGCAAACTCCCCAATCTGAGCTAATGACAAGCCAACCTGCCATACACATCAAAAATCAATCAACCTTACTTAGTACTATCTTCAGTTCAAAGTGCTACCGGACCCCAAAAGTTGAAATCAAAGATCAGGAAGACCAAGAAGAGAAACGTCCTGCTCAAGTCTTGTCATAGATTAACTGTCACAAAGCTTCTGATTTCACATGAAAACGTCCTCACATGCATGTATTTAAAAATTCATATTATATAAACATGCATAAAATGCAGTTTGTTTGACCTTCTTAACAAAGCCATGCACTCCTGTACAATAGTAAGCTTGTTGTCACCAGTTCAAACTAACTGCTTTTAGCTCTGAAGCAGGGAGGGCTTAGCAGGCCTTCAATATTACAATGTTCTTCAAAGCATATACTTTCCATGACCTACAATGGAAAAGATTCTAACAAATGTGCTACTAACTCCTATTCTTAATGTTTTCAGGTCTTAAATTATCTAAACACAAGACAAGTCTCAGCATAATAAATTGATGTAAGGCTTGCAAAATGAGAAATGCTGGACTTCCACTATCCCATATCCAAAGAATGTTTTAAAGTCTTCTCAACTTATCAAATTGATGTAAGGCTTGCAAAATGAGACATGCTGGACTTCCAAAGCAATTCCCATATCCAAACATTTTTCAAGTTTATATAAGGCCAGCAAATAGGAAAAGAAAGCACTAATGTGAGTTGGGAAACCAAAGCCTTTTTAACAACTAGATAAAGATTTGGGAATATATTCAGTAGTGAATACTTCTCAACATGAATCAAAGAATATGACCTAACTCATCCTGTGAAATCAACAGGTAAGTGTTGTATCAACTCGTGAGACAAAGTCACAAGGTTGAAAACCATAAACTCCATCACAACTAGAAGGCACTAGCTACTGTGACATCCCCCACGCTATGTGTGTTGTGGTGCATAAGCTGATTTCTAAAATGCTGGTCTTGCACATATCACATTTCTTATATATACGCTTGCACCCTGCTCAGTATGGTTTTGTGACCCATAGGCAGGTCATGGATAATATTGCAAATGCTTAGCATTGGATATGCCAAATACTCCATCGGGATGTTTTGATTATGCAGGTGGATATTGAAAAAGCATTTGACACTGTCAGATGGGATTTTATCGCAGATGTTATGTTTGGGTTGGGCTTTCACCCCAAAATGCAAAATGTGGTTTCTTGGCTTTATGAAGATGGCAAAGCTTGTTGCCTCTAATCTGATGCCCTCTCTTCTTCTTCGACCTCGGGCCGCTTTGTTCATCAAGGCTGTCCTCTCAATGCCCTGCTTTTTGCAATCACCAGTCATCTATTGTTGATGCATATGGATACCTTAGTTTTGCAGCAATGATTTTCTTGGAGGCTCACCTCTCTTGTAAGCCAGGCTTATGCAAATGATTCTTTTTTTCTTTCCATGGAACTCGGAAGCAAATGTTAGACATCTTATGCAGGCCATTGATTTGTTAGGTCTGGCAGCTGGGCTGAAAGTGAATTTCAGTAAATCCAAACTTTAACCTCCGCGTGAGTGTGATTGGCATCACCTTTTGTGGCCCGGCCTCTTGCTCCCTCCTCCCTCCTGACTAGGTGGTGCGGCGTTCGGGTTACCCTATTAGATGGCATATCTCTCTTTGCCGCAAAAAAGACTTTGGATGCTACACAAGCTTTTTTCATAAGCTGGATTATTGGAAATTGTCTACTTGGCCACAGCATATATCAAGATGAATCCAAGAACATGACAAGCACACTCGGGGGGTTCACCTCCAAAACTTCCCTAACTCATCCTCCTGAATCACACCACATAGTGCAGCTTCAATCTCACGATTGCCACTCATAAGGTTGAGAACCATAAACTCCATCACACATAGCAGCCACTATGACATCCCCACTGACGTCATAAGCGGCCAACAGTGGGTGTAGACCATAGTATAAACATATGCTCTCACACTTACAACTCCACACACCCACACATACTTGACCAACCATTTATACAAAGGTCTTCAACCTGAGTTTCTATAGGCAATTTCAGAGGTGAAGGGCAAACTCAGCAGTGACAAAGGCTAGCACTAAAGGAGAAGGCTAATCAAAAAGTAGTCCACATTCTCTTCATTCAAGCTACAACTACTTGTGAAGACTATAAGATGTCATTTTAGTCTCTCCCAAACAAGCACCCAATCAAAAAAAAAAAGCTTAGACCATCTACTTGTCTACTTGGCCACCGCATGCTCACCTTCGGATTGTGCAGTCCATTCACTTGACATATCTATAGTTTTATTTGCCACTTATTCCCTGGTCTTCTCTAGACATTCAAAAATGTATCGCCAAGGTTATTGAATGTCTTTGACGCACCATACATGATCGTAAGGCACTCCTTCTAAAATGCAATTATATTTGTTCGCCCAAGATGCATGGCGGTTTGAACATTCTCAATATTCACTCATATGTTAGCTCGCAAGGCAACGCTCTTTATCTCTTTTTGGAGCAACGTCAACCATGGGCTATTATGCTTTCCTGTACGGTTGGCTCCCTCTATACAAATCCTTTTGGCCATTGGATTTCCACTATCTATGATGTTATTTTTGACACTTTCATGGTCGTATTCCTGGATATCCCTTTCCTACTCGCCTGATTCATGATTGGCAGCAACTTCTAGCCCATTTGCATTGGTCGGGTCGCCATCCAGATCCTGGCAACACTCTCCATTTGCAGAGCTTTCATTGGCCACGTGTTTGTTCCCCCTTTAGCCCATCTTCAGCCTAGAAAGGCGTATTTTTTGCATCAGTTGGGTGTTTCTACAATGGAGGATGAGGTGGATGATTCAAGCTACACTCTTTCGCTTCCTCAGGCAAGAGACAATATTCTTTGGGTTTGCATCAGAGGCCTGTTTGGTGCATTCTCACCACTTTGTCGCAACCTTTTCAGCCTGTCCCCTGCCGGTTTACTACTTTCCCTCCATTGGATTGGAAGTTTGCATTCTCACCACTATGTTGCAACCTTTTCAGCTTGTCCCCCGCCTGTTTACTACTTTCCCTCTGTTGGATCGGGCAGGTCCTTGTTGCTCACCTTTTTCACTTGCAGATCTTTCTGCCAAGAAAGCCTATCATCTGTTACTTCAACATCCATTGATTCAAGGGCATCATAATCATTTTCGGCATCCTAGCAAGTCTCTTACTTGGTGGAAGCCTGAAGGTTTGTATTCGACGCATCTGGGGCGAGGGCAGTAAACTTCCTCTCAAGTAGTGGGTTTTCTATACTGTTTGGTAGGGGCATTACTGATGGGATCTTTATCGACTGCCAGGCGTATAGCTTCCTCAGCCTTCCCTACTTGTTTACATCCCAAGGAGACTATGCTACATCTTTTTTCAACCTATCCTACCACTCATGATTTTCTTCCCAGGCTGAGGAATGGTCTTCCTGCTGGTTTTCCCGAGATTCCTTTTGGCAGGCAGTTCTATTTATTTGGTAGATATGCCTCTATGCCAAACTATGCCTAGTTCTTTTGCTAGTGCCAATATTGGACACTATGGTCGTTATATCATGCTCGTAACATTCGATTGTACGAGCACTCTTTGGTGGATGTTTATCATTTCTTTCTTTCTTCCTTGCATTGGTCTCTCCAAGATGCGCATCCTCGTGGAGACCTTCCTTTGGCCCAGTTAGAAGTGTTTTATCACTGCTATTAGTCTCTAAGTAGTTGTTCCATTTTGGGACAGGTATGACTGTACATTCATGTTAATGAAAGTTTCTTACCCCCCAAAAAAATGTGTATAAGTGCGCACACGCGTGTGCGTGCGTGTGCCCACGCCCATGTGCTGCTCCTCCAGGTGTACAATTTTATGCCAAAAAACTCACAAAAGGTAGTACATATGCAATGGACCGCTAAAAATAGTACAAGGTATCACAATATAAGCAGGCTGCACAAAAAATTTACACTTGTCGCATAGCAGGTAAAACCATGCCTAGAGAGCTCAACAAAAGGAGAATACAGGAACATGCCCAAGCTCATCTTGTATGCCCAAAAAAATCACTCAGCTTTTTAAGCTCGAGATAGTGACCCGCAACATTGAGAACATCACCTATAGAAAAGAATGGCTGCTATGACATCTCCACCAAGGTCACAGCACAAGACAGTTGGTGCCTCATGTACTGCATTGCAAAATCTGTCAAGCACTGTAATGTCTTCCTTTAAATAAATGCACAATCTCACATATGCAAAACCGCAGTTTTTCCCTCATTTTTTATTCCTAGGTAAATACATATAACTGATCTGTCCAAGTAGGGAGGGGCAGGCAGTGTCCAGTATTATCCAAATTTACAACAGGTAACAGTAGTGTACCTCCTTTAATAGACATCAAGTCTGCTCTCTGGTGCTATCCTGAAATTGCCTTGCTCTTCATAGCAAACGTTTTTGGATATTTGTAAAGTCAAGCACGTTATAATATTTCATGCTGAATGAGAATCACCATGGGACGTACAGTGATATTTAAACGCACTTTGGTGTGTCTAAAAACTTTTCAAAACCTCCGCTTTGATAAGAGATGAGCATTCTAGAAAAGAGCCTCGCATGCTGTAGAACGTGTTCGGCAAAGGTCACGACATTGACATTATACAAGCTGATGGATACCCAAAGACACTTCTTAAGGAGATATCCCTGGTGAACATGTGCAATGGTACTATAGAATAACGTTTTAGCAGACAACACTGCACAGGACATGATGTCAATCCAAAGACACTTCTTAAGGAGATATCCTTGGTGAACATGTGCAATGGTACTGTAGAATAACGTTTAGCAGACAACACTGCACAGGACATGATGTGATCATAGTTACGCTGAAACGCCGAAACGGCACAACAAAGGCCTGCAACGGCGTTTCCCCCATGCCAACCCCCCCGAAATGCGAAACGCAGACTGAAACGGCGATCCGAAACGGCATCTGAAACGTCGTTTCAGACCCGAAACACGCTGTTTCTGGTGCCGTTTCGGACGTGACCTAAAAACATGGCAAAACATTAAAAAAACGCCACGCGCCTCGTCGCGTTTTTCTGCTCTTCTACCTGCTGCTCTCCCCCACGATTTCTTGGCCCGCCTGGTTCTCTCCCGAGTCCCGAGTCCCGAGTCCCAGCCCTATGAGTGGCTGCTCTTTTGGACACCCGGCTTTGGTGAGCACATTTCCTTTCTCTATGCTTCTCTTGCCACAAACATCTTGCTATTTTTTGGCTGCAACCATTGATTCTTGCCTTTTCCCTTTGAAATTTGATCTATTGCAGCTTGTACAAGTGCTCTTTTTGCTCATGGATATGGCTTCACAAAGCGTTGTCCCTCAGCAAGAGAAGGAGTTCACCCAATCGGATTATTGGTGGAGCCAACTTGATTTGGTAGGCAAGTATGACTCCAAGAAAGGAGGAGCTCGCAAGTTTAGATGCAGATGGTGTGGATTGGAGCGAGGAGGGAACCCTGATAGGGTCAAATGTCATCTTCTTGGCATTAAGGATGGGGGGATTGGGCTATGCTCCGTAATCTCACCACAAGAGAAAGAAAGGTTGCAAAGAGAGGTTGAAGTATTGCCCACTACAAAAAGGGCAAAGACAATGGCTTCCATTGGTATAGGAGCTTCTTCAGGTGCTCATGCAGCACGTGTTCAGCAGGCCACTGCATTTTGGAGTCCTCTTTCCTCTGCTACTACGGCTTCTTCTTCTGCGAGTGCACATGGAGCTCTTGCTAATATTCCTGCTACATCTCGGTCTACTTCACATAGGCAGGGCAGTCTTTACACATCATGGCATCCGCAAAGGAAGGCACAAGTAGATGCAGCTGTGGCCCGATTTTTTTACTCCAATGGGATTAGCTTCAATGTTGCTAGATCACCCTACTTCAAAGAGATGGTGTCAGAAATCAAAACATTTGGATCCACATATACCCCTCCCACATTTGATGCTTTGAGGGGCAAGCTTCTAGAGGATGAGGTGGTGGCAGTTAAGCAAGCTATTGAACCTGTGAAAGAGAAATGGGTAAAGTATGGAGTAAGTTTGGTTGCAAATGGATGGAGTGATGTGCGAAGTCACTCACTAGAGGGTATCCTTGCATATTGTAGGGGATTTGCACTCTACATACACTCCATAGAGTGTGGAGTGCAACAAAAAACAGCACCTGTATTGATGCAAATGTGGGCAGATGCAGTGGAATATGTGGGGCCGTCTAATGTTTTGCAACTTGTTTCAGATGGGGAACATACCAATAAGGCAGCAGGTGCATTATTGGAGCAAAAGTATCCTCATATCTAGTGGAGTGCTTGTGTAGCACATTGCTTAAATAATTTATTGAAAGACATTGGCAAATTGGATTGGGTCAAGAATGTTATTGACAATGGAAAAGAGGTGGTTAACTTCATCACACGACATAAATTTTCTCTTGCTATGTACCGTAAATTTGCCAACAAGGAGCTTTTGAAGTATGCAGAGACAAGATTTGCATACAACTTCTTGATGCTTCGCAGGCTCCTTGAAATGAGACCTACACTGAAACAAGTTGTGACAAGCCCAGAGTGGGATGCATGGCCCACTTCTAGGCAGGCTCTTGGAATTTATTGTTATGACTTGTGCATAGGCAGTGATGAATTTTGAGCTGATGCATCTCACATTGTTGATCTATGTGTGCCTATTGTGAAGCTGCTTAACCGACAAATATATTGGATTTCATAGCCCAGATGATGCCCACTCACCTGATGATGATGATTTGTTAGTAGAGGAGAATGATGATGAGGAGGAGGAGGAGGCAGAGGTTGAGTCTCAGGATGAGGATGAGCTTATTATTTGATCATATATGATATCATCCTCGATGTAGCCTTTTTTGGGTTTCAGCTTTCTTTTTGTTACTATGACATTTGGGCTTCGAAAGCTGAATTACCATTTATGAATCATGATTGGTTTCTTAAATATCATGAATCATGAATCGTTTTTCCATTTTGTATATATATACCTAGATGAATCCAGGAACATTCCCAAACTCATCCTCTAAAAACACAACATAGTGCAGTTTCAATCTCATGATAGTCACTCACAAGGTTGAAAACCATAAACTCCATCATGCATAGCAGGGACTAGCTACTATGACATCCCCACTGACGTCATCAGCGCCCAACAGTGGGTGTAGACCATAGTATAAAAATATGTTCTCACACATACAAATCCACACACCCACACATACTTGAGCATCCATTTATACAAAGTCTTCGTACTGAGTTTCTGTCGGCACTCCGGAGGTGAAGGGTAGACTCAGCCATGGTGAAGGCTAGCACTCCATTTTGTAACTTGTTATAGGATTTATAAATTACCCCACCTTACGTAGTTGAAATTTGCATTGTGTGATTGGTTGAACAATGAAACTTGAATCTTCAAAGTTCAAAGTTCAAAGTTACAATCAATATTAATGGTACTAGGTAGAGCTATAGCTTATTGTGCACTTTTTTTGAAGGTAGAGCACTCTAAATGTGTGTATGCATTACTCTAAACCCCCTTTTGTAAACCCCCTTGATGACGTGGCGTTTCCCCGTTTCACCCCCTCTCAAAAATCCCGAAACGTTTCGTTTCCCGTTTCCGTTTCCCCGTTTCCCGTAACTCTGGATGTGATACAGGCCACAGAATATTGCTGACCTTTGCGCCATTTCTGCCACTACAAAATGTCTCCATTCACTTCCATGAGTATAAACAGCTATTAATGCCTGATCTGGGCAGCATAGCTTGACATACAACTAGGGATTCACCTCATATTTAAAGCAAGGATCCAGCAGATCTGTAATTAGGCAGCTAGATGTGTTCCAAAGTTAATTCAGAGAAATGATTCAACCTCAACACAATGCCATTTGACAGCACGCAACCTTGTTCCTTTCTCACCACTACACAACATTTCCATTCCCTTCGATGAGGAGTATTGAACAGCTACTAAGGGCCTAATCAGTATGTATGCAAGGATCCCAAAGTACAGACCAAGCTGTGGGTAACACAACATCCTACACCTCAGGACTGGGAAACACATATTGATGTATCAGCTAGGGATTCACCACAGATTTGAAGCAATGAACCAGCAGACCTGTCACGAAGCAAACTAGAGGAGATCCAAAGGTATTGTAATTCTCAAAAATGGTACCCATGCTGCCAGCATAGGCTAATCAAGTCCCAAAGTTTTAGGACCAAGGCATGCAAGAACAAATAAACCATGACATGATAAAGCAGATGACAAGCCATGGTTGTTTTGACATCAGGAGGACTCAAGTGGCAGATAAGCAATAAAGCGCTCAATTAAGATTTTTTCAAAATAAAAAGCCATTGGTTTCATCCACTACACTTAGTCACTTGCAATTTTAAGCTAAGCAAAGGCACAAAGCACAAGATATAATTGAACAATCTTACAGCAAAAACCTTTGAACCTAGTGTACGTTTCACCAAGACGTAATCCAAACCTTATTTTTCAAGGGCCTCCTAGGTCACCAGCTCCTCAACATGGAGTTCTATAATTAGACCCATTGTCAGAATTACCACAGCCCAGAAAATAAGTTGGATTTCTGACAATATACCAACAAATTATCCTTTCACCTGGTAGAGAAATCCCAATTAATCAAGACACCTCCAACAATCCTATTATATGAGCAGCCATAAAATTATACTACTCCAGCCCCCAGCACAGCCAATTATTCACCTATGAGTGTTATATATTTTGTTGAAAGCATGATGATAGACAATTGACCTGAACATGCATAATATTGTTGTAAAGTGTTTCTTCAAATAAAATATTGCTTGATAATGAAAAATTTACCCGAACGCCTTAAGTGCTACAATTTGGAATTCAAGCCATATCCCAAACTGAAGGAATCAACCATGGTATAAAGCTATATTGTGGATCTAGAATGTCTCTTCTGTGAGTGTATGTAGCATTCGGTGATATGTCTTCTGTGAGCATACATTGTGGCCATCGGACAGCCATAAAACACACAGAGAACCCAATAATATGGCTCCCACTACAGCTGACAGAGATCCATCACTAGGAATACTGAAAAACCAACATTGCTTTCTCTACCATAAATAGAACAGAGAACTCCAAGCATCAAAATAGGAGATAAGAGAGACACATACAAGAAATGAATTCTTTATACTGTAGCCAAATGCTCTAACCACGACGGTGACAACAACAGTCTTGGCGATGATAACAAGGATCACAGAAGCTAATAATATGTCCATGTGGCTCAGTAAGAATTGCACATTTATAAGCATCCCAATGCTAGCAAGGAAAAGTGCTGCAAAGAGATTGCGAATGGGTTCAACCTGCCACAAGTAGGTAAAGGCATGATCAGTCAGCAGAGATTCTAACAATGAAAGCAACTGCAATCAGACCTCAAGAATACAAAGTGGCAACTACTTTTAATCCCAGACAAAAGATTAAACATTATAACGAATTGCAATTATCAGTAAAACAGCCCAAATAATATTTGAGAAAATAATATGACGGGGTAAAAATCTTGATTTCAATCTAAATGTTAAGACAATCATTTTCTGTAGGAGCCAAATTACTTTCTCCAATGTACATGAATAGTTAAATTTAAACCAACAGAATATCAAGAACGTGTAAACACAAGCATAGCTTAGTAATCTTATTAACATATTTTGAAAACAAACAACTCCACTAGCCTTTGTTAATCGTGTCACTATAACTGACATGAGCTTCCTCATGTTACATCTAGCTTGCTTCACAACTGTCTCTCAAAAACACACACCAAGGCTCACACCAAAAGAGGTCACTTATCTCCAGATCAAAAACTTTGGTACCATGACATCCAAACGGCACAGATTGCCATGGCTAGTCTATAGTGTTGGAGGTAGAAGGGGATCTCAGGCTCCTTCCATTCCACTCGCTTTGTACTTGTGTGTTTTCCAATAATCAAAGATTGACGTGACTTCTCTATCGACTCGTCTTGTACCTGCACTCTCTCTCTCTCTTCGTTTCGTACCTACAGCCTTGTTCCAGGTCTTGGAAAAGCTTCTAGCCAGTCCATCTTGAGGTTTCCCTGCACATGCTTGTCCTCTCAATCCATGGACAGCCATGTGGCACTCCTGCACCACTTCTGCCCATTATGGTGGACCTGATCTGCCAGGTATCTCTTTTCTCTCCCTACTTCCCACAGGGCATCCCATGTGCTTCCCATCGGGTAGCCCCATGCCTAACCCTATCAACCCCTATGGTCCACCCCCCCTGGTGAACTCCTCATAGTAAAAGAAGTGTTTCCTCAATGCCGGAATCCGATAGAGGCAAAACACCGCTTGCGAAACAAATGATACATGTGTGCTATTCCACAGCTACGCTCCACGATATGTGTGTGAAGCCTCCACGCCTCTCTCTCTCCCGCTTAGCGCCTAGCTCTTCTCCGACTCCCGCCCCTCCACGATGCTGTAGTCATAGCAGCACAGCACAAAGCAGCAGTACACCACCAAGGAGCAGCCCCCAGAACCAGTTCGCGGTGGTGGAAGCGTCAGCAGCAGCAGCCCGTTTCGAACCCAGGTCGCGCAGGAGGGGGCAGTCTTCTTTTCGCATATCATCAGCCTAAGAGAGGTACAAGAGCAACCTATCTTCAGCCCCCATGCTGAGCTGAGCCTTGGGCTCAGTCTGGGGTGTTAGAGATAGCAAGAGGGCCCCCAGTTATTCAAAGGCCATCATGGAGCCCCCAAAGGTGAAGACCTTTATTTCAACCCCTCCTAGTAAACCCTCCTACTCCGACATCGCAGAAATACCCAGCCCATACACATGCATTACAAGCGGAGGGTTAGCTCAGACCCACAAGACCATATATACTTTCTACAACAGGACGTAAAGGAGCTTAGACTTATGGTTGCCGCTCTCAAGACGAAAACAAAGGAGATGGAGAACAATGGCAAACGAGACATCATACACGAAGTACTACAACTACACAGGGAAGTGGCGCCTGCACCACAGTTGGTAACCAAAGTCCATGGCATGGTTACCAATGAGGTCAAATCGACCAAAAACGGCAGCCCTTGGGGGGGGCCAGATTTGTCGAATACAAAATGGGCTCATGTGGAGTGGCTACAAGTTCTCATGTTATTATAAATGATTCGTGATAAGCCATCCGTTCCTCATCAGATCATTCAAGCTGAGTTTGGGTCACCCCCATTACAGCTAGATGCTGCATTTCAGGTCATCACGTATCTGTACCGAGTCAAGGAGTATGGGGATTACACCTATATGCCTAGCAGGCTACCATGGCTAGCACTGTCCTCTTCTATGGCACTTGAAGCAAGGCGGGACCACAGATGCTGATATGCATGCACAAAGAGATGGATTGAGCGACTAGGGCTCCACATGGATAGACTACCTCCCTTCTAGTACAACATGGATGCTCCCTTTTCTCCCCTCCTATCACACGAGGTCAACCAGGTTATCCGTGACGATCTCTTCCACCTACACACATTTCGGACTTGGTTGGGACCGAGTGAGCTCCTAGTGAAGCTTAGCTTCTACAAAGATCACTTCTTACATATCACAGCTAAGGGTTTCATTGACCCCCCAAGATACACGCAGATCTACTTACCCCAACTCATTGAGGATCTTTATTGAGCAGTTCAGGGTCTCTTCACATAGACTTCGTATCGAGAGCGGCAAAGCAAAGCAACTACCCAAGAAGAGGCGCATATGCACATTATGTGACATGTAGGAGGTTGAGACAGAGAAGCACTTCATCTTCAGATGTCATGTTTACTATGAGATCCGAGGGCGTTTCTACTGCCTCTTCAGAGACAGCTATGGGATTTTGGCCCAATTCTCTCCTACCCAGACCAGCGATGTTTGGCAGGTTCCAATCATGAGGTACTGAGACACCGCGAGAGGATACTTCGAGCATGGAGACAAGAGCAGACTTTTTCCTTGGCTGATCCCTCTCAGAGCTCTATCACGGAGCTTTTTCAGCCTGATCACATGGACCCCCACGAGATGAGGCCTCGACATGACCTTGACCCGGAGCCAGTGACCCAACAGCTCAGACAGAGGGTTGACACAAAGATCACACTTGGGGACATCCCCTCCTTGTTTAGAGTCGGAGCCCGACGGACAGGGGTCACAGTAGCCTTGGTTAGACGCAGAGCTATGACCAAGAGACGTGTCAGGATTGCACCCGTGACTGGCCAACAGCACTCTATCGCTGATTTCATGCCCCCGTTGCCTCATCCACCCTGATGTCCTAATGATGATGATGATGATGATGAGATTCATATATAGTCGACCACTGACATGACTATGTTGTACTTAGGACTTAGTGCTACCATTCTGCATTTTGTATTGGTGTGGAGTAGCTCCACCAACACAGCTCGTTTGTACCAGGTTTTTCACAGTCTCATAGACCCATCGATCTTCCGAAGACTTTAATAAACCCCCTTTCTTTCTCTCTTTCTCGTGCAGCGTGCTATACTCAATGAGCAACGAGGCATGCTACAAAATAAAAAGAGTCGTGAGAAAGATGCTCAACAAGAAGAGAGAGGGCAAGATGATTGCAAACTTCGAAAGTGCTTCTAATGTGTCTTGTCTTAACTCATATACCTCCCTTGTTTATAAAGGGGAGTCTATATGTTTTTTCAATCAGTCTTTTAACAAAATAGCCTTCTAGACTCAAACTACCGCATCCAAAAGCAAAACTTCCAAAAAGAAGAACTAGGTGCCCAAGATCTACACAAACCTAGAGCCTTCCAAAAAAATCTAGCTAGATAAAGCGACCTAGGGCCACAACTCTTAACCTTATACACTCGCCCAATCTCTATCACTCAATACCACTCTTTGGCACAAATGTCCCATACATATAATAACATCTCCTGTGCCAAGGACCATGTACCCAATAGCAAAAATTTCACACACATATCAACAATCAACATTGACAAATCCAAACCATAAGCATCTCAAGCAAGAATGACGCAGACAAATATCAAACCTGTAGCAAACAATACAACAAGAACCTTTATGAGTTGCCCCACTTAAGTTTCAAGACTTACCCCTTGTATCATGTTCTATGTCACTTCACCCAGCACATGCACTAACTGTTAAGTTAATCCTCTTTTCATTTTATAACCCATAAACTGAAACTTAAAGTAACATCATACTTGCTGAAGCGTATGTTCTGCAAAATCAGTTGTTGAAATCATGACACCAGCTACAAATGATCCAAGTTCAAGACTCAAGCCCAACTTGTCACTGCACTGAAACCACCAACGAGAAAACCAAGTTTTTAACTTCACCCCATCCTACATTAGATAAGACAAATGATCATTCAAAAGCCCTGTAGTTTCTTTCATACAATGCTTACAAACCAGAATAAGTATCAAAAGAGAACTTCAAATGATACACTAATAAAACTATAAACACCACGACAGGTGCACAGGAAAAAAATACTTTTATGTTCCTAATTGGTTGCATCTTACTTTCAAAAATTATTGAATACATAGACCACATCAAAGCCTCTCATGCATTCTTGAACAAAGCAGATGATACGAATTGCATCTCATGTAACCAGTAATTGTTTGCTGAGTCATTGGGCACAAGAGTATCCAGCAGAGAACATTCCCTACGAAAGATACAGGCTAAACCTTTGATCGTATGCTAGTTGGAAATGCTCTTCTTCAGCATTTATGGATAAGAAATCGGCCTGTGGATAAGGTGGAAAACTCACCCAGGCCACAGTTAAGCAAAATGCCACTGCTGCAAGCTGATACAGTTCATTGGTCTGCATCATCAACAAGGCGTGTCATTTAAGCGACAAATTACTTGCCGTATTCACCAAAGAGAAAGATATGACCGTAAATACAGAAAAACATTATTAACATGCTTATGTACTCATCATCTATTCTGCTATTGGAAAAATCAGAGAGTGAAACAAATTCACCGTTAAAAAAGACAGCAAGCTGCTTATCTCAATCTCCAAAATCTTCAGAAATTGTCCAGAAATTACTTAATCTATCATTAACACAGGCCATGCACCATGTGCGTATGTGCTCCTGATTCATGAAGAACGATTGTTCCCTTGATACAGATAAGGCGCTTTCAATTTGCAAGAACGACTTCAATATTTTAAGCATTTTATTTTAATCAAAAAAAAGGGCATAACTATAAACTGTTAGCAACTTGCCTGCTGGGATGAAAGTCGCATTATCAATTTCAGAAAGCGAGGCACAAAGGATCTCGCTACGATCATTGAAAGAGCAAGGAATGTTGCAAGTAATAACAACCTGTACGGACATCACACATAGAAATCAACTGCATTAAAGCACGCATGTATTGTGTGACTCTCAAAATAAAACCGAATTTGCATAGCTAAAGTGCAGAATGCACAAACATATCCTTTAGGCCTAATGTAATCAAGCTTTACAAACTAATGCATAAGGTTTAGGTCTCATGTAATCAAGATATTTAAAACTGGCCTATGAGACAAAGTGCAAACCCAGTATATTTTTCTCATTATTATTCGGGACACATACTCTACCCTTGTAGAGAATGATGTGGCCAACAAACATCCCAAACTTTGTTACATTAGGGACAAAGTACTTGAAGGCGAGGTGGAGATTATCTCTTGCCCAACTAATGATGTGGCCAACAAACATCCCAAACTTTGTTACATTAGGGACAAAGTACTTGAAGGCGAGGTGGAGATTATCTCTTGCCCAACTCAAGAGGACTAGTTGGACTTTTTTTTTCCCCAAAGAAAGGAACCTTCTATTAATGCTTGAAAGATTTCATACAAGACAGCAGCCCCGAAGGTGCTGAGTATGGAAAAAAACCGGAAAAGGCTGAAAGAAAGAACCGGCCTGTTCAGCTCATTGCCTAGGGGATCTCTGGTACTGGGGCTAACAGCCAAGTGGGGGAACTATACAACCAGCGAATCCCTCACGGGGTGAAGATGTAGGAAACTCCTGTAGGCCAAGCCTTGCAGAAACAAGCACGCCTCTCGATAGTTGCCCTGGAACCTGGAGTCCCACATCCCCAGGTGGATCGTAGTGTGTATATGATATCATGCCAGATGGTGACTAGGGTAGCCGAGGGTGGAACCAAGTACTCACCCATCACGAGACTGCAACAAGCCACCCAAATGTTCCATGCCGTGATGCTGGCTACCACCTCCCAAACGTTGTCCTCCCTAGGAGGAGCTAGGCTGTCAGGAGGGACTGCCTCGTGGAGTGCTATCCTCTGGATGCTCTGACCATGTGTCCGGTAGGCTAGGGAGATCTCATCAATCTCAAACGCATGTCCTCCCTCTGTCAACCAGGCCACCATCCCCCAGGTGTAGTCTCTCTGAAGACTTTGCATACGTGCCATGATCTTGAGGGCTCTCATCCAAATCCTCACTGCGCTACGACAACTCCATAGGCAGTGCGCGATAGTCTCCAAGAGACCATCGGAGCAACAATGGCACTGCCTCTCCACTCGCATCTACTCCAACCACGGTCCCGATGGACAAGCCTCCGTGGACGGCCAGCCAGAAGAAGTAGGATATCTTCCTCGGCCGCAAACTGACCATAGCCGCATCCAAAACCTCGAACGAACATCCCAGGGCACTCTCTGGGTCACCCAATGCCTCTCCCTCGAGGGGACTAGTTGGACTTTATCATGCTAGCACTACCATTAAAACACTTTGTAAATGTACAATGCCAACAGTCTTCATGATGACTTCATTATTACCCATTCGATTTTATGGCTAATAATTAGGTTGTCATCCTCAATCTCCATCAGAACATGTAGGCTTAGACTCACTATGGTCTCCTTTTAGGGAAGCATTTACACATGGAGCTTTGATTTGCTACACATATGGATTTAAAGCTTCTAGGCTGGGTGGCAAATTTAGCCATGTGGCATCTACATAGATTTCAAACCAAGGTCACATGCACCAGTTGTTACCAAAATGTGTCTTTACTAAAAGAGCTTAAAATAGACATCTAGATGGAGCCTTTTCAACAAATAAAAGAAGCACTTTCGAAATGTCAAGCACTAATTACCACTAAGCTTCAATGTTATTTTGGGCAAAAAATGATCCAAGCATTCTGGGTGACCGATCCACTTTGTAACTTAAGTGTTAGGATATGAACCCCTGAATTGAGAACACAACTTAAAGAGTGGAAGTCATTAAAAGATTGAATTCCGAAAAGTTGAAAAATGCTAGAATGAGAAGATAGGTCACGTTCAGCAACATATAATGAAATGCTACTCCAAGATGGCTCACATGGACCCCTCAACCCCTAAAAACTAATCTCCCCTTAAATGACTACATTTGTGAGACCAAAGGCCTCTCCATGCTTGCAAGAGCTCCCCACCAAACCACATGCCAACCCACCTGTGTGAGCTCAGATATCAGAATCACCTGGTTTCTCAAATTATTAGCTGAAAATCAAATCGCTTGTGTGTTGGTGCAGCTTCACCAAAGGTGAGATGATGTTAGGCTTTACGGAACTTGATCGTGAGCAACCTGCAAAAGTCAACTGCTCCTCATGTCCCCCCATCCTGAGAAGCATCTACAGTTCTCTCCAATTGCACAAACATGCGCAACTTCACACATGTTAAAAATTGCCTTAAGATGCACAAAAACTATATTTACAGCTGCAGCTGCTGTGCAAACTTTGTACATCGTCTAGAAGAGCCATAAATGCACTGGCAAGATGCTAGGGCTGAAAACTTGATTTGGGCTGCTCTTTTGCAGTCTACAACAAAGCGCACCTCGAATCCACTGTTAATTGCTGCATCTCATGTCCTCATGGTGAATGCCGCCAGCCTAAAGGATTTCTCGCGATAAAATTAAAGATGGTGGCTATGGCTTTTGGGGCTGGAATAAACCTGAAAAACAATCGTGGCTGGGGTTTCTAGAACTAGAATTTGATTCTCCCTCACAAGATTGCATGTTGGGAATTCTATGTCATAGCTCTTGTTCTAAGAGGACACACTATTATATTTGCAATACCATTGTTAGGATATCATAACATAAATCGTAAAACGAGAACACAGTTCAAGAGTAGAAATGTTCAAATTTGAACTCCCAAAGTCGCAATAGGTGGAATTGCAAAACTAGGTCACATTTGCCTTTCATAATAAGCTAAGTAAAACCCCAATCTGTGATGGCGCACATGTTGATAACATGTGGGCCCCCCAAAACCATTGAGAATGATGCACTTTCAATACACTGCTTTTTCTAGTCCAAGTATGCATGACATATCTTCAAAAACCAGTCAACATTCTCTTTTTTTTGTTTAAAAAAGATTACTTCATTAAGTATGAATGAAAACCGCAAGAGCAAGCTCTAATGAGGGAGTACATCATGCCATACATGAGAAAAGCTCAAAAAGAGCTAACAAAAATCCAAGGTGGAAGCTGAAAATGCCACCTCGACCCTGAAGGAGAGAAGAATGAAATCCTCTCCAAACTCTAAAAAAAGTCTCTCTCCTGGCTATAACTGCTCTGGAGGATCCCTGCATGCTCACCCAAATGGCCATCAGTGTATGTATAGTATCAGTCCATGCACTGGCCATAGAATGGAACAGACCTGAGAACCCTCCAACGCCTCTGAAAGGAGTGAAGGGAACATCTTGGAGAGAACAAGACTCCACAAAGTATCGTCGTATAATATAGGCTTGAGTCTGAGTCATGTCCCTCGAAAAACACCTAAGGGCCAGTAAGAGATAACCATGCCACTAATCCCCAAGTCACGAAGAATACTGCTGCGTGGCATTAAGGGCAAGTAGGATCAGCCCCGAACCTGGATCTCCCCAGGTTCACTACAATCCCTCCATGAATAGAAAGCCAAAAGAAGAGAGTGCTCTTTCTATTCCTAAGCGATTTCCAGAGCCTCCTCCAAAAGTTCTTATGCACCTATACAGAAAGCTGAAAATTATCCCAATGAGGAGCTCTGGAGGGCCTCCAACCTCTACTGCTAAGCTGAAATCTCCTGGCATTTCTGACTTTGTAACGAGAGAAGGGGATGCCCTTCTCTTGGTGCCCTTCATCAATCCATTCCCACTCCCCTGGGTCCCAATGGGGGAGCCACAATATAACCAGAGTCTCCAAGACCCAAGTGCCAGGAGAATCGGTCAACATCAAGATACCACTGTAACTCTGTGCACCACTCCATGTAATCTGCAATCCTAACAGGCTGGAAGGCAACCTCCAAAAGAATATCATCTGAAGATCTGGGAAGTCTGCCTTCCGACTGGACATCAAAGACAAGGGTTTCCTCATGTGTATCCCGCAAGGCAATAACCTGTAAAGAAATACCTGTCCCCGTGAAAGCTCCCAACCAAGGACTCTGTGATCAGCATGTCATCTGTATCTATCCACTCTGCTGATATGGCTGCCTCTATCTGTTGCATCCTTACTGCACTCCCTTTGAGGTGACCAACTAATAAGAGTCTCTGATCCTCTGGAAGCTTCCTAAAAGCCTTCCAGGCACCTACTGTGGAAGCAGGTCCCATCTAGACCACTACACATAATGTGACAGTCCTAGTGATCTAACATGCTCATCCAATATAGAGTTATTCCACATGACTGGCTGCCTGTCTATTTCTTCGCGAGAGGAAGGTGGAACCATCCGAAGAGTAACTCTAAAGCTGCCCCAAGCCTTCAGAATGACAGTCGTGAGAGGGGAAGAGGGAGATCTAAGATGGACTGAAGTAAAGATCCATCTCGAGCTGTCCATCCAATCTCCCCCATGAAATGGCATACAAGACTGAATGTTGTGCAAGAAAAAATCTTTCCAAGGCTCGTTTTGTCCTAAGATCCCTTGCATTTCTCCTGGTCTCTCTCTCTCCCCTTTCCAGTTCAATTCATGTGTGGTGTGCTCTCTCTCTCCATTTCTGTTCAGATCCACTGCAATTCTCACACATTATCGAATAAGATCTCTGCATCCTCCTACAAGATCATAGAGCAACCCTTAATCCCCTTTCCATCCCTACAATTGTACGCGTCTTCAAAACACCACAAGCCTTGCACTTTCATTTTTTCCCACCAAAATCAGTAGTTATTTTGTGACAAAATGATGTTGTACTTTACAAACACGGGATGAAGGGATTTCGGCATAATGTAAACTAGCATCCACATAGACAATTTAAGGATCAAAATGGACACTGTCAAAAAGAAAAGAAAAAGAGAGAATTGTCAATCCAGATTCCAAATAAGAAATACAAACATGATATAATCTATTATAATGTAGGTTTAAACTTATAAATAGTAGCCTTGTGAGCCCACTATTCTTACCTCTTGTGAACATAGACTCGCAAGGTAAATCTGAAAGAGAGTAGGATATAGGCTGCATTGTGCAGCAGGCTGAAGCTAGCGGCTGGGGGCCAAGTGGACTATGGAAAAAGGGGGGTAGAAGGGAGCTAGAGGTAGAGGTGTCTCAAGGAAGAGAGGCTCAGTGGTTTGTGGAAGAAGACTGCTGCCTGCAAATTTGAAATCTCGGTTCGGCCCTCTCCTTCCAGAATCCATAATCTGAAAGTTGAAATACAAAGGTGTGAAAGAAGGGGCTGAAATAGGGAGCTTCATGGATTCTGAAATAGGGGGATGCGAGAATTCTAAATAGGGGGCTGATTCCTGAAATAGAAATGCGAGGAAGAAGGCTGAAGGAAGAGGGGCCTGAAGGAGGGGGTTGAGGACGGAGAGTGGAGGATGGGAAGTGGGAGTGGGGAACCTTGGGAGAGGAGAGGAGAGGAGGGAGCTCAGATGGCCAATGCAGATACATGGGCAGCAAATGTGAAACAGCGCAAGGCGCAAATGCAAAAAATGGTGACCTTTTTACATTTGATTTTCATTCAGATTTGCAGGATGACATACGGTGCACGTACCATATGATACACGACATACCATACTATACCGTATGGGAAAATTCCTTACGATGCAAACTACCCTGGAATAACTAGCGCTTGTTTCTATGCTTTATGATGGCTTCCAGGTGGCTTTAAAGATTGCACTTACATTGCAAATTAGACCTTGTGAACTGAAATTTGAAATTTTTAATTTCAATTTGTTTTCATGTTCAAAATTTGTTAATTATAATCTGAATAATTTCCATTAAAACTTAAGCTTCTCTTTGACTGAAATGTTGACGCATCCTTCATCTGCTTGAATGTAATATGGAATATGAATATGTTGGGATGTGCAATGGCATTAATTACAAGTGTTTATCAAACAAAGTTCATGACAATAGTAGACTGTTTCAGCAGACAAGAAAGACAAAGAAATCTCTACATTTGTCACCATGCCCGTCTTTGTACTGCTCTCCTAGCCCTACCCTATTGAGTGAGTTTGAGTTCAATGTTGTTCTTTCTATTCTGTATATTCTAAAACAAGAATAATAATGTATGTTAGAATGTGAGAATGTCAAGAATGTAGATGGTTTGGGCTTTTGGTCAATGTGGGCTTGATCCAGCCAAGTATATGATATATTTCAAAAAATAAACCGATACTTTTTTCAGCAGACTTGCAATTGCTACTGCTACAACTAAGATTAGAATGAGAATTAGAAACCTCATTACTCGCAATAGCCAAAAGGATCATTGTAAACAATGTATAAAAATATAATGCTACTACACCTCATGCTCTATTGAATACAAGAATGCCAACAATTATCACCCGCACATGCATTGCCATAGTAGATTGCATCTGGTCTGGGACACTGAGTTGTTATCACCAAGTTGCTATTTGACCAGCCCAAGAATGTACACAAAAACAATGTTTACTTACGATCTTATGATTGAAACGACTCCATGGAAGACCCCGCTACTGCCTCCAAGCACAGGAAGCAAGGCAAAGAGCAAGCCTACACAACAATCCTGAAATTGCAAGGCAAAATTTACCGAGCTGCTTTTTGGAAAATAAGAATAAGCCCTTAGTGAGTCTTTTTCCCCCTTTTTCCTTCATTTTCTTTTTACTTTACCTTTTGTGGAGAAAGGGGTGTGGGCAGAGCTATGCAATCAGATAGTTTGATTATCCACAGGAGGCCAAGCATGGTCTATGGTTCCCCAGAAAAGAAAAAAGAAAGATGGGAATTAAGAGAGAGAGAGAGAGAGAGAGAGAACACCAAAGATATTTAGCTATACTAGCCAGTGGGAGAGTACCTGCAGTATAAGTGTCCCAATGGTTACCTGCCCATGCAGGGCGTTCACACTATTGCGCTCCATTAAGAACTTCAGAACCTGAATTTAAGAATGATTTCCAGTATTAATTTAAAAGGATTCACTACTTTATATAACATGCCAATCAAGCATCTTAACCATGCACTTAAAAGCAGATAATGCATTTCTACAAGCCACACAAATATCATTCACACATGTGCTCCATCAAAAACTTCAGAACCTGAACGCCAATGCACTAAACAGCAAATTATGCATCCTACAATACATAAACAGATAGCGCATCCAACCTGCTTCAAGTCAGATATACAGTATTTAACGAGCATAGACTCAGTCTGCTTTCCCTATGCGTGCTTCCCATCTCGTTTCATCTAGTGGCAGCAGAAGACACTTACATGCTGACATAAAGCATCAAAAATAAAGGACATAAAACACTATTGGGTTGCAACCAACCCCCCTCTGAAAATAGTACTCCTCTTCATCTCCTTGATCACAGTTATTAAACACCTCTATTACATCCGAATCCATGCATGGCCACAGACTATCTTGAATAGTTCAAGGCTGGCCCCATATGGCCTGACTTAACCTCTTTCAATCCCTGCCAGAGATTGCTTGGTGAAAACGCCTCAAGTGAGTGTGAACCCACAAATGATTGCTGTGGGATGCCTAGTACCTCCTGGCTCAAGCTGCTTGCTGCTGGCTCAGGGGATGTAGAATGAAGGCTGGAGTGCCCCCTTTTATGCCCTTCTCCCTCTAGAACCCTCCTATATATAGGGCAGATTAATTCGTCAACTGTACACTGTCCTGACCCATGCAGCCCCTGGCCTCACCCACTTGCTGCAAAGTCTGGCATAGCTGCAATCAAACATGTTTGGAAAAGTTCCACAGCTCCAAAAATTTGTTGTTTCCAAACTCCTTACAGTTTTCCACCATGGCTCACAGTCATAGTGGTAAGAGGCGTAATTGGTGCACCATAAGCAGCACATAAGGTACAGGACTCTTAATTAAGACTCAAATTTCAGAGGCATAAGAGGCACAAGTTCTGTTTCCTATCATAGATTCACAAGACATATAGATGCATTTATAGAAAGCATATCCATCATTTATCAGTCTGCATTATAGAAGTTTAAATTTCCTTCAGCCATGAGAACTGAGGTCACACAAGTTTCACACTTGAGAGACATATTGCAAGTCCGAATAAAATTGAGGGCTGATATATCACATATGATATGACTCATACTCTCATCACATAAATTGAGAACTTGAGTGTGGATGAGCATGAAAGGCTGAACATGGATGAGCATCAAGCATTAGATCACAGCGATAAGCAATTGAGAGGCCTTGCAAGTGGTGCAGATGCCATGGAGAGAGAAGGTAGATCTCATTGCTAAAAACAACTTAGTACCTCCCCTCAAAATCCCACCAACCGAACACGGAACCCCCTCCCCCCCCCCCTCCAGGGCGCAAAAAAAAGGTAAGCCCCTTACGGGTAAGAAGCATTTCAGATCCAACCATACTCGCATTACTTGAACACCTCCAAATATGTGGAAATATGTCATATCAATTATCGTGGCTAAATGACAAAATGATAAGTCTACACATGGCACAGATACATGGGTATGCAGCATGCTTTCTCTGGCCTCATTATCCAGATTTTTGTTCATTGTTGTTAATAAGTACTATGGTCCCGATATTAGCAAAGCTTTTAAACGAAGCAGTTTGCACAGGTTTCCCCCACAATTGGGGCCTTAACACCATCAGTCCAACACACACAGCAAGGGATCCACTGTGCCCGGAAAACTAGAGGACCATTATGATTAGGCATGTGATGTCCAAGATCTATGCATCAGTGCTCAACACACAGATTGGCCAATTTGCAGAGCTCCAAGACTCAAAGCTAATGGACAGATAGGCGTCCACGCTGATCACACACTCTAGATCACATCCTCACACTAAGGGGGTCATTGAGGAGGCCATGGCATAAAGACAGAGGCTTTATTGTTGCTTTATGGATTTTCACAAGCCTTTTGAAATAGTACCGAGAGTCATCACACGCTTGTGGGATATGGGATACAGTCAAGAGATTATTTGGGCACTCGCGACAGTCTATGAGAGAGTCTCAAGCAAGGTTTGGATGGCTACAAGCTGGGGGTGGACGAAGGAGATTAGGAGCACTATCAGGGTCAAACAGGTTGCCCACTATCACCAACCTTGTTTGATCTTTACATAGACGAGCTTGAGACCTTCATCGAGACACTGGGAAGCAAGCTATTCTCTCGCCAACTCCTTCATCCAGATTCTCCTCTATGCAGACAATGTGGTCTTACTCTCCTCCTCGACTAAGGGTCTCCAACGACACAGATGCACTCCATACCTTCTACGAGACACATGATATGAAGGTCAAGCTTGGTAAAGCAAAGGTTATGATCTTCAACACATCCCAAGAAGCCATGCACAAAGAGCAGTTCACATTGGACGGATTATCGATGGAGGTAATCACATCCTATAATACTTCGGGATTCTTCTCTCTTGCCGATTTTCACATGGGACAAGCAATGCAAGCCCGACTGAGCAAGGGATACGCCGCACTTGCTAGACTCGAGCGGTAGTGCTCTCACACTCATTTCCAGGATCTTCTGACCAAGTCTCTTCTCTTGGACTCCTTCGTCTGCCCAGCAGATATGTATGGCAGCCCTAGTTAGGGCTGCCTGATCTATAAGAGGTGGACCAGGCCCCAGTAGAAGTGATCAAGATTCTCTTATTGTCCCAAATGATCCGCAATAAGCCAACGGTTCCACAGCAGATAATTCTAACTGAGTTTGGGGCATCTCCACTACAACTTGACGCAGCATTTCAGCATATCTCTATCAAGTGAGGAGTTATGGCTCCTCGACTTCAGGCTGATGCAAGTTACCATGGCTAGCCTCATCCTCATCCATGACTTTAGCAACTGAGGGCAATCAGAGATGTTGGTACACACGTACATGCAAATGGTTTGAGAGTCTGGACCTCCACATGGACAGATTACACCTTTTTCAATGTAGTCTTGGACGCCTTCTGTTCAGCTCAATTACCATGAGACTAACCAGGTTATCCCAGAGAATCTCGTACAAGTACACACATTCAAGACCAAGTTAGCCCGTAGCAAGGTTCCTGTGAAGCTCAGCTTCTACAAGGACCACTCCTTATGGATATCAAAGGAGGGCTTCATCGACCCACCAGGCTACACTCGAATCGACCTCCCCCATTCTTTAAAGATATCGATCTAGCAGTTGTGTTCATCACACCGATTACACATAAAGAGCGGGCAGGCGGAGGGCATATCTATAGAGGGTCACTTGTGCACTACTTGTGATCTACAAGAGATTTGAGTCAAAGAATCATGTTGCTTTCAAATGCCATGTGTACTACGAGATCCGAGATCGTTACCATTGTCTTCTCAGGCATCGACTTGGACCTCTCTCCAGCCTCTTGTGCGATGCACCAGGATCAAAGATGTTTGGCGACTTTCATTCGTGAGGCGTACAACACAAGGACCAGCTGCTTAGGGAATATAAACGAGATCAAGGTGTCAACCAAATTCCACTCAGAGTGTGTTCACTGAGTTTTCTCAAACAGATGGCACGGGCGGCAGGCCAATAGGCCCTAGAAAGGCAACGTGTCCGAGGCCCAGAGTCAAAGATACAACAGACCCGTTCGTGTGTCGATGCACACATACAACTCAAGGATCCATCTGGCGCAAGGCCATAGCTAGGAGACCACAACAGACCCCGCACACTAATCATCGCCAATACTCTAACACAGGTTTTATGCCGGCACAGTCCCATAGATCACCAAAGCCTCCCATCCACTTGGCTCCTCCACCTATGTCCAGAGGATCATGTTGGAAAGGTCACCTCACCATTTGAGGAGAGCATGGGGGGGGTGAACCTGGTGTCTAAGAGACTGACACATGGGCAGAGTATTGACTGCCATGTGGGCAGGAATCAAAGAGAGAAACAAGAACAGTACGGAGCTGTTATGGGCAGAGGGCCAGAATAGTACGGAAGCATGGCAGATCTGTATGGATTACAGGCGCCTGCTGTACAGCTGGTTTCAGGGACATGTATTGGGCAGGTGCCCTAGAACTGGAACAAGCCTGGAGCAGAGGCGAGATAGTCTGGGACAGATTGCGATGAATCTAGTACATGGAGGCGCACTGTTTGCAGCAGGTTTGGGGGGGGCTGGACCCTGGATATATAGGAGGGCATCTGCCCTTGAAGCAAGGGCCAAAGCCCTAGTGTTGTGGGCCAGGGGCCCTTGTTATGAGAGCCGTTTAAGGGTGGTTTTGCAGCAGGCTCGTCAGCCTGTTTGAATCAGCAAGAATGATGCTGCTGGTCGGTTTTTTGGAGCAGGCCTTGGGCATATATAAAGAGGCCATTGGGCCTCATTCATTCATCCAACAACTCAGCAAAATGGCAGCAGACAGGAGCAGCCAGAAGATACTTCCTTGGGCCTCATCCTCGAGGTGAAGGAGAGTAGAAGGTGTGCTGCAGACTGAGCTCTCAAGGGCTGAACCTTGGCTGTCATCTTGGGCAGCAAGGTGTTTGGATCTGGACAGAAAGTCTATAGAAGCTCGAGGTGGAGCACGCGGGCTGGAGTGTAGAGAGAGCCGGCAGGTAGGAGAAGGACCTTGTGGTAAGATCAGAGAACCACAAAATTGGTGGGACTCAGGATCTCTCTCTTTTGTATTGTGTCCATAGCTTTGGACAGATACATATTAGTTTGGTGTCTTCTATATCTGGATGGTTCATTGTCTATCGATGAGTCTGCACACCTATGCTATGCACATAAGTTTAAGAAGTTTGTGATTCCAGTGTCCACACACCCCAACTCACTGTGTGAGCTCCTGGGAAATTCTATCAGTCTTCCGCTGTGCGTACCCTCTATTGGTCAATTTCTAAAAAATCAAACCAAGGCTTCCTTGCCCACGGGTTTTTTAGTCTCATAGCCCTTCGGCCTTTCAAAGACATTTAATAAAAACCCTCCCTCCCTCTCTCTCAAGAAACTCTCAGTTCCAAGAGACTCTCAGTCTATAGCTGATGTTTTGTGTTTACCTCTTTGGTGTGTTTGCTTTGTCTCATAGTCCCGCGAGGGCTTCTAAAGACGTTAATCTCTCTCTCTCTCTCTCTCTCTCTCTTTTCTGAAGACGTTAACTGCAGGAGACAGGTCACAGCCCGGAAAACACAGATACGTGAGCTCTTTGCATCACATCAAAGGGCCATCAAGGAGCCAGGTTATATAGAGCCTGCACATGTACTTGGAGCTATGGTTCTGAGCAGTACTTGATTGCTCTTTTCCTACTATTTTCTACTAGCTTTTTGCATTTTTAGCACTTAGCACTCAGCAAGGGACTTAGAGTGAGCCCTTTGCTTCAGCCCACAGTGGCTTGTATGGGTTAATACATCTCTCTCTCTCTCTCTCTCTCTCTCTCTCTCTCTCTCTCTCTCTCTCTCTCGTCTTCCTCAACATAGGGGCTCCAGAGACACCTTGACGCACTACAGTGCTTTTGTGAGTCTCATGATTTGAAGGTCAACCTGGGTCAAACCAAGGTTATGACCTTCAATACATCTCGGGCCATCATGCGCCAAGAGCAGTTCACATTTGATGGGTCACCTGTTGAGATAGTTTCATCATACACTTATCTTGGGGTTGTCTTTTCCGGACCCATCTTCACTATGAGACCCACGATGCAGGCACGCTTGAGCAGAGGACATGCTTCATTGGCCAAACTAGAGAGGCAGTGCTTCTGCTCGCACTTTCAAGATCAACGGACCAAGAGGTTGCTTTTTGACTCCTTGGTCCGTCCAACGGGGATGTACGGCAGCCCTTGTTGGGGGCCAGATTTGTCTGATACAGAGTGGGCCCGTGTGGAGCGGCTATAGTTTCTCATGTTATCATGGATGATTCGTGGTAACCCATCCATTCCTCACCAGATCATTCAGGCTGAGTTTGGGTCACTCCCATTACAGATTATCACAGATGATTCGTGGTAAGCCATCCGTTCCTCATCAGATCATTCAAGCTGAGTTTGGGTCACCCCCATTACAACTAGATGCTGCATTTCAAGTCATCACGTATCTGTACCGAGTTAGGGAGTATGGGGCTTACACCTCTGGGCGTAGCAAGCTAGCATGGTTAGAATTGTCCTCTTCTATGGCACTTGCAGCAAGGGGGACCAGAGATGCTGGACCACCGACATGACTATGTTGTGCTTAGGACTTTGTACTACCATTCTGCATTTTTCTCACATGTGCTAAGGATTGCTAGCAGACAGATGCGGGTCTCGTCCCATCAGCTGAGGATCGAAGCAAGGAGAGCTGCAGGCATACCCAGAGAGCAGTGAACTTCCAGATTGTGCACAATGGGGGCAGTCGAGACAGAGGAGCATTTTCTACGTGTCTGCCTAGCCTACTATGAGATCCGAGGGCGCTACCACTGCCTTTTTAATAGTAGTGAAATCACTTTTCCCTTCTTTTCATAAAAAGAATTTCCACTTTTTCCTTCTTAGTCTTCTTCTAGTAGTAGGAGCAGAGTATGAGTAGCAACAGTAGCAACAACAAGTGCTCCAAATATCCACCAAGGCTAGCCATCACACCAAGTGCTAGAGTTTTTTTGTGACTCAATTTCTTGACAATATCGCTACTCAAAGCACTTGGAGCTCTGATACCATATAGAAACATGACAGTGGAAATATTTCTTAATTCAGGAGGGGCACGGCCTTGGCCCACCCTCATGACTGATCCACTTCCAGGACCAGGTCTGTATTTGGGCTCTACTTGATGGAGATGCGACAATACAGAGAGACGCTACTACCACATATCAGAGAGCAACAGGATGGGACCACCGCACCACAGGGCACAGAGGTAGACCTAGCGCAAAGACACGTCACGAAATTTCTATGCATTTGACTCAACTCCAGGGCACTCTGGGGTATAGGAGGAGAAGCTAGCCGAAATGAGACACAGCACTGCTGGACGAGGGACACAGAGACTGTACACGACGCGACAAACGACCAGAGCACACATGATCGAGGTTCGACCTATTTTAGCTCTCCTCAAGGGAGATCGACCGAGGCGAGGCGTCACCCTTGACATAGCCCATTGGATCCAGGGATCAAGGAGACCACGCCCTCCACCACCACGGGAGACAGCTCGACAGATGCAAATACGTGAGCTCTTTGCATCTCATCAGAGAGTGACCATGGAGCTTGGATACGTGGAGCCGGTTCATGCACTTGGGACTCTAGCTCTAAGCACTTGATATTTACATGTGACATGTCACCCTCAAGCTATTCTGCTATTTTTTTGCTATTTTGTACCAATATAGCATTTTAGTACTCAACAAGGGCCTTAGCGAGCCCTTTGCCCCGGCCCACAGTGGTCTGTATGAGTTACTTGACTCCGTACTTTGTCCCATAGGCTCGCGAGGCCTCCTACGGACATTAATCTCTCTCTCTCTCTCTCTCTCTCTCTCTCTCTCTCCTTCCCCACCACCTCCAACGACCTCCCTTGCCTCCACCACAACCCTTTCCTACCCACCTCCTTTACTCAATCCTCCTGTGGCCCCTACCCCATCTCCTTTACTTCCATCTCCCCCATCACTTCCCGTTACCTCCCTTGCCTCAATCCCAACCCTTTCCTACCCACCTCCTCTACTCAATCCTCCTCCTCCCCCTCCTTCAGCTTCACCTCCTCCTCCTACTCCCGTTCATTCCTCCCTAGCCCTTTCCCTTGCTTATTCCTCCCCTCCCCTAGTCCCTACCCATCCTCTTCCTTCCTCTTCCTCCCCTTCCCTATTCCCTACCCAGCCTCTTCCCCCCTCCTCTTCTTCCCCTCCCCTAGTCCCTACCCAGCTTCTTCCCACCTCTTCCCACCTACCCTCCCTTTCAGCCCCTTCCTCCCCTAGTGTAGGCTCTTCTTCGGTCCCTGACTCCCTACTTCCTCCTACCGGATCTCTCTCTTCAGGACCTCCATTTTCTGCACCCCTCCTTTACTCGCCTTCTTACCCTCTTACCCCCTCATCCTTGTACCCCCTCTCCCCTTCACCCTCCACAGCGGAAGCAGTCCTGGCAGATAATCTGCGCTTGAGAGATTTAGTTATGCAATGCATGGAGACTTGCAGACTTCAGGGCGCTGCGATTCAGTCTCTCACGGCACAGATACACACACTGACTGCTCAGCTATCGACAGTTGAGAGTCATAGATCTAATCAGGACTCCCATATTCGCCAGCTTCATACCAGAGATATTGATCGGGACATCCAGTTACGGACACATGCTAAGCGCATAGTGTAGCTGGAGGCACGCATTCAGGAGCATGTTGTGGCATGCGATGATCGCCTCCAGCAGCTGCATGTAGCTCCTCCAGCTAGTGCAGCAGTTGAGGAGAGGCTGGCCACACTGCAGACAGAGGTACAGAAGACCTCAGAGTGGGTGGACGTTGTACGTAGAGCCCCACAGACCCAGCAGACCACAGTCTCTGAGACTATTGCCGAGAGTCAGCGGCGAGCTCAGAAGGCCCTCAACATCCGCATCCGCGGAGTTGAGCGATCAGATACGAGATCAGCCATGGATCAGGCGACAGATTTCATATCTGGGACACTCGGAGTTCAGGATCATGGCATAGTAGCTGCATATCGAGTGGGCCGGGATCCAGCACTGCACCAGCCACTTATCATCAGATTTAGAGATGCTGAGGCCCGTCTCGCAATATTACGGAGGAGATCCAGATTGAGGGACCATCCACAGATTCACATGGATGAGGACCTTACAGCTCTTCAGTGGGAGGAGCATAGACGTCTCATTGCACAGAGGGATGTTGCCCGTCGTGAGGGCAAGTGGGCCGTGATCAAAGAGGGCAGACTTTTGATAGGAGCTATGCGATCTAGATCGGCTAGAGCCACAGTTGACGACACGAGGCCTATGGGACACGTAGCCTGCCAGATAGCTTGAGTTTCGCAGTTTGGAACTGTAATGGTTCCCTCACAGCTCAGCCTGGCAACTTACGAGAGACCTTTTTTGATCAAGACATCGTCTTCTTTACAGAGACCCATGAGAGCCCAGAGAGAGGCTTGCCGCAGGTGACAGGGTATGCCTGGGAGTCTGTCTTTCGACAGCAGATTAGACGATCAGGAGGAGTCAGAGGATCTGGCGATGTGGCAGTTCTTTATAGAGAGCATCTCAGATCGATACTCACAGTCGTGAGGAGAGACCATCAGGCCAGATATCTTTGGGTACAGATCAGGAGACCCCCCCTGAGAGACTTGTTTATTGCAGTATGCTACTTTCCCCCGAGACAGTCTCGTTATGCCTCAGATGGACCAGGACAGTCACCTTTTGAGGATTTGTCAGCCGATGTATTGGAGTACTCACGCCGCGGAGAGGTCATCCTTTTAGGAGATTTCAACGCGAGGACATCAGACAGACAGGCAGAGATTTTGGACTTTGCTGAGGATCCAGTCTTAGTTCCAGCTGTCCTAGATGAGAGTTTTCCACGCTTATCTTCAGATAGAGGGGTAGAGGTGACAGATCAGGGACATCGCCTATTGGAGCTTCTCTCATCGCATGGCATGGTCATTTATAATGGACTTCGACAGTGGCCGCATTCATCCACAGTCACATGTTTTCCCTTCGCGGGTGGTGGTACGAGCGTCATTGATTACGTCTTGGGTCCCCCGACTTTAATCCCTTTTGTACATAACCTCACAATCGACCCTCTTATGCCTTCAGCCGATCATGCACGTCTGCACTTTATTCTTACCCAGATTCCTCATGCCCCCCCTTCTAGACATCATGAGCGTCAGCCATACTATGAGGTTCATTTTGACCACCAGTTCGATGATATTTATAGCCAGCACCTGAGTAGTCTCCTCCGTCCGCACCTTCTCGATGCCCTACCCTCCACACAGGATCGGTGGGACCTTGTACATACCTCCATCATCTCGGCAGCCCACAAGTCCTTCCCCTTCACTTGCCACACATCCGGTCCTCCACCAATCGGTCTTGTGCCTTGTAATGGATGGTATGATGAGGAGTGTAAAGAACTCCGCAGGAAGCTTCGCCTTGAGACACAGGAGAAGTCTTCCCTCCTCATTGAGACCAAAAAGAGTTACAAGCGTTTGGTGCGACGCAAAAAGGGCCAATTTCTAGCCCGGAATGAGGAGCTGAGAAGTTTACTTTTCATCGGTGATTCCAAGGAATTCTGGAAGAAATTCCTTCGCTTGAAATCTCAAACTCCTCTTACAAACCCGCAGGTTTGGCTTGCCTATACTTCCACTTTATATGATATTCCAGACCAACCACAGATCGACTTATCCCATGTGCCTAGACCCACCTCCTCTGCCTTATTCTCATCCAGCAGTGTCCGAGCAGCAGTTCATCGTTTGAAGCCTGGGAGAGCTAAGGACCATGATGGATTGCAAGCGGAGTATGTAATCCATGGGATTGATGCCTTAGCTACAGTCCTCTCCCGTCTTTTTAACGAGTCCATTTGTACAGGTCTTCCACCTAGTTGGCTAGAAAATACTATAGTACCCATACACAAGTCGGGGGCTCCTTTGGAGGCGCCGAACTACAGGACCATTATGATTGGCCATGTCATGGCCAAGATTTATGCGACCATTCTAGAAGGACATATAAATGACCATGCCGAGGCGACAGGTATGAGAGCTAGAGGGCAGGCAGGATTTCGTGCAGAGTACTCGACTCTAGATCATATCTTCACACTCAGGGCTTTGATTGAGGAGGCGAAGTCACGTAAGCAACGGCTCTATTGTTGCTTTGTGGACTTCAGAAAGGCATTTGACACTGTGCCGCGTTTCAGACTCTTCCAGCAACTTCGTGACTTGGGATTCAGTGGGGAGATTCAATGGGCGATCATGGCCTTGTATGAGAGAGTCACAGGTAGAGTCAGGACACGGGCGGGGCTCTCGGGGGAAGTACGCAGTAAGATAGGGGTGAAGCAGGGGTGTCCTTTGTCTCCGACACTCTTTGGTCTCTATATCGATGAGTTAGAGATGTACATACAGACGATGGGTGGTACAGGTTCTTTACTGGCAGGATCCACGATACCGATTCTCCTCTATGCAGATGACGTGGTTCTTATTTCTTCCTCCCAGCAAGGTTTACAGGCACATCTCCATGCACTCCACAGCTTTTGTCAGGACAGAGGGTTGTCTGTAAACCTTGGGAAGACCAAAGTCATGGTCTTCAACACGTCATACCAGGTTTATAGGAGAGGCGAGTTCTCTTTCACATTTGATGGGCAGGAGGTGGAGCTAGTCAGGGAGTATACATATTTGGGTGCCACATTTAGAGGTCCAGTCTTCACCATGACGCATGCAGCACGAGATAGGATCAGTAGAGGGTATGCCGCCTTGGCTCTTCTCGAAAGGCAGTGTGCACAGTCACATTTTCAGCATCCCGACACGAAGTCCTTACTTTTCGATACGCTGGTGAGACCTGCAGCCACGTATGCTAGCCCCTTTTGGGAAGGAGATCTCAGTGTTGCAGATTGGAGACGAGTAGAGAGGTTACAGATCATCATGTTCTCCAGATTGATCAGAGCGAAGCCCACGGTACCGCATCAGATTATGCTCGCAGAGTTTGGAGCTACACCCCTAGCGCTAGATGCAGCATTTCAGTCAGTTACATACTTGCATAGGATCAGGGCGCTCGGAGACTCAGCAGCAGGCAGAGCACGATTACCGTGGCTAGCACTGACATCCTCGCAGATGTTAGCGGAGAGAGGTCATACTTTTTGTTGGTACCACACACTCTCCACATGGCTCACCTCGTTGGGCTTGGATATGGATAGGCTGCCACCATTTCGATACAGCATAGATGCCCCTCACCTCCCTCTCACTCGACATGAGCTCAGTCAGGTTATCAGGGCAGATTTGTTGCAGCTACACACGTTTCGCACTTGGGTTCATCCCACGGAGCTTCCTACGAAGATGGCCACATACCGTGACCATTTTCTCAGGATTTCAGAGGATGGCTTTATCATATCCCCAGGATATATCGGCGTTCATATGTCACACTCACTCAGGATTGCCTTGGGCCAGCTCAGGGTATCTTCCCACAGATTAGACGTTGAGGCCGGCAGGATGCGTCGTACAGCTACCGGACATAGACCCAAGCGAGAGACTAGGATATGCCCTTGTTGCACTATGGGGGAGGTGGAGACTGAGGAGCACTTTGTTTGCAGATGCCCTTTATATTATGAGATCCGTGGCAGATTTCATTGTTTATTTGGGCACGGATTTGGACCTCTCTCTCGGATTATGGAGTATGAGGATCAGTATTGCTTAGCGTTGTTCATCAGGGAGATCACCAGATACAGAGAGAGATTCCTCAGAGAGCACCGTCGCATCCCTGCCAGAGACCTGGTTATTCATGAGCAGGACGAGGCGCAGGACCATGAGCACAGAGATAGCCCATCTTGCCAGAGAGCACCGATGGTTCCACCCCGAGGATGTACATATGACATGATCCGGCAGCACCGCAGGATGATCTTACACAGAGGCCGTACCCATCGCTTTATTTCTAGACGACGGAGAATGATGGCAGATTTTCGGAGGAGATTGCTCCATGGAGACTTGGCACCGCCAGCAGCCCACTTGACACTTGCCCAGATCTTCACACTCATGGCAGGAGGCATGGTCGATGGCCATGACTTCCATCATTTCTTTGGATCACAAACCCCTTAGGGAAGACGATGTTCCTCATATTTCATATTTTACATTTTGTATCTAGGCATTTTTGGTACTCTATTTCATTTCATTTTGTATCTAGGATTTTTGTAGCCATTTTTGGCATCTTAGCTGTATTACGATGAGGCCACTTAGTTGGCGCATCGTTGATGATGTATTTTCCTTTCGGATGATTTCGTGTCCCATAGGCCATGTATGGCCTTCCGTGGACCTTTAATAAAATTTCTTTCTTTCTTTCTCTCTCTCTCTCTCTCTCTCTCTCTCTCTCTCTCTCTCTCTCTCTCTGCCATGCTGCTCCGCCACGACATGCTCCAGCTCCCTGTCACGCTAGCTTTGTCTAGCTCCAGCCTGCCCGCTCACGCCTCCTCTGTTGCTGCTCCCTCCCCGCGTTGCTGCTTGCTCACCTCCCCTTCCTACCGCGCTACTGCTTGCTCCCGTCTGCTCTCCCCCCCATTGCTGCGTGTCTGCTCCATCTGCTCTCCCCGCCATTATTGTGCCTTTGCTCTGCTGCTTGCTGGCCGCTCGCTGGCTGCTAGCACAGGAGCTACAAGCGCCCAAAGTGCCACGGGGGCATCATGGGAGCCCTCCACCAACACATGAGCCTCCAAGCTATCGCGGGAGACACGGAACAGAGACGCCGGCTGCCGGGGTGTTCTTATTTGAGCCCCGAGGCTCCATAGCTGCCCCACGGGCTGTTCAACTGTGCCATAAGGGGTGTTGAGGCCCATAGCAGCTGTTTGTTGCTTGTGAAGTAGCCTTGGGCTGCAAAACACCAAGGCTGATCTTGGTAGACAGCCTCCTCAGCCCTCGCAATCTACACCAAACTTGTACCTGCTAGAAGACTATCAGATCAAGAAAGGTTGCCACTATGGGGACAAAGGAGAGCTCACCCGACCAGAAAACAAGGGGTAATAAGGACCAAAAGTATAGCCTCATCTGGACGAAGGCGGAGAAAATAGAAGACCCGAGCGCCAAGGCTTGCATATCAACACTCAAGGAAATATGTAAGATGCAAGACACAGAAATTCAAGGCCTACGCAAGAAGCTGAGAGAGACTAGAGAAGATGAGCTCTCAAACCTCCGAGCCCAAATGCAAGATGAAATGAAGAAATGGCAAGAGGAGATGCAAAACAAATGGACATGTGAGAAAGGTAAAATGATGCAGGACACGACTCGTGCTCTAGATGAAAGAAACAGGAATTTGACCTCAAAAATTGAGACATTGGGAGCCCATGTTGCTGCCCTCCAAAGTGAGAATGACAAACTGAAGGCAAGTGCACATTGGGAAGAAGGGGAGTTTCAGCCACCTTTTAACGGGGAGCTGAACACCATTAAAGAGCGAATGCAGCAGCTCAAAAATGCAAAGGGGACGTCAGAGGAAGGGTGCAAGATCATTGATATGCTGAAATCAGAGAATGAACAACTCAAAAAGGAAATGGCAGCTTTGCAAACAACGGTACAAGGGAAACATGCCGAGTTCACACAACAAATCACGAAGGGGAAAGCAGATATGCTTGCATGGAAAGATGTACTAAAGAAAGTACACAACACCAAAGAAAAGGGAGCTCATTTCTGAAACAATTCAGGAAGAAAAACGACAGGACAGCAAGACTTAGAATGTGCTGGTCAGAGGCCTAACAGTAGGTGATAGCCCCATGTCAGATGCCAAAATCCTCTTTGACAAGATGGGAGTAAACCTCACTTGTGAATCAGCCTGGACAGTGGGTAAAACAGATGCACCAACGAGGCCTTTGGTTGTAAAGCTGCGAACAGCCACAGATAGATCCACCCTTATGAGTACACGGTCAGCACTGAAGGGGACCAACAAGAGGGTAAATAGGCAGTTTACAGAGACAGTAGGGTGATCATTCGAGGTGATGGCTGCAAGACAAGAGGGTAAATAGGCAGTTTACAGAGACAGTAGGGTGATCATTCGAGAGAGCGTAGAAAAAGAAGTACGAGATGCAATAGGAGAAGGGGACAGCACATGACGGTGTCTAAACGATGGGGCGAGTATGCAAAACAAATTGAGGATGGTAGTGTGGAATTGTAATGGCACCCTATGGTCCGACCCAGGAGGGTTCTTGGAGACATACCATAACAGAGATGTGATCTTCTACACCAAGACACATGAGAGCCTAAAGAGAGGGCTACCCCCAGTGACAGGATACACATGGGAGTCTGCCCACAGGAGGGAACTGAGGAGGGATAATGAGGATCCGGAGGTGTGGCTGTTCTCTTCAGATCACATCTGAGGCCACTCCTCTCTATGATACGAAGGGAGGAGCATGCACGACACATGTGGATTCGAGTCCAATTAATAGACACACAACCGACCTTCATTGCAATATGTTACTTTTCCCCAAACACATCATCCTATACGCGAGAGGTCACCACTGACGGGCACAGCCCATATGAAACTATTCATAATGATATCACGGAGTTCTCCAGACACAGGGACACTCTCAATGCACGTACTGGGAACAGACAGGTGGGCATGTTAGATTAAGATGAGGATTCCCTCATAGTATTGGAGATGGATGCAGCACAGCTGGGGATCGTGAGGCAGTCGACAGATGCAGATGCACCAGTGACAACGTATGGGAGACACCACATGTCATTTGTTTACTTCGCAAAATGTACGAGCTGCCCTTCTCCGGCTTCATAACCGACGATCACTAGATCATAAGGGATTACGCACTGAGCATTTTGCACATGGGCAAGAGATCCTGACCCTGATATTAGCACAGTTGTTCAACCATGTCATGGCTTCCCACCTACCTGGAGCACTACCACCATAATACCAATACCTGGGAACTACCGTACTCCACACTTTGGCTAAGATATATGGGTCGATACTAGAGAGGGAGACCAACAGCCACACAAAGGGTCACAGACAACAAGCACTTGGGCAGGCAGGATTTTGGAGGCAGGATTTCGGAGACAGCACTCCACCATGGATCACATTTTCACCCTGAGGGATATTATTGAGAAGGAGAAGTAGAGGCATCAAAAAGTCTACACTTGTTTCGTAGATTTTCGTAAGGCGTTTGACACTGTCCCGCGCTCTCACCTGATCAAGAGGTTACAGGAGCTACAGCTCCCAGATATCATGAATTGGGGTGAGAGTGGCAAGGGAGAGGGTCTACCCCAAGAGAGGCGATATGCACATTTTGTGACATACAGGAGGTCGAGTCAGAGGAGCATTTCAGTTTCAGGTGCCCAATTTACTATGAGATCCGAGGATGCTTCTACTGCCTCTTCAGAGATAGTTCTAGGGTGTTGTCCCAACTTCTCTCCTATCCAAACCAAAGATGCTTGGCGGCTTTCATTCATGAGGCAGTCACGTACCGCGAGCATCTATTTCAATCACGGAGACAGGAGCAGACCTCCTCCTTGGTAGACCCTTCTCAGAGCTCGATCACGGAGTTCTTCAAGCCAAAGCATGTGAACGCCCATACTACGAGACCTTGACATGATCGCCATCCAGAGCCAGCGACAAAACAGCCCAAACAAGGGTTGACACACAAATTACATGGGGATATCCCCTCTCTGTTCAGAGTCGGGGCTCAACCGACAGGGGTCACTGTAGCCCTTGTTAGGCACAGAGCTATGACCTGCAGACGACACAGGACCACGCCCGCAAGCAGCCAACAGCACTCTATTGCCGACTTCATGATTCCGCTGTCTCATCCGGGATGACCTGATGATGATGATGATGATGATCATGATGGCGATGATACTGATGTGTAGTAGTCGATCACTCTGACATGACTATGTAGTACTAAGCACTAGCTTTTTGCATTCTGCATTGGTGTGGATGCTCGTTTAGTAGCTCCACCCTCACAATTTGTTTGTATCAAGATTCTCACAATCTCATAGACCCATCAGGCTTCCGACGACTTTAATAAACTCTCTCGCCCCCTAAAGCAAATGTACTAGAGGGTTTCTTGCTGTCCCATAGACCTTTTGGTCTCCAATGGACGTTAATAGACTCTCTCTCTCTCTCTCTCACACATGTAGAAAGCATGGATAAGAGGATGTGATTCCTTCTATGACTGTCAAAGGCATCACATCATCTAAAATAACAAACGTGCATACACGTATGATGCAGGCTAAAATAGGGCTATCACTTCTTTTACTTGCAGTCCTCGATGACGCTCTCGAGCTCATTAATGTGAAGGCCAAAGAGTGAGGGGGACAAAGAGCAACCTTGATTGATCTACTGGTACTAATGAAATAGATTGATCCACTGTTTTGTAATGAAAGACGGAGACAATACTCTTGTTTAAATCTTGTACTCTGCATTTTCCTAAATCCTTGCAATTGCTGCTCTATTATCCCATCTTACATCCTAGACAACCATTTTCTGCTGTACAGAGACGTTTTAGCCTTTATGTGACCAAATGCTTCATTGTACTGTGAGCTTTAACAAGCCCTCTTGCTCGTGTCCCCACTACACAGCCAGTTCAATGATTTTCATGTTCATGACAGTGGCAAGTATTTTGGGCTAGCCCCGTTTCCTAGTAAGTACCACGGTTGTCCAATAGCTACCTGCCTTACTTTTCTTGTCTAGTAACCTGTCTTACCATGTCTAGTGAGGATACGCAAAGCCTATGGTATTAGGCCTACCACCTGAGACTATGAATAATGTGTTAGAAAAACATTGGAGAAATACAGAAGAGAAAAAATAAGTGTACACAGCAATACACAGAAAAATTTTCCAAAAAACAAACTCTTCCTCTGAGCAAAACAAATAGCTCACCACAGCCGTGGAGGACATGGATAGGAAAGCTCCAACAAAAATCCCCTCAGTGGTTTTTGCTCCACAGAACTGTACAAAGCAGCAAAATATGGCATAGCATCAAAGGTTGTCGAAGTTACATGATTTGTTTCCTTGAAAACTGTTGTCTGCACAGAAGCAGCTTCTAAAGAGGCAGTAAAGTGCAGCAAAATCACTAATCAAGGTTGCAGAATATAAATACCAGTGCAGTGATGCCACAAAGACACATAAACATGATTATTTGTAAAAGGCCTCCAAAAATTGCCACAGATCGTACAACCCTCAGCTGCAAAAAACAATGCTTTTACAATATCAGTGGGATTTGTAATTTTGAGATGCCTCACGCACACACCTAGACAAACACGTCCCCCACCCCCGCATTTATCCTCGCTTATACTGCCTGGATCCCACTAATCCCTCTTGTCACAGTTTTCCAAGGAGCCCACACAAGTATTTCAAAAAGCATCCTAGATGATTACATAATACAAATACAAACGAGCACCCCCCGAGAAATGAGAATGTTCCAGCATCCAAAATATTTGCCACAGGGGAGCTAGAATCTGTCTCCCATTCACTAACTGCATGAGCTCTGTCTGACCTTGTAGATCAATCCTCGAAGTTAAGGTTTAAAGAACTTGACTATACTGATGCAGCCACATACATATGCATACTATCATGCAATCCACAGTGTGGGCTCTGTACCTGTGCACTGGTGCAATTGACTAGAACTTACAATGCGTCTTTCATCATTGATGACTAGAACCTCCCACCTGACCACAGTCTACTAAAAATGCCAACTGGCTGAACAAATGATTACAACAACACAATGTTTCACAATTGCTCAACTCATCTCAATCCTGGACTGTTCTAGTATTGCACATCTGACTCTGACTCTAGCTTGGTATGCATTCTGTTGCCCAATGACAAACCTAAATCTAAATATATACCTAGATGAATCCAGGAACATTCCCAAACTCATCCTCTAAAAACACAACATAGTGCAGTTTCAATCTCACGATAGTCACTCATAAGATTGAAAACCATAAACTTCATCATGCATAGCAGGGACTAGCTACTATGACATCCCCACTGACGTCATCAGCGCCCAACGGTGGGTGTAGACCATAGTATAAAAATATGCTCTCACACATACAAATCCACACACCCACACATACTTGAGCATCCATTTATACAAAGTCTTCGTACTGAGTTTCTGTCGGCACTCCGGAGCTGAAGGGCAGACTCAGCCATGACGAAGGCTAGCACTAAAGGAGAAGGCTAACAAAAAAGTAGTCCAAAATCCCTTCATTCAAGCTACAACTGCTTGTGAAGTCTAAACCTAAATCTAAAGCCTGTTTTGAGAGTCAAAAACTATCAACCACTATAAATAGCAAACCTAAATTAAAGCTTGTGTTGAGAATAGAAAACCTTGCTTGCCGAAAACTCTAGACCCAAGGCAAACAGGAGGAACACCACACCAAATTGGGCTACTGTCTCCACCTGAAAGGAACATAACAAAGACAACGTTATGAGACTGCTACTGTTACACTGTACCATATCTAAATCTGAATAGTGAGAGCACGCGTGCTCCTTATTTAGGAAAACTCCTTACCTGAACAAGCTCACTTACAAAGCTCAAACCACCAGGTCCAATAGCAGACCCAGCTAGCAGATAACCGGTGATTACCTGTAACATTAACAAGCCTCATTCAGAAATAGCCAGCCATTACTGAGCATACATCAAACACATATCCAAAAACTTAATGGGCTCAACCATGAGATAGAAATAAGTAAAAGCGAGTATTAGTTCAGTTTTTCAGTAACAACTGGAAGCAAAAGTCAGTCAAGAAACAAACTGGCTGGCCAAGACAGGCAAAAATTATTCCACCAATTGCTGCTGATACTATTACCACCACCATGTCGGAAATGAACCTGTCAAGTTGCACAGATTCATATTTAGGGAAGCGCTCAAAATGTATCACAGCAAACAAAAGACAGTAATTACAAAGCTTAGAGCATTGTGCAGTACTATCAGAGCCTCGGGTATCAACGTCGAAATTCATGAGTCCACAAATGATTCATAGGGAATGCAGGCTAGTTTAAAAGCCCCTTGCAGATTTCTGTTGCATTTCAAAGTCAAACTTGATACCTTAAATCAAGCTGCAGTACAGGATACTTGGACTTGCGATTTGACATGACAAATATATTGTCCTGCAACAAGTCACCTCAGAACATGATAAGCAATTCAGGTCCTAGCAGACAATAGCATAACATAATGGGTCTGCATACATACAGTGAAGTCATAAACCAAAACCCATACTTCGATCTTTAGCCTTAGGCTGTGGTATCAACATTTCAAGGACATGTTAAATCAAGTTGTATCTTCACCTTCTTATCAATCAGAGTTGGCATTTCTTCAGCTCCACTGTCAGGATCTACTCTGAAAACATCCTGGATTTGGAATGATTTTGTCGTTCCACTGTAGCAAAAACCCATTAAAAGTTGACCTGGATTAACTTTGAAAGAAACCCAGTCAGTAAACAAAACCATGCTTATATTCTCATCAGTATCCAAGCACAAGACATCATTTGGTTTTCGTGCAATTACGGGACCACTTGGATAAACCTACTGCTACTAAAATATTAATTGAAAACAGGAAGGGAAGGAGGACGTAAAGAAAGGAGAAGATTAAAAGGGAAGACAGAGAAATAAATTTTTAAATGCTTGTAGAAGCCCAAGAAATTCTATGAGACAGTACAGTAAATGGGAAATGCCAAAGGGAGAATCTAGAAGCTTCTCAACAAAGTAGACGTCCCAAATCCCCTCAAGTCCAGTGCGATACAAGTTAAGCTCGCTGAATTGTACCGTCATCAGCTTGTACAATGGAAACAAATGTAGCCAAATGGTCTGCCTCAAAAATGCATCTCCCTATGTAAATCAAGATCATGTGTTGCATCTTGTGCTAACCCTAGTTAGCTTACCTCACCTGGGTGAACTGATCCCTAGACATAATGGGTATTCGGCAAGGTGAAAAACCTTCAAAGCTAAGGACCGATGTAACTAGCAAGTATGTGGATGTCTAGAGAAGTTTTACAGGCCCCGCTACATATGGTTGTGGGACTCTCGCTATATGATTAACTCGACCCTCATTACTTGGGTATGGATCATTGTGGTGCCTGGACTCCCCAGCAATAGCCCATGAAGTTAGACTTCAGCATGACACCCTTGAAATGTGTCATGGTGTTACTCCATAGCTTATTACTGGCTGCTCTAGCTTGGGAGTGTGACCCTAGACTTTCAGCACAAGGGTGACTTACCATACTCTAGATCTATGGCTAAGAGGTGGCTAAGAGGTGGGCTAGAGAATCTTTCATTGTCTAACTAGCATATGAACCCTTAGTCCCGTATCTCCCGAGAGTGGTTGGCATGCTTGGGGACTTACATTGGCATCAAAACCAGCTTCTAGAGGAGATAAAAAAGGCACAATTTTCTTTCAGATGATCTCATGTTTCCCTAGACAAGTAAAAAACAATTTTCCTTTATAAATATGGTGTCAACACATCGTACAACTTTTAAGGTCCTGAGAGAGCTAAATTGTGGATTTGATCTGCTCTTGGGATCCTGCATGTGTAATTCTACAAGTTAGTTGAAACTAGAAGTTGTGCCAGGAAGCAAATTCCAGGAAAAAAACCTGACTCAGTAGAGGATTGGGTCTAGGGTCGCTTGCAATTTGAGAAACAGCTTGGAGAACAAAAGTGATTTGCAAATTCAACATATGTAAGAGCTGCACTTTAATCTTTGGAACTAGATTCCCAATTTGGACAGTGCAGTCTGCATTTTGGGCCTTTTACTGAGTGATTTCTGCATTGATGCCCTATTTAAGCAATGCTTTCAAACAACAAGAGGTCGAGCTGGTATTTTGATTGTTGTAGGCGGTGTCAGACCTCTTGCATTAACCAGTGAGTGGCTGGAGGAGACAAACACTTTCTAAATAGCACACATTTTGTAAGCGTAACCACAAATAGCAAATCTAGCTCAATTAAAGGAAAAAGCAAGCTCTAGATGCTGAATTTTATCAAAAGCAGGTCTCCTTATTTCATAATTGTAATTTGCATCTACAAGCCTCTCTCTCTCACCTATGCCTCAGATAAGCTAACCTGCATTCTCTCTTGTAAATCACACCTACTCCTACTGCGTTTGCCTTGCTTCAAAAGATTCCACAATCTTGAGGGCTACACAAATTTCAGCTTTCCTCAAGAATTATATTTGCTTTTTGCTTATTCCAGGAATCTATCTGCACACAAAAAAAATTGAAGTTCTACATAGCATTGATTTGCATTGAGTTGGAGGACGTCAACAATGATCTCCTTCATACAAGAATCTGTGCAACAATTGTACAATCCTCTTTACAATTTGCAACTTCATATGTAGATGCAAGTCTAGACCATACAGGCTATACACATAGTTTTCAGCTCCTTTGGTTTCTATGCACCTTTCTTTTCAGCCAAAGGCCCATTAGGGGGAAAAGGAGGAAGAGGAATGTGTTGATGCAGGTTGTGTGAAAGGAGTACTTATTTTACATTCACCAATTAGTGCCTTGCTCAAGTGTAACTTCAGGCCTTCACTTGGTGGAGAGATCATTCTCTGGTGGGTGGATATTGAGGGTCCTCTCATTGTCCTTGCAGCTCACAGCTGAGGGGAATAAGAAGTTCTTGTATGCACAGGCTGCCAAATGGTTTTATTCTCATGGCATGATCATCTCTCCCATACTAATACTCCCAAGATGCCCCTACTTCACACATGACACATCAAGAGACTCATCGGGTCATCAAACACGATCTAAGATTCAGCAGGCCCATGTCTCCTAAACCCATGTCACCAAAATTGTCACAATCATGCTTTAGCAGAAGCACTAGTCCAATGACTTATTCAATTAACACTTGGAATTTTAAATAGCCATGAACTGAAAATTAAAAACAATAATACCTTTCATGAATCCTCACAAAGATTATTAACTAAAAATAGAAAGTGGAGCACTGAGTGAGCGACACCACATGGGACACAAATGATGACCACCCCTTGGCATAGCTAAGCCTTGACATATTTTTGTATTCCAATCATGCTTGGCTTTGATTGTTCCAATTGCCATCATCCTCCTTTTTGTCTTATAACTTCATCTAGGTTTTCTCGTGAAGCAATAGTGGGTAGGGCTCATCAAACATGATCCATCCTTCAAGAAACATCGTAGGTGGGCGCAGTCCATGGATATATTCAACTACCGCACATGAACACAACCATTTTGTCGTTTCGTTAAGCATTCCATTGTGAACTTTTACTATTGGAAGCTTACCTTTGACAGTGCTTCCATCTGTGCTAGCGAGCTTAGAGTCATACCAACCCTCTACAGCTCCTCGAAAGCTTATAGACCAAGAACAGGGCATAATTCTATATGCGGGATCTTCAAACCCATAGTCATGTTCATGAATATAGAAAGAGCAATTCATTACTCACGTGTCTACTGACGTGAGCATAGCTAATTCATTTTGTCCACCTTGTGACCAACTGCTCTCAATTAATCTCAATGAGAATCTCTCAATGAATCTCAATGAGAATCTTCACCTTGTATAGACTTCACTCTCCTTCATCTATCTTTAATTTGAATTGTTTATTTTGAAGCATTATGATCCTCCTATGTTCTTCGTCGCATAGAGATCTTGTAAGATCTTCCATATCTCTTGAGCTGTTTTTGGATTACCAAATCTGCAATTCTCTTGATGATCATGAAAGGGTGACTTCATTTACTCAAGTGCCACTAGTTTGATCTCTATACCTTGCGTCAACATCTCGATCCCCTTAGGCCACTAGATGGCCATGAACCTTCTCTTTCCAGATAGGAAGGATAATTTTGTCTAGTTTTTCAGACTCAAAGTTTGGAATATATAAGTTGGAACCCCTGTCAAGTTTAGATAATCTGAAGCCTTTTGACCTAATTTGGAATTGCAAGCCACACAAGCACCCTTGAATGTGAGAGTTCCTTCCTCCTTGCAAAGAACTCCACCCTGCAGTTTAAAGAAGATGTTCAGGTCTTCAGTCTCCTAGGGTTTGAGTCACAAGCAAGGCCATCCCTAGATAACCTTCTATTAGAAAAGTAGAGAGTTGTTGCTTGCTCAAGGCTATTATTCCTGTGTAGCAGAAACCCAGGAATCATTATAGGATACAACTCAAATACATGTTTCCTCTCATATGAGTTCTTGTCCAGGGACAGTCTAGGTCAGTCTCTCAACCTTAGGTCAAGTCAGACAGTCAGCCTTGTTCACTAGTACCCACTGGAGAACAGTAGGTAGTCAAAGGCTGACCAAATGGACCAGAGGCAAGCAAGGAAGGCAGCCTGCAAAGGCTGCCCACGAGGCTCCCTGATCCAGGGAAGGGCTTTTGTAGAGGGGCAGCAACCAGTCGGCTCAGCCAGGCTGGTTGGCTGGCTCCCCAGCCCCTATAAATAGGGCCCTTGCTGCCCTCTCTTCCTCACTCAGTAGCCTCCAGCCTTCAGCAATCCTTCAGCCAGTCTTCAGCCCTCAGACCAGCCTCTGTGTCTCCTATTTTGTCCCTGTTCAGCCTCATTCCCTTGGCCATCAGTTCAGCCATCTGTGGGAGTACATGCAGCCCGTCAGTAGGGTGTTGGACCAACAAATGGAGCAAGGTTTGGGTACTATTTCAGCAGCTCTTTTCAGTTATCTTTTACAGCTTGCACAGCTCATCTCTCAGCTCTATATTTCAGTCATCACTCAGCTCTCTTTTAGAATCTATTAGTCCTAGCTTTCACTCTCACTCACGCAGTAATCCTGCATCCCAGTGGACAGCACAAGCCTCTTCCTTGCCTTGCAGAAGTGCCCTACATCGTCAGTGTGGACAGCATCAAGGTCTCATTATTGGTTGGCGTTGCCTCTTAGGCCTCTGCGTCTGCAATACGTGTACACAGTGTACTCTTCAGAAGCATGTTTTCATGCTCTCTCGAAGAGTGTTATTTTTGTCTTTCAGTTCTCCAAGTATAAAGCAAATTCTCCCCTATTGGGGGAGGGGGCCCTCAGTGGGTACAGGGACCCAATCGGTTGTTGACTCTATTCTCTCTCTAATCTCATCTCCTTTCTCTCTCTATGGTGCATAGTGCTAGTTCCTCACTAAAGGTTAAACAAAGGTCTTGCTGTGATTACACGATCAGATAACCGCTGCATGCTACATAATCATTTTGACTAGTTACAATGCCATCAAAACCTCGTCATTGGGAATTCTTTCATATCCACTCTATTCAAAGAACAATCGATATTCATTGTAATGTTGGATTCAAGGAAGCTGGAGACAACAAGTATGAAAAACAGTACATGGATTGCAGACTAGAATAAACTGAAAAGAGAAGTGGAATGTACTTATGTGATAGAGCATGGATCTATTGCTTTGGTTCTACCCCCTAAATCACAGCATGCCCAACGTACCTACCATTCATCCCCTAGCCCCGTCATCCAAGACTTGATTAAAAAGGGGCCATATCAGAAAAAGGCATCTAATTATATGTCCACTCATGTGTGCGTCATCAAACTAATAAGGCTGATCCTATTAAAAAGCCAGGGCTGCTTAAGCCACTACCAGTTGAAAGACAATAAATTCTAGAGCACTTACGTTAGGAGAAGGGGAATGTACTTATGTGATAGAGCATGGATCTATGGCTTTTGTTCTATCCCCTAAATCACAGCATGCCCAAGGTACCTGAAGAGCTCCATTCATCCCCTAGCCCCTTCATCACCCCGTATCTTCCGAGACTTGAGAAAGATTTGGAAAGGGGCTGTATGAGAAAAGCCATCTAATTATACTTTCATTCATGTGTGCAAAATCAAACCAATAAGGCTGATCCTATTAAAAACCCAAAGATGCTTAAGCCACTAACAATTTCTTTCAAAGGCAGAGCAACATTAGTTGGATTCCCTCATTGCCCACCACACTCGGCAAATATGATGGTAGAGATATAGCCATTGATTGGCTCACTGTCACCAAATTCGTACTTCTCCCAAGACGTAAAGAGGAATCTTTATTGCATTGACGATGGTCAAGAAAGTTGACTTTGGTTAACTAGAATAAACTTTGTTTTACTTTTTCTTTGCATTAGTAAAAGAGAACCATTGGGACGCCCACAAGGGACTAGGATTAGTCCAAGAGCTAGGAATGCATGCATTTTGCTAACCTCTAATGGGTTAAAGTGTTGGAACTTGTTTGTGCAATGTGTAGGACCTAAGAGAGTGCAAAAAGAACCAAAGACTGGGGAGAAAAGCACAAAAAGCAAGTCCCACGAGGCCTAAAAGCATGGACAACGGGGGCACCTCTTTAAAAGGAAGGCCCACGAGATAAAAAAGGCACCAAAAGCACCTGATTTAAAAATAAAGCCTAAAAAGCTTGGGTTTTTTGTAAAAGTATCTTTTAGAAAGCAAGCCCTAGCTTTTTGCTAGGCCTAGTCTATAAAAGAAAGGCCCTAGGCCTCCCAGATTCATTCTAGAGTTGTACTTAGCGTCATGCTCTTTTCAGAGCCAGTTGTACAAAGTATTATTCTATTGCAATAAAGACCTTCGGGGGGTCCCACCCTTATTTTTGGGCCCTAGTGTTGCGCGTGCTGCGTCTCCTTAGGGCTGGGCCCTTGCCTTGATTGGAGGGTCAAGGTCCTAGAAGGGTGGGCCAAAGGGCACTGGTTTGAGAGCCCTTAAAGGGCTGGACCAGCCACAGACTGGTCGGCCAGTCTAGTCAGCCAAAATGGGCAAGGCTGGTTGGTTTTTATGACAGGCCCTTGGGCCTATAAAAGGAGGGCCTCCAGGCCCTCATATCTCATCTTCTGGAGCAGCCATTCACAAGGAGATTGGAGCAGTGGAGCAGCTGCCTTGGGGCCTACATTCAGAAGGACCAAGAGGACCTGTGTGCTGCAGACAAAGCTTGAAAGGGGCTTCCCACCTAGGCTGACATTCAAGGCAGTAAGGTGGAGAGGATCATTCTGGACAAAAAGTCTACAGGCGCTCGAGGTGGAGCACGTGGGCTCGAGTCTAGAGATAGCCGGCAGATAGGAGAAGTACCTTGTGGTAAGATCAGAGGACCACACCATTGGTGGGACTCTGGATCTCTCTCTTTGTATTGTGTCCATAGCTTTGGACGGAAATACATTATTTTGGTGGTTTCTATATCTGGCTGGTTCATTGTCTATTGATGAGTCTGCACATCCATGTGATGCACATTAAGTTAAGAAGTTTGTGATTCCACACCCCACACACTGTGTGAGCTCCTGGGCTATTCTATCATTCTTCCGCTGTGCATACCCTCTGTTGGTTGATTTCTAACAGTGCTGAAGCTGTGTGAGGCTGTGCTTCAGCAGACAAGCAACATTTACATTGCATTTCTTTCTATAAAAGGGTAGTCATTTCCATTTCATTCACATTCAGTTAATGCCGGGGTCATTGATATTGTGCTTTTGCAATTCATCACTGTCATGCTTCTGATTTGCCTATGGGTGGCACAAAAGTACACACGTGTATAAAAAATAGCATGATCTCCCTTTCAAACAACAATCTCAGATGTGCAACGACATTCACGTGGTGACTACGGTCTAGAAAAACCGATTCAAGAAGACAAAACGAAACAAGAATACACGAAGTACATTATCATGCGCACAGGCATTTGCAAGTGTGTGCACCTAGGCATGCACATACTTACGAGAATAAAGTTGAAACCAATCGCTATTGAATGCTTGAAGCTTCACAATATGACATGGTAGATAGGCATCATTAACACTGTAGCTCATGAGACAAAGATAATGCCCTTCAATAAAATCTTCAAGAAAGAAGACAAGCTTACTTTTCCATTTGAGTTTCATTTTTCTTAGGCTTGTCATGATTGAACCTGGCAACAGTCTCCAACACAGCCTGTAGAGTATCCATGCCAAAAACACAAAAACCAAAATGAATTGCACTGAAAATTTACAAGTTTAATGTGTTTCTTCTGCAAACCGTTCAATAATGTTGTCAAAGCTATGATACATATTAACCGATGATTATACATAAGTAGATCAAGATACAAATGTTCAAAATCACGATCAGAATTTAACATGCATTTGTATGTACAATTACCAACAGTTGAATTGCACAAACCTAAGACTTGGGAAAAGCATCCACATAATTGTGGCGGCCGCATTCATAGATGTATGTATGTACAGAAATATATAACATAGATACATTTATATGTAATAATGCGTGCAATCATGTATGTATGTACATAAATATATAACATAGATACATATGCAAATACATCCAAGAACTTGCCCAAGCTCATTCTGGACAAGCAAAGAATCCATGAACGCAAGCACACTTAACTCATCATGTTTAAACCATGTATATACCTTCATAAGACTAGAATATATCCAATCTTACAAATTAATATTTTTTATAGAACAAGCAAAAGAACAAAATAGAAAGTTTAAAAACCGAAAAAGAGTAGTTTTTTATCTTATGAAAATCATAAGCTATGTCATTCATTGTAAGTAATGCTAAGATATCTCCATCACTCACACTGAATGGGCATGAAGCTTACATAGTCTCACTAACTATGCCCTCACTATGTACTAAGTGCTAAAGCATGGAATGCTAACTAAAAATAGAGAGAGAGAAAGAGAGTTTATTAAAGTCTTCAAAAGACCGAAGGATCTATGAGACAGAACCACACAATGAGCTGAACAAGGGGAGCCTCTAAGCGGGCATCAACACCCAAGACAAAATAGATGTCACTCCAACCTTGTTCACAGGGAGGGAGGTTTTGAATAGAGAAATTTGAATAGGGAGGGAGGTTTTGTTTAGAGGGAGGGAGGTTTTGAATAGAGAAATAGGTTGATGAAGCACCTTTCGAATTTATCCAAAGGACAACTCAGAGTATCCATAATCAGTAGACCTTTTGAGCACTTCACCCTAAGCACATCAGTCAGTCACCTTGACATATTTCTGGAGATCTGCTTTTACAGACTCAATCAATTACACCAGACTTTGAGTTGATCCGCTATGTCTTAACAGAGGATCTGTTAGACCAGCAAGGGACATCGATGACTATTTCCAAGACAGCTTGGCCAAGACCTGGTGGATCCCACAGCTTTGGAGCACGCATGACCTAGAAACCTATCTGTACAACACAGATGACCCATCATACACAGCTCAGGAATACGACTAGTACCATTTGGGAAACTGAGTACCTCTGGCAGTTCAGCATGAGAGAAACCCAAGCTCATTCCTCAGCGAGTTCCTATTTGCAACTCAGTAAAAGTGACTGCCATAACATCATCTCCTGCAGCAATACCTGCAGGAGGCTGCAGTACAGCATCCCCTCCTGTCTGGGAAACTGATCCTTAGTGGCCCATTATATATGCCAGTCGGCCAGCATGTCAGCAGTGCTCTGCATGAAGCAGTTTGGCCAACTCTAAATGGGATGGGAGCAGGGCCAGTCGGCCAGTCCAAGGGCTCTTCCAGCCCAGGTTAGGAGAGGCACTGGAAGTGAGGGGGGAGAATGTCTGGAAAGGCTGGGGTGGAGAAGTTTATATAGGCCTACCCTTGCCTACTGAAACCTCTCCCTGAGATGCGTGGAGCAGGAGTGGAATCTTACAGTGAATGTTGTTCTCAGGTTCAATGGTTGGTTCAATATATATACAGTTCAGTATACTATGTTCTCTGAGTCGATTGTTGAGCTTGAACTTGTGTTAGTGCAAATTGTGTGAATTTTATATCCTGGGCATGAAGATGAGCAACCCATTACTGTCCACCTTCTGACCAACAGCGGCCAATGGATCCTTTAACACACTGAATTTGACCAGATGTTCATTTATTCAGTTGCCTTCTTCCATCTTGCCCACATGGCAGCTCTCCTTACCCACCAATCCTACGTAGGCTTCATGTTCCTGGAGTGGGACAATTAACCCTTTACTCCAACATTTTGTGCATCCATCAGGGCCAACCAGTGGCCTAAATGTACCAACTAGCAAGGCATTTTTTTGGCTATCACTTGGTGGCCCATACCTGCCAGCATCCAAGCCTCCAACCGAACAGCCAACCCCAACGAGCGGACCACCTGATCCAGAAAGCAGGCAGGCCATTCCGCTAAAGGCCCAGATATTGATGGTATGGTGAATCCACAGAGAAACACCTTTTTCAAAAGCCACATTTTTGCATCAGCCTCCAACATATTGAGGGTATGGTGGGTTCAGAAAAGGTTCACCCAAAACGCCCCCTATTACTAATTTGTCTACTGCATCTTCTCTCTGATATCTGGATCATGTCTTTAAAAACATGATCATTAGATAAGACACCTTTAATAAGACATAGACATGCCTCCTTGTTGGAAAGGTCACCTCCCCATCTGTAAGCCCCCAAATGAGGAGAGCGTGGGGGAGGGAGACCTAGGGCAGAACATGCCCAGAGAAGAGAAAGGGAGGAGGACTGCCACATGGGCAGCACCTCACACAAAGCAAGAAGGGTACCTGGCAAGTCGTGGAGCTCCTGATGTACGGGGCAGACACGTGGACATCAGGGACCTGAAGCAGCCTGATTGCATAGGGATTTCCAGCAAGGACAGACGGCGCTTCAGTATGGAGAAGGTACGGGATGCATATGTGGCTGTACGGGGCTGGTATAGACCTGGCAGGAGGCAAGGATGCTGCAGCGGAGAGGCGCAACCATGGCGCTGCAAACAGGGCAGGCTGGAGCCTGCAGGAAGGCCCGCAATAGGGTGCATATGGCCTGGGCCAGTGGTGCAGTGCCACATGGCAAGGCGTGTACAGATGGGCCTGCAAGTGGGCAGATCAGAGTGGCGCAGCAGAGGCGGGACAGACCAGCACATGGGTCGGCCAGGAGAGAGGCTGGTTGGGCTGCTTTGAGGCAGCCAACCAGGCCTTATATAGGGCTGACCTAGGGGCTGGGCCCTTGCCTAGGTTGGAGGGCCAAAAGCCCTAAAAGTGTGGGCCATAAAGGCCTAGTTTTGTGAGCCCTTAAAGGGCTGGACCAGCAGCAGACTGGTCGGCCAGTATGAAGCTGGCTGGTTGGTTTTCTACAGCAGGCCTTAGGGTCTATAAAAGGAGAGGCTTGATGCCTCATTTCTCATCCAACATCCAGCAGAAAGTGGAGCAGACAGGAGCAGCCTGAAGGCATTCCCTTTGGCCTCACACTGGGGGTGAAGGAGAGCTGCAGACTGAGTTCCCTAGAGGCTGGACCTTGGCTGTCTACTAGGGCAGCAAGGTGTTGTGATCATCATATCACTTGGAGCAGCAGAAAAAACCCATCAAAAAGGAGCAGCAGGCAGCTTTTCTTGGGCCTCATCACTAGAGGAGAAGAGAGCATACAGTGGCTGCAGACTTAGCTGAGGGTGCTGCCCACCTAGGTTGGTGCAAAGACAGCAAGGTGGAAGGGATCTAGACGGAAAGTCTACAGAAGCTCGAGGTGGAGCACGCGGACTCGAGTCTAGAGATAGCCAACAGATAGGAGAAGGACCTTGTGGTAAGATCAGAGGACCACATCATTGGTGGGACTCTGGATCTGTCTCTTTTGTATTGTGTCCATAGTTGTGGACGGAAATATATATTTTTGGTGGTTTCTCTATCTGGTTGGTTCATTGTCTATTGATGAGTCTGCACACCTATTGTATGCACATAAGTAAAGAAGTCTGTGATTCCACACCCACACCGCACACTGTGTGAGCTCCTAGGCATTACTATAAGTCTTCCGCTGCGTGTACCCTCTGTTGGGTCATTTCTAACATGGTATCAGAGCCCAAGTAGGAGGCTCACAGGTGTGGGAGCCTGAAGGCAGGGACCTTGTTGAAGGACGACCCTGATTCAGAAGCTCTAGGGAATCGACTTCCATGACTGGAGGATTGTGCCCTTGCGAGAAGGAGGGTGACTCAGGTTCAGTCAGGTGCGTTTAAAGTTCGCAGTCCAGGTGATCTGGAGATGTACTTTTGTTGCAGACCTTGCCAAAGGAAGGACGGGTTGAAACAGACCCTCAAAGCATGGTGCCTGGAAGACTCCAGGTTGTTCACTCATTATGAGGGGGACAACTGGAAGATCGTGACGGCTGGATTGCTCGAGTTCAGAGGCGGGAACATGACTAAAGGAGGTGGTACCAGGAGGTGCTACCAAAGATGGACCTGTGTACCAGGATGGTGTGCGGAAGCGGAACCGGACTTGGTGGAGCAGGAGCCACTGGATGAAAAGCCAGGAAAAGATTTCGACACCGAAAGGTTCCAGAGGACTACGACCAAGAAGTTACTGGAGCATTTTCATCGACGTGTTGGCATTGGGCCGAGATGTGTCGGTGAGAGGGGGTGTGTGACCTCCCCATCTGTAAGCCCCCAAATGAGGAGAGCGTGGGGGAGGGAGACCTAGGGCAGAACATGCCCAGAGAAGAGAAAGGGAGGGGGACTGCCACATGGGCAGCACCTCACACAAAGCAAGAAGGGTACCTGGCAAGTCGTGGAGCTCCTGATGTACAGGGCAGACACGTGGACATCAGGGACCTGCAGCAGCCTGATTGCATAGGGATTTCCAGCAAGGACAGACGGCGCTTCAGTACGGAGAAGGTACGGGATGCATACATGGCTGTACGGGGCTGGTATAGACCTGGCAGGAGGCAAGGATGCTGCAGCAGAGAGGCGCAACCATGGCGCTGCAAACAGGGCAGGCTGGAGCCTGCAGGAAGGCCCGCAATAGGGTGCATATGGCCTGGGCCAGTGGTGAAGTGCCACGTGGCAAGGCGTGTACAGATGGGCCTGCAAGTGGGCAGATCAGAGTGGCGCAGCAGAGGCGGGACAGACCAGCACATGGGTCGGCCAGGAGAGAGGCTGGTTGGGCTGCTTTGAGGCAGCCAACCAGGCCTTATATAGAGCTGACCTAGGGGCTGGGCCCTTGCCTAGGTTGGAGGGCCAAAAGCCCTAAAAGTGTGGGCCATAAAGGCCTAGTTTTGTGAGCCCTTAAAGGGCTGGACCAGCAGCAGACTGGTCGGCCAGTCTGGTCGGCCAGTATGAAGCTGGCTGGTCGGTTTTCTACAGCAGGCCTTAGAGAGCTGCAGACTGAGTTCCCTAGAGGCTGGACCTTGGCTGTCTACTAGGGCAGCAAGGTGTTGTGATCATCATATCACTTGGAGCAGCAGAAAAACCCCATCAGAAAGGAGCAGCAGGCAGCTTTTCTTGGGCCTCATCACTAGAGGAGAAGAGAGCATACAGTGGCTGCAGACTTAGCTGAGGGTGCTGCCCACCTAGGTTGGTGCAAAGACAGCAAGGTGGAAGGGATCTAGACGGAAAGTCTACAGAAGCTCGAGGTGGAGCACGCGGACTCGAGTCTAGAGATAGCCAGCAGATAGGAGAAGGACCTTGTGGTAAGATCAGAGGACCACATCATTGGTGGGACTCTGGATCTGTCTCTTTTGTATTGTGTCCATAGTTGTGGACGGAAATATATATTTTTGGTGGTTTCTCTATCTGGTTGGTTCATTGTCTATCGATGAGTCTGCACACCTATTGTATGCACATAAGTAAAGAAGTCTGTGATTCCACACCCACACCGCACACTGTGTGAGCTCCTGGGCATTACTATAAGTCTTCCGCTGCGTGTACCCTCTGTTGGGTCATTTCTAACACTCCTCCTATAACATTCACTCTTCATTATACCGATCGTTGGCTGAAGTCGTCCAATGGGTGGGAGACAGGCATCCAGATATAGGAACAAAACATGTCTGCCAACGTATGCACCCAATAATGAAGAAAACAATCCAGAAATCCAGTGTAAAGAATGAACATACTGGATAACAAGGCGTCGCATAACTCTCTAAACCTGCATACGGACTGGGCCAAAAACATCCAAGAGCTCAGAATAGCATACTAATATCATTGCAAGTAAGGTCTGAAGTGCCAACCTGTTGTCCAGAAACACTGTCGTTAAAGCTACTGCCATTTCCTCCACTACCTGAAGCACAAGACGAGCAAAAAATCCAAGTGTCATGGGCATATGCAGCCATATCCAAGCGCATAGAATTGCTATATACAAACCAACCAATGGACATGTGACGTCAACGAAAGACGACATCAGAAAAGACAATTGAAAAACGGAGAACCAAGATAGGGCTACACGTCCAGACATTTGCTTTGCATCTTCAACTACGCAGCATCTATACATGGAATAACATACATGCGGCATACAAGTCACAATTTTCTGCATCTTCGTTCATGGGTCTATCATAGAAAGCCTAATCGCTCATCAGAATCGAGAACAAGTATTGGTTATGGATGAAACACATTTTACTAGAAAGGGGCTAGCTACCACAAAAACTACACTAGATAGAACTTCCGAAAACCTGGACTTTGGAGTTGTTAACTGAGAATCCGAAATACATCCTAAGTCTAATTTCCAACTCTACAAATATAGCTGATGGCACGAATGCAGCCATCTTTTGTTTGAATTACATTAATACCAATTTGTAGGCAGCACTACCTGATCATTCCTCTGAACACAATATCTATAGATATTAAGGCAAGCATGCTCCATCAACTCAACAAACCTAGGATTCGAAATGCAGATGAAATGCAAAGGTGTATACAGCTTCCTTTTGTTTCCCACCCTTCCTTCGTTAAGATGTAATAAGGAGAGTTGTACAGCGTTTTCCGACTTACCCTCTTGCTGTTCTTTCTCGGAAAACTCATTTTCCAAAACTCGATCAATTATATCCGCGATGCTTCCTTCTTTAGGAGGAGGAGCACCGGTTGTTACGTTCGCTTTGGTCGGCTCATCGATCCCTTCGTCGAATGCTTCGTCCGCCTCCTCATCGATCTCAGCAATCGCTCCGACGCTTAGATCTGTAATGCAAAACATTCCGAGGAGCAGAGTAATGCACAAGCATTGCCAGAATTTGATGCGCCTCCGGTTATTTGACCCGCTCCATACGAAAGCCATATGAGAATGTTTGTTAAGCCGCGTGCTACCAACTGAGCACCCAATTTCCCCCATTAGATCTCCGGCTATGGTATGGCATCACTCAACACAAGTCCTGATGTAGAGATTCCATGCGCAATGGCTGTCTGAGGCAATGCGTTTCCCGGCAGGGTGTCAGTGAAGGTGGGATGTGTTCGATGCGTAGGAATGAATGTCTGTCAAGCTGGCCAAGGAAGGCGAAAAAGTTATAACTGTGTACTAGACGGAGCAAGAAAAGGAGGAGAGAAGCGGGGCTAAGGAAAAGAGGCGCGATCTCGAGAAGCAAGGCTGGGGCAATTGATGAGGGACGGAGAAGTGCGGGGGAGAAGGAGGAAGGGATGCAATGCAGATCCGATCGGGGAGCGGGAAAAACGAGGAGGATGAGGGGCGGAAATCGACGGAGAAGAGGAAAATGAGGGTGCTGGAACGGAGATGAAAACAGAAATGGAAACAGCAAACAGACAGGCAGAGGACGAAGTTGAAGGTTTTCTGTTTTGGTTATGATTTTATGAAGACGATGAAGACGATGAAGATAAGTGCTCATTCCCGCGCCTGCCCCTTGCTTTTTTTTGTTTTATTATGTTTTAGCAGAGCTCACCTGCAGTGCAGTGAGAATATTCCCACCACATATGCCCCCTCTCAGAATGGCAAGTGTCCACATCCTGAGCAATGTAGCCCCGGTGCCGCCGCAGCGCACCCGCCCTCTCGCCTCAGCTCGCTCCCTGCGTAGGTCACAAGCGGCTCTCGTAGACAGTCGCATGTGCGCATGTGCAACTGTGGGGAGATTTTGCGCAATCCAGAGGATGGGAAAAAAACAAGGGAGCACATCGTCTGCTCAACAGCACTGCCTTTTTGAACTTTTATGGAGTAGATCGATAGTAGCAAGCACGCATGCGAGAGAGACAGAGAGAGAGAGAGAGAGAGAATTAATGGAGGGGATGAGTGTCCAAAATTGATGGGGAGGAATGAATGTCCAAAATTGATTGGGAGGACACTTTTTATGAAAAGTGTTAATAGAGCTAGCTAGTTAAAAAAGAAGATTTTGACCAATCTGGTGAATGCAAGTGTTAAGAGTTTGAGCCAAGGATTGGAACTTGTTCCTTCACAAAAATACTAAGCACTATGGGCCTTGAGGCCTCCTTTCCCGCTGTGGAGCAACATCCCCCGCCAAGCTATGAGTTTCCCAATCTCCTCCACAAGTCCCTTTCAACATCACACACTCATTTTTGTCGTGGGATTATGTGAAGGACTTTGGTTTGCTGAGCAACAAGCTCAACCATCCATTCCACACAGAAAATGCCCCCATTTTTCCATAATTCGATCAATCACTACCTTATCTTCAGTCCTTCTTACATCTAGTATGAAAAGTGAAAGAGAACCATTATCGATGTCTACTACTCACCATTCTCTGGGCCGAAAACATGTTCCTCCTTCGTTCTCCCTTATAAGTCAAGTCCCATTGCCCGTTATTTGTGCCATGGTGTAGTACAATATCCAAGATCTTGACCCACGATTACACCACCCGTGCCGTGCTAAACCACAGCCTCAAGAATGAAGTTTCCATTCTCAAACCCATGCACATTCTCAAGCAAAACCAATAACTTGCCCCCATTACCTACTTCTTTAGCTCCTTGACGTGGCTATTGTCGGCAAAGGACTAAAATCTTCGCACTTGGCCATAAACCAACACCCAAACCTCAAGTGAAAATCCCCCCAATGCCTAATGTGGTTTTAAGATTGATTTAGAATGGGTATAGTTATACCATCATGGTTTTTAAGGGTGGTTTCTAGGCTTTTAAAACTAGTGATGCCTTGCCGACCCACAACTTACCACTACCTTCATGTGAGTGCAAATTGCAAAGTGCAAGCTGACGTAAGTTAATCATGGACACTTACTAGAACTTGAAAATGCTTAAGATGGATCCATGAGGGGAATCTTTTCTTCTATGCATGGAAGAAAGAGGTTTCGTAACAAATATTCATAACAAACATAGAAACTAGAAACTCCATCTCCATCCTTAACATATGGCAACATGACTAGTTATAGCATTGAATTCCTCACTAAGTTCTTTGATCCATGCGCTCCTTCAAGTTGCAATTGCAACATGACTTTTAGCAACCTAAACCCCTCGAGAAGAGTAAGCTATGGGTTTTGGGGGGTGCACGGGCACCTAATATCGACATGTTACCAACATTGTACGATATCAACCCATTCCATTGTCCAAGGAAGAATAAAGTCATTTTGTCTCAATTATGCAAGTACCCTTCAAATCTTAAGGACGCCCAGCTATTGCTATCGGCCCTTGTGATGTCCTTTTCATATATAGTGCCCATATGTTCCTCTCATCATCCCTTTTATACAATTAGAAAATAGTTCCTCTCATCATCCCTTTTATACAATTAGAAAATGGTTTCCTATCTTGGCCTTTGTGATCTGCTCCTTTTCATGTATAATGCCCATATTTTCCTCTCATCATCCATTTTATGCAGTTAAAATTTGGCTTCCCTTCTCTTATATTCTATGGTTTCCTCTATCTCATCTATATCTTCCCCTAGACCTACTTGCTCTTATGATATCATGGTAGATTTCCATCCTTGTATTGTATGCTTTCCCAATCTCGTTATCTTTCTACTTACTCTTACCATCGCATGGTACATGTCCATCCTTGTATTGTAGAGTTTCCCCATCTTTTGCCTCGCCTAAATGTATTCTCTCTTACATAGATAAATGTGCATGTGCATGTGTGTGTGTGTGTGCATACCTGCGCATGTGCGTAATATGCACTATTGCATTTATAGCAATATATATGTCCTCACACAAAAATGACGCTATTAAAGAACGACAAGCACACCTTCCTCCATATATATTCACCTACTCTAACTATTTTATATTTTTCAACAGTATTTCATATGAGGGAGTTATTGTCGGATGTAAAAATATTGTTGCATGAAAATTGTTTTAGGAATTGACAAAATTGTGCACACTTTCCAATGTATCTTTTAAAGAGCTTTCAAATCACAATTGGTAATTAAAAAATGCCCTCTACTACCTTGATGATTTATTTTGAAGACGCATGCATCTCATAAGTATTTTTATAAGAAGGGAGTTGTTACAACGAAACAAATCCTTTTTTGACACCTTTTTGGGAAACTAGGCAATAAAATAAGCTTCAATTAGTTTGTTGGAACTTAGTGTTATGATTAAGATAAGTCATTGAGGATCGATATTAACATCAAAGGCTTCTTCTATTTTTGGGGATTTGTGGTTAGAAAAATGCATGTCTTCTATTTTTGGGTTGATTTTGTTCCTAGTAGAATACATGCCTTCTAATTTGTTATTGATATCAATATGGGGACAATTCTATTTAATGTGGCTACAATATTGATGCAAGGAAGGAGCAGGGCGTTAGTTGATTGCCTCATCCCTATAAACAAACTTCAAACTTTGGGCAATTACATCGTGGCTTCCAAATCGACATCAACATATAGAGTTTTAATAAGTCCTTTATTATATCAAACTAAAGCATATGTTTACAAATATACCTATCCTTGGCAGCCTGGCTCTATAGGTCATCGATGCATCTGGGTAAGAGCCTTCTTGACAATGTTTGTTTTAGATTTTGAGTGCACCTCAGCTCTAGGTATAGTTAGAGAAGGTGTCGTTTTGCTCGATTACCTCCTTAGTCCCTTCGTTAGAGAGCTCCTCTATCACATGAATCCTCAATATTAATGAGAATACCATTATTAGGCTTTTGATTTGAGTCATGATATGTACTTGTTTGGTCTATGCTAATTATATAGGTTCGCAAGCAACAAAATTTGATAGGTAAGGATTGTGAGAGGAGAGGTTTTGTGATGGTGTTCCTCTTGCAGGCTACACTTTCTTTCCAACTTTAATTAATTTTCCATGATTGTTTATGGCTCTTGGTCCATCTTTACTAACATCTCATATAACTTTTTGTGATAGGACTAGACTTCCTTTTTTCTTACTATAGTCCATGGTGCAAGAGTTAGAATAAAGATAGGGCTCTGCATTGAGTTGAGGGTATAACTACTCCCATTTTTAGGTTATAATTTATTGTTCCTTTATCACAATAGTTATAGCATAAGCTACAGTTGTTGGACTTTTGCTTGGAATGTAAATTTGGATTTGTTTCTTTAGGCCTTAAGGGGCAAATTTTCTTATTTACTTGCCTCTTTTTAATAGCTTATTGACTACTTGTAGGCCCAAATTGACGCCTTGTGGGGACAAACTGAATGGTTAGAATCCTTGTTATTTAATCCATGAGTTGCACCTTCTCCTCAACATTGGATCTCTCCTCTACATCCAATGGCCATGAGTGATGCCTGATTTATATTGTGCCACTAATATCAAATCCATGACATGAAATTCATTGGTCAAAATAATTCCATTTGAGCTATTGCTTGCATGGTGGTCACATTAAATAGGGTAGATAGTGCTAAAATGTGACTGTCAATTGTTTGTATGAATGTTTGAGCTAAACCGCCACAAAGCAAAGAAGGTGGTGCACTGAATGGAAAATACCCTAAAGGAATCATGCCATTTTTTTGGGAAGTCGTCCCAAGCCTTTGGAGACTTTACCCTAGAGATAAAAGAGCAACATCAGAGGCAAGATGCCTAACATGAGATTGTGGATTGTTGAGTAGGTGTTAACATTGCTAATTGTGCGAGTTGTTTACTAGTTTATGAGTTCTATATTAGAGTGTGAATGTGACATTGCCATGAATCGTTGACGACATGACTTTTTACCTAGTAGATGATGAGTCCAAGGAAAAATGTGGCCTATGCCATTGTATTGCCTTGCATAGAGTTGATGGAATGAAGGGACACACTTTTCTTCAAGAGGTGGTTTAATCTCTAAGCAACAAATGCATTGTGCAGTTGCATTCCAATTTACATTTGCCTCCTCACTATTCTTCCTCGAATGAGATAATTGCATTAGGGGTCATGTGCATGCCGAATCCATTCCTATTCAATGAATGCTTCCTTAGGCAATCTACAAATATGTATATAGCTTTTGCAAATTCCAAAGCATAGACATTTTGAATACACATCCGGTGCATCATGAATGCAATTCATATGTTCGTAGTAGTATATGATTTGTAGCTTGCACTTTTTGTGATCTTGTTGGAGACTGCCTATGCACGGACGTGCCAATGAAGGAAGATGGTGGGATGTAGGATACGAGAATGGCAAGAAGACCCTGGAACTAATAAAGGATCAAAATAGGAAGAAGTAAGGCAATGGTACTAGCAACTTCCATAAGAGATACACTTTGAATGTGCCAAGGTGCAAGAAGTGATAAGGGAAACATGTAAGTTCAACGAGTAACCAACCATTTACAAGTGGCTCTCCACAAAGAAAAGCTATCGTTAGGATTCGTCCACTGCACCTTAGACCTTGGGAAAAGTAAGTTCTAAACTTACATTGAATTGTGGAAGGAAAGCTACTTGCATGCAAATAGATTCATCAACCTAGCATTAATGCAATTACAAAGAGATAATTATTGGGCCAAGTATACAAAGTGAACGCTTTGTTACCAAGTGTGCTCATGATGAAAATTTCACAGGTCCAAACTAAAAGTAACACAAATCAATGTGCAATTAATTTCAAGCACACAATAGGATGCAAGAGCTCATTCTCGATGAAGATATCAACAGAGAATGGACGTCTGTTACAAAGCTTTCTATGAATGGCAAAAGTTTGCAATGCAACGTAAAGGATGAATAGTTATTGTAGTTCTTTATAAACAAATCCATTGAGTGATTTTGACTAGTCCATATGATCATTTCATGCATGGATGGCATTGAGAGAGCCTTTTGGGCAAGGTGTTGACATGATTTTAGTAAGGAAGATGCCATGCAAAAGCTTAACAAAATCAATAAAAAATCTAGTATGTAGCTTTGTGGCTTGAATGAGCATGCTCACCAATCACCTGGCCATAACATAAGATCAAATGGTTCTTCATCTGTGGTAGCCTCACCAATGATGTAGTGTCGAGAAACATAAAGACAATGAATCCAGCTAGGATGTATGACAAATTGTTGAGCAGTCACAAACGGTGTAGAGTCGAGGAACATGAAAGATCACGAATCCAACACAAAGCAATTGGAATTGAGAAGCCAATTGTCAATGAGCTTGAAAGCAAGAAAAATGTAGTCTTCCACGACGTAAACAACAAAGAGGATGAAGACAACCTGATTTTCAAAAGATAGAAAAGGAGAAACTAAGAAATATTATCAAAGAGATGGGAATAAAAGGAGGCCCAAAAAAATAAGAAATTTGGTGCACCAAGCACAAATCAGATGGGCATAGTGACAAATTAATGTTAGTAAGGATGATATTGCAACATTTCACGTCGTTTAGGCCACACAACTAAGGAGCATTGGTGCAACAAAAGGAAATGAACTACAAAGCTCACCAAGTAGAAAGAGAGGGTCAAAGGCCCTACAAGACAAATGGACCCAAGGATGCCAATACTCCATGGTGCTTTGGATAGGAAGGAAGTTCACCAAAAGAATAATTGCAAATATGGAAAAACCAACTAGACATGCTACAAAGGGCATGTGACCAAGACAAGCATGCACCAAGGTGGAAAGGGGAGGGGTGGAAAGGCAAGTGGAGGGTAATGAGGACATCCATCTATTTATTATTTTCCTCTTCTTCAAACTCCTTTTATTATGACTACAAGGTCACATTGATGTTCTTGAATCCATATATCAGCCTCTTGATTAGCTAGGGATTCAAAGGATATTTTGGTGATAATAGGTGTGTCCTCTTTCCTTACTTCTTTGTTACTAGATGCTACTACCTCAACTTTCTTCCCCTTATTACTATCCTTTAGATTAGGATGTTGTCTAAGTTGAATTTGACTTAAGAGCCCATTGTCTTTTAGATTAGCTTCATATACAAGAGTTGCTAATGAAGTTTTTGGTTTGAATTCATTGTAAGGGTAGCTTTTGATCAACAATCGTGCATGACATGAAAGAGTTGGGTAAGTTCTTGCATACCATCGACCGACTACTCTCTAAAGACTTCCTGTCTTCTAGTAAGGATGACTAGAGTGCTGGGGTAAGTCTTCAGCCACATCAAGTTCAACACACGGCTAGGGATTACCTCATGGGGTGATCAATGTCCTCTTCTAACACTAATGATAGCACTTATTCCACTACACAATGTCGTTGCTTGATTGCAAAGACAATGGCAAGTTAGGTAATTCAACCTATACAGGAATCTTGGTTGACCTTTGCTTATCTAGGTTAAAGTAAGGAGTCCACCATTTTAGATAAAGGGGCTGGTTTCTAATAATCCAAATCCCTTGTGTAAGACTCTAATAGCAATGATCACTCTTTTAAAATAGAGGTGGACACTTGACATGGGAAAACAATTTCTTACCCAATTTTCCTTACCCAAGCTTCATGTTATGGTAGAAGGGGGTGTGCACTAGGAAGGAACCCAGGGATGGGAAATCAACCATTTGATAGATTCATCACGAAGCTCTTCATCAATGATAACAACAATAGAGATACCTAGTTGTCCGATTGTAGGTGATGTCTCTTTAGATTGAATGCCCTTTTCCAAAACCCCACATGGATCTTAAGTGCTTTGGTTCTCATTCTCTGTGTGATGAGATGACTTTTGAATGGACATTTTTTCAGCTTGTTAACTCTTCTTCTCTGATCCTTGTGGTCGAATAGTAGTAAGATTGTTGGCCTTTTTGAAGGGGATGGGAAATAAGCATCGAGTTGTTTGAATAGCTCTCACATAAGAGGTTTTCGTGGGAGTAGGGTCTTGAAGCAGAGGAAGTTTAACCTCTTTCAAGGGCTAGAGTTTTCCACAGTCAAGTGGAGAGGCATGTCCACTTTTGCAGAGTTGGGCCCTTGTAGACATATTTGGAGGAGGGGCCTTGGATTGTCCTCCTTGCAAATTTTTAGGCACCAACAATTCCATTTGCATATTTAAAAGAGAGGATCTTTCAAAAAGGTCTCTAGGGAGGCATGCTTGCCAACAAAAGAGCTATCAGGGAGAGGAGGAAAGTAGACAAGCTTCCTATCTCCTTTTTCCAATCAAAAGCCACAATGTGCGCAACGGGTTTGATTTGAAGCTTGAGTATTCGAGAATTTGAGAGACTAGGCATGATTTGATAAGTGGTGGGAGAGGAGGGAGGACACATCACTCCCCTCCATCCAAGGCCTCATCTCATCCATCTCCTCTAAAACATCCATTATCACTAAATTATTATAATTAATAGTTATTAAGTAGTCTTTTTAAGAAAAGGTTCATGTGTCGATTTGCAGGCTCACTGACCTATAATAACTCCACACATGGATGTAATGTATATTTGTAATATAAGTGACATTATTGGACTTTGAACCAATTGTGAGGCTCGCTTATGAAGTCTTGTATCATAGTCTAGCCAATTGTGTGTGTTATGTATGCTAGCCTATATCAACCCACAAATTGTATGTGCATGTTGACAGGGTCTTGGTGCGGTACATGACCAGGACTTGGTGTGGTACATGACCACGACATGGTGTAGTATGTGACCACCGGGACTTGGTGTTGTACATGACCGGGACTTGTTGTTGTACGTGACTGGGACTTGGTGTGGTACGTGACTGGGACTTGGTGCAATATGTGACTTGGACTTGGTGTGCTACATGACTAGGATTCGTTGTGGTACATGCCAGGCTAACCCACCATGGGTCCCATGGCCAAGATTGAGAATTTGCAAAGAGTATGCACATGGGTAATATCCTACACATGCAAAGAGTTATGAGAGAACACATGTAGCCGCCACTAGTCAAGCTCCTTATTAGTGACACAGGTGGTGCACATGGAGTAGTCCTCATGCACCAACTTGGCAAAAGTGGGCTATTGCAGAAGACATAAAGAGATGGAGCAGAAGTATGGCTAAGGATGAGGGGGATAGCAATTAGGAGGGAGGAGGGAGATTTCTAGCTAAGGGAAGGCGAGGGTGAAGAGGGGAGATGAGGGATGATGGTGAGGCAATTCATTTATTCATTATATGGGGTTTGAGAGAGGGAGAGGAAGGCATGAGCTCGCCTAGTGTATCATTATGGTGTCCTATCGGTGTATTTATTTTCCTTGGTCAACTCTTATACACTATGCTTCCTTCCATCTCTGATCATAAGTCTAGGTCCTCTTCATTTCATATGTCCCTCTCTTTGTCCCCCTTCACGAGGTACTATGGACCTCTCTTTGTCACCCTTCATATGTCCCATTCTTTGTCCCCCTTCACCAGGTACTATGGACCTTGTGTCATGTGGCTTAACATCTGTTATATTCATATTGAAGGTTGGCTCTAGTGATTACACTCTGCTTAGCATCTTGCTCTTTCACATCACTCTTGTACTCATATCATGCTCGCACCATTGGTGACACCATCACCCTTGCTCATTCCTTTGTGCCTAAGTATAGGTAAAGGAGATGGGACTTGTAAGAGATGCCCTAATAGAAAGGAAGATGTTTTCCATCTTTTTGTGACATGCCCTGGTTCTAGGAAGGTTTTGAAATTTGTGCAACTACACAAAGGAGAACCACTCAACTAGAAGTCTTTACTACAAGGAGAAGCACTTAAGTTATCTTATGCCACTTGGGCTTGGATCAAAGCATATGCACTATGATTCGTTTGGATAGCCAAGAATGCCTTGTGATTTAAGGATGAGTCTATTGTTGCTGAACATCTCTTTGCTCATTGGTTTTATAGAAATGCTCAATGCCTCAACAACCAAGGCTTTTACTATCTACTTTAGGCTAAATTCCAACTTGAGTAAGATATACATAATTACAATGAATATCTCTCATAGCTACATTTGGAGATTGAAGAGCATCACAAAATCTTCTCAAGATGCAATGTCACCCCCCAGGATCTATAACCTCATGGTATCTTCCCTCTTTTTCTAATCAAGGAAGAACTTGTGGACTAATCCCAATTGTCATATGCATTGACACTTTACTTAGTGTTGTAGATTCTACTTGGAATGAACCAGTATACCTCTTTGGAGGTTTTTTGAATGATAGGGACATGAATGTACATGTCTTTTTTATCATAATATAAAAAACTTTTCTTTTGCCCAAAAAATAATAATAATTTAAAGCATTAAAGGAGTAACTTGTGAATGCTAATGCAAAAATCGATGCTCAAGTACAAATGTTAATCTAGCTCCAAGAACTTGATGATCAATTGCGAGGACAACAAAAAGTAGCTCAATACTTTAAGAATCTAAAACATGCCTATACCTCCACACTTGCTAATATAGAGAGAAATGCATAGAGCTATATAGTTAGAAGGCAATAATTTCCAAACCAAAACTCCAATTACTACATCAAGATAGAGGAGGCAGATTTTGCTCCAAAGTACCATAAAAGTATATAAATATCTGGTTGTAGTCCTCAAACAAGATGATCATCTTGAAGGAAGGGCTTACATACAGTGGAGATGCATTGGGATAGGCCAATGGTGGGTGATGATACTCTCGTAGACTTATGCAATAAGATGGATGAAGATGAGGAAAATGTGTTTTGTTTATCAATACATGTAGGCCTTCATAGATCAAAGAGGATATAGTAAAGATCTATGAACACTCGATGGGAATCCCTCCTCTTTAGGTAGTTGCTGGTCTATTACCTTTATTTTTATTTGGCAAAAAAATTTTTTTGGGCAAACCTATTACCTTTATTACAACAAGCATCATCATCATCCTTGGGATTCACTTGCAAATCAAATCTAGTCTTGAAGCTGACAATGCCATCCAAGATTTAAAAATATGTGGACTACCTCACATCCAACCTCCCCTACCTCACCACCCTCTTCACTAATACCCTAACCTGCCTACCTGACTCAAGTACAATACTCCTTACATTTCTTGAAATTCAAGCTAGCCAGTATTTCTTAACTTGCCTCTATGCACATGCCTCTCACCACTTCCAACTAATTCAAGAGTCTCTAACCTACTATCCTACAATACTTTTTTTTTTCCATGTCTCAAAAACCCATCCTTATAGGACTATCATGTAGCCCAAACCATTTTCCTTGCTCTTCCTCCACTTCCTCTCTACTTTTACTGTAGAGATTCTAAGAACTCCAAAACTATGGTGATTTCTTGTTTTTGAAAAAACATCACTTGAAGTGGCTATGATGTTCCTTGCCACTTTCATCAATTGTAGTGGTTGCATTGAGCCCTTGTGAGGTATAAGTTGTGCTTTGTGGTTTGCATTTTGATTTTGTAGTCCTACAAAATGGCTAACAATTTATCATAGATTGTGAATGAGAAGCTATGAAAAGAATAATTTCCAAGCATGGAAGTTTTGTATGAAATTTTTCTTCATGATCAAAGCTTATTGGGATATCGCTGTAGGTAATGAAGGGAAGACTTTTCTTTCAAGGGTTCCTATTGCACTACAAGTGCATGCGTTCAAAACATGGCATGATTCCTCAAACACCCATTTGAATTTCCAACTGAATATGGAATCAATGATTTCAACTATGAGCTTCACAACCTGGATAATCCACATTAAAAACCCACATGAGAGTTGGATTTAGAGATAGAATTCCAATGCCTAGTAATCCCATTGGAGACTTTTGGATGGAATACCTAGACAAGCAATCAAGAGGAGGATGGTACTTATTAGCAACTTCCATGAGCATTTTCCAAGCATAAATCACTCAAGACATTAGCGACAAATTGGAGCCACAACCTACATGGAGGTGGCCAAGATGCTCAGAGAAAAATTCCTTCTTGAGCATCTCTAAGCACCATATTTCTTTAGGATGCATCGAAGGTTTGATGCAATACTATGCTATTTCTATACGTGGGATGCCAGTAAACATGATCATGAAAAGGAAAATGCATCTCATAGTTGACCAAAAAATCAATAAATATTCCAAGGTGAAATGGAAAATCCAAGAAACACACATAATAGCCTTGGATAAACATGCTCACAAATGCAAGGTAGCCACAATAAAATACTCAAGGATAGAGCCAAAAAAGGTGAAGCTATGGCAATACTCCTGGAGGTGTCCCTCATAATTGATGAGCATCTTCCCATGCTCGGCTTCAATCCAAATGAATAGATAGATGCTGAAACTACCAGTCACCTCTTTTAATAAGCTTATCACTTGATAGGTGATATTTGTGTCATTTGAAAAAATGGTTGATACTAGCTTTTTTTATTGAGCAAACACACTATGGAGTTCGAGAACTACAAAGAAAAGATCGACAACAAGCTCGACCAATCTATCATTGATGCCAACTTTACCACAATCATTGGGTAATGGTAACCACAACACAACGTCCACTACAAAATCAACCATAACCTGAGGATGGGTAAACAAATCAGTCCAAGGGAGTTGTTAACCCCATGGTAACATGGGTGAGAAGCACAGTCTAGAGCAACAAAGCTGTGATCAATTTTGTGTATAGTAGCGGCAAAGTTTCTCTTGTAATACCTTGAGCTTGGAAGATGGTTGTGATTAATAAAAAAGGATGAGAAAAGCCAAAATCCTCTCTAAAAAATATCTCATCATACTTGCAAAATTAGAATCTAGAGAGAGAAATACTAAAACTAGAGGGATAGAGAGACTAAAACTAGGGAGAGAAATGCTAAAAGCGTACACTTGTTGAGGTCCCATACAAAAAGTGTAGAGACCCCAAGAGGTTCCAAACAAAAATTTTAGAGACTCTTACCCAAGAGGTCTCCCACAAAAGATGTCCTACCCTTGATGTTCCCTACAAAAAGTGTAGAGGCTCTTACCCAAGAGGTCTCCTACAAAAGAGGTCCCCTACAAATTGTGTAGAGATTGACATGTATAAATCCCTCTCAATGGAAAAAATCTCTCACTCTTTGGGGCTCAATATTCAATTTAATTTTGTGTTTAGGTACTTGATCTCCTAGCTTCCATGCTTCCTTACTACACTATCATGTTCTAGCATGCTCTTACCCTTGCACTCTCTCTTGCCACCTTCTCCTCCTCCTCCCTCATCCTCCTATTCTCTCCCTCTCCTTTGTCCTCCTCCTTCCTCCCCCTCAACCTTGTACCTCCTTCTCAACCCTTTACTATGTGAAATTGTGAAGGAGCCTAGCTCTTCACTCCTCAACCTTGAACTCCTCCTAAACCCTGTAGCCCTCTCTAAACCCTAGAACTCCTAATTCCCTTTCTCAACCCTAGCCCCTTTTAAACCCATGAACTCCCATGGAGGTGAGAGGATCCATCAATCATTGTGATGAATCCCTCTTTTTCACCTAAGCACACACTAGGGTTTCTTTCCATGCTATAGCCTATACCTCTCACCATAATATGACCCAAGGACCTATGCTACGATGAACAATAACACGACTGTAAATGACCACATCCTTGAAACCTAGAAATGAGAGAGATAGTGCACTATCTGAGGGGGGGTTCCTGGCACTTTCGAGAGTGTTGCCAAAGGCCTAAGGCCACTAGTGCGAGGAGCAAGTAGGATGTGTCCATGAAAGCATGGAATGAGTAGGGGATGATGGCTTTTTTAAAGAGATTTCTAGAGCTGGTTTGGCAATCTTCCTTACCAAGTAGCTCCAAATTATCAAACGCTATCTCACCTCGGTCACATTCATGCTCCTCTGTCTTCTGTCTATGGGATCTTGGGGAAGAGTGTCTATCTTCAATACCACTTGTTTAAGTTGAAGGGCCAAGTGAAAGGTCGAGTGAGGAGTTAAAGGCATCCAAATCTCCAAGGAATGTGGAAATATAAGAAGCCATATGTTTGATGCTGCAAGGAGGTGGAAGTTGCCTTCCTTTGTCTCCCTCTTGACAACCGAAGCCCTACTAGTGACCGTAGACTAAGGATGTACTGTGGTCTCACTCCTATAACCAAGACCTAGTAAGGTGTCACCTATTGAGACTCAAGCCAATGGGGTGCCAAAACTGGAGCACATGTGCCCAAAATAGGAGAACATGAGATTTTGGATGAGCTCATGACTTTAGTACTCCACTTGATATCCAACGAAAGACTTAGACTAGGCTCGATGGTGGGAAAGAGGGAGTCTTTCATGGAGAAGGAAGGAGGAATAGGGGGAGAAGGTGAAGTGGTACCAAAAAAGTAGTAAGTAGGGAATCAAGAGTAGAGGAGAAAGTGGGGAGCCAGAGGAGGAAGTGGAGGGGAATCCATGGGAGCAGTGGAGTTGAGAGTGGTCAATAATGAGGGTTGCAGTGGGAGCTTTGGGAGATGGTAGGGACACTAGTAGTAGCAGAGTAAGATGGATGGTGGCAAAGTGTGGGGAAGAGAAGGGGGAAAAGAGAGAATCATCAATAGTACTGGGAAGAGGGGTAGAGGGGGGCATATAATGTGTAGAAGCAAGAGGGAAGGGAAGTGGGAGTGCATGGGGAAATGGGAGGATGTGGAGGGATGAATATAAGAAGAATGACCGTGGATGGTGGCAAAGTGTGGGGAAGAGAAGGGGGAAAAGAGAGAATCATCAATAGTACTGGGAAGAGGGGTAGAGGGGGGCATAGAATGTGTAGAAGCAAGAGGGAAGGGAAGTGGTAGTGGATGGGGAAATGGGAGGACATGGAGGGATGAATACAAGAAGAATGACCGTGGGGTGAGTTGCCCATTGGTATAGCAATTGTGCTTACCATGCCTCTTTCTGACCATGGTCAAGACCACTGTGGGGATGAGTGCCTCTCACATACTAGGAAAGAAAAGTGTATCTAATGTCGTCATAGAAGAGAAAAAGTCCTTGCACGTGGACTCATCTATAGGAGGAAACACAATCCCATCAAATTTACAAAGCTACATCCCTTCGATATCACATACGGAGAGAATTGTGGACAAGGAGATATTTGGATCATGTAGGGAACAGAAGGTGACCAAGAGTATAGAATTAGAAGAAGATGGATCCATTGATGTGAGTGAGAGGGACTAAGACGATCGTCATCACAATCCCCATGCAGTAAGGATGGTAGCCAGAACTAGTAGCATGGGAGGAATCAACTTGGTGTTCAAAAGAAGACTCACCAAAATCTTATCATCCAAATCCCATTCATACATAGAACCCGAAACTAGATCGGTACCAAGTGAACCACCTATATGCCTCTTTGATGGCCAACTTCCTAGTTTATAATAGCCATGTAATGTGTCTTTGGCAACCTTGGGCTGATATTTCCTTTTGGGAGCCATAAGAGAAGAGGATTGGGTGTAGAGGCTTGTAGGGTTTCCCAATACTACTATCTGCTTGGAGAATATGCCTCATTATTGCTATTGGCACTTGGAGACCTTGCTTGTGGATTGTTCAGACCATTGGAGATTCCTTTGGCACTAGTAGTTCTCCCCTAATGTGAAAGAAACCTTGATAGAGATACCTTTGGTGCTAGTAGTTCTCCCTTAACACTAAAGGAAGGGGTAGATTGTAGGGAGGGGAAGGAGATGAACAATAATGAGGTGGGAGGATGCACGGCAACAAGGAGGTCAAGAAGAGGGATGCACCATAAGAGTAGGGAGAGGTGTAGCACAATGTGAAGGGTGGGAGAGGATGGAGGCACAACAAAGGGTGACGATAGGAAGAGGTACAAGCAAAGGGTGACGATGGGAAGAGGCACAAGTAGGAAAGTTGGAAGAAACAAGGATGCAACAGAGGGTGACGAGTGCAAGATGGGGCCAATAATCATGGTGGTGGGCAATGAGGAAAGCTACAAAAACAAAGGAAGGTGAGGCATTGTGGAAATGAGAAAAAAGACAAAAAATAGCAAGTGTAACACCTCGAGTTTCTTGGGCATCCAATCATGGAACTCGGTGGATGGATGGGTGTCTTGGATGCATGGTGCATGGAAATTATGATGGGGACCACAGGGATGGTTGTCACTCTCATGGAAAGTGATAGACCATTTGGATCTTGGTCACATCGGCACCACATAAATTGTACTATGGAGAATCTGGTCCCGCACCATTTGGCTCTTGGTCGTGGTCACATACCATTTGAGTTGTGGTCACCTCGGGTACTACATGGAGTCATGGCCCTTACCATTTGGATCGTGGTCACCTCGTTATTACTTGAAGCCTTATACCAAACCATGTTTACTCATGTACTTTGTGCAGCCCATCCCAATCATGTGTCAGCTCTTGCCCATGACCACTTATGATCATCCATGACCACCCATGACCATGTCCAAGTTAGAAGCTCCCCAACCTACAAATATGTGCATTGCCACTGCTTCATTCCTCAGCAAGTGTGATATTGAGTCACTCCATGCATAGTATTGACTCGCTCCATGCTAGACTCATTCTGGCATCATTGCAAGCTGAATTGGATGACTGGGATGAGACTATGTACCTACGAAGTCTAGGTCCTAGTCGATGAAGGACCACCACACTCTTAGGCACCGATGTGATCATGTCGGCACCATAATGCTCTTCGTGAAAAAGTGACCATAAAACTCTTGATCGCCCTACCACCTGAGACCACACGAAATTTGGTGACCCAAGTGACCAAAATAATATTGGCCACCCAAGTGACGACAATATGACCATAAATCTCTTTGTCATGCAAATCACCACAAAAATCTTAAGTGACTACAATATGATCCAAAATAGAAAGCTCGTGTTAATACAAGTGACCACAAAAATCTTGGTGTTGGTTGGTCATCGGGGTGAACACCAAGCTAAGTTGGTCATCAAGGTGACCGCCAAGCTCTTGGTCACCCATGTGATTGCAAGGATCCCGATACCAAGTTGGGCATGAGGTGACCATAAGGCTCTTGATCATCCAAGTGATCACAAGGATCCTAGTACCAAGTTGGTCATGCATGTGACCAAGATAGGTACTAGTATTGCTCATGTTGCCTGTCAGGTATTGGAACTTATACTACTCATGATATTGTGGGTCAAGTATTGGAACTCATATTGCTCATTATACCAATTAGGTATAGGTATTGGTACTACTCATGGTATAATTAGGTACTGCTCATGGTACCCATCAGGTACTAGTACTGCTCATGGTACCCGTCAAGTATTAGTACTGCTCATGGTACCTGTCAGGTACTAGTATTACTCATGGTACCAATTAGTACTAGTACTATTCATAGTAGCGACTAGGTACTTCTCATGATACTAGTCAGTTTTGGTAATACTGATGGTATCGATGGTCAAATACTGGTACTGGTAATAAACCATCTTTGTATGGGGTTCAGTCATCATCAACTTCACTTGGACACCTAGATCTCAATTTAGTCATGGAACTTGAGCAATATACATTTTTTTAATAATATAAATAAAATGAAAAGCAAAAAGCTAGAAAACCGCGAGATATGTATAAAAGAGCTCACACATGAACTCTTATCAATTGTGAGTCATGAAGAGTGATATTTTTTCACTCGAGACTCATTGACAGGTGCTCTTGAGAGTTCTCTTACCAAGGTTGCCAAGTACATGCCCCCACTTGGACTGCTCTTGGGATGAAGAAAGGGCATATCCAAACACTGAAAAACTTAGGCTTATGTTTCAAAAAGTTATGGAATAAAGCAATACCAAATCATCCACTTTTAATTTGCATTTGTAGAGGTTCCTATCATGCCATGCTTTTTGCCTATGTTGCCATACTTCTTGAGCTAGGAATGCCTCTCTGCTTGGCTCCTTTAGGGCTTCAAGATCCCATAACCTTTTGAGCGTGCATGCCTCTAAGTTGTCATCCATCTCTGCCATGAACCTAGTAGTGTCCATGTGAAAACTCATAAGGCATAACAACATCCGAGCCGTAAACCAATTGAAATGATGAGTACCCAGTACTCACCTTATATGCTGTCTTGTAGACAAAAAGAGTATTTGGTAGTAAAATATCTTAATCTGCCAAGGAATTAAGACACAAATGATTCAACATATGACATATGGTTTGATAAGAGCTCTCAGCCAAGCCAGTGGCTTGAGGGTAATATGAACTAGATGTCTTGTGAATGATTTGCAATTGGATGATGAGGTCAGCAATGACATCATTGAGAATGTGGGTGCTTCTATCACTCATGAATTCGATAGGACATCCAAACCTAGAGATTATTTGATCATAAAGAACTATGGATACGACTTGACCAGTGCATGTCTTCACGGCCTTGGCCTTTTGACTCACATGGCACCATAGTCTATAGCAACCAAGGAGTACTTATTCCCTCGGTGAGTGGCAGGATAGATGGGTCCAATGATATCTAATCACCATATATAAAAGGGTGGCACAGGGTTGAATGGCTTAAGGGGAAGGTACTCACATCACGTATGCTTGGGTCCAGCTCTTTGACATGAGTCATAGCGGTGCACATGAGGATAGCAGTCTTGGAACAACTTTGGCCACCACAACCCATGTGCATTATCTTTCTACCAATGGCCTCCCAGGCCATATGACCACCCCCCATGCCTGAGTGAGCCACCTCAAGAATGGATTTTGTTTCATGAGGGAGCACTCACCACCTCAAGATGTGGTCTTTCCCTAGCTTGTACAATTTTCCATCAAAATTAGCTTAAAGGGGGAAGCCTAAAGGATCGTCTCCTCTTTTGTGTTGGGTTTAGTAGCCCCTTAGGAAACTCGCCCTTGGACAACAAATGTACAATGTTTGCATACCATGGTGGAAAGCAATTGATAGCAAATAAACATTCATCTCTTAGCAATGTCACACCAAAGAAGCCCGCATCTGACAAGTCATCCTTAACCCCTATTGCTACTCACCCAAAGAGATCTATGATAAATGATCTGCAGGTTGATGCAAGTGGCCTACTTGCACTACAATGTCAAAGTCAAAGTCTTGAAAAAGAAGTATCCATCTACTCATTCTACCCCCCAAGCATGGGTTTGTTCAGCAAATGCTTTTGATAGCCTTGTGATCATCACTAATGATAATAAACTTAATGCCCAAGACATAGTGCTGGTACTTTGTCATGGCATAAACCATGCGTAGGCCCTCGCATTCAAGGATACTATAGTTTTGTTCTACGCCACTGAGTTGTCTATTGGCAAAGTATACAGGCAAGTCCAATTTGTGCTTTGCATCCAGTTAGGCCAATATTGCGCCAATGGCCAGCCCACTTGCATCACATGTACATGAAAAATGATATCCTATTGGGGTTACAATAGGATGGTCGCCTTCACTAGATGGTCCTTGAGATTGTGAAATGCTAGTTGTTATTGCTGAGGTGTGGACCAGATGAAGGACTCTTCCTAGCAAAGGAGTCCAGTCAGTGACACCTCTATGTCGGCATAGAACTGAATGAATCTTCTACAATAACCCTCATGTCCCAAAAAGGACTGAACTTATTGAGGTGTGTGAGGCATTAAGGCAAGGTCAGGATCACCTCCACCTTTGCTGGGTCTGTGGGTGGTCATTTTGTCAGTCGAGGTGAACCCCTCACAATGCGAGGAAGAAGCATTTATCAGGTTTTAAGCACAACTTGGCTTATTTGCACTTGTCAACAAAAACCAATCACACTTATTGATGTGATCCGTTCGTAAAATAGGGTCAAGGTGAGAGGCATTCTTGCCATTGAAAGCTAAGAAATAATCCAAGAATACCTCAAGAAACTTCCCAATATTCTTCTAGAAAAGTGTGGTGACTAGGCATTAACATGTTGCTAGTGCATTGCACATACCAAAGGGCATCATCCGGTAGGCATACATCCCCCATTGTGTGACATAGGTGGTTTTTAAATTATCTTGCTCTCGAACCCAAACCTTGTTGTACCCAATGTACTTGTAGATGGGATAAAGGAAACCATAGAATATAATGAGGGAAGGGAAGCCAAACTTTAACCGCATAAAATGGATGATGATGAGAGGAAAATATGGGCATTATACATGAAAAGGAGCAGATCATAAGGGCCAAGATAGGAAACCATTTTCTAATTGTATAAAAGGGATGATGAGAGGAATGTATGGGCATTATATATTAAAAGGACATCACAAGGGCCGATAGCAATAGCTGGGCATCCTTAAGATTTTAAGGGTGCTTGCATAATTGAGATAAAAGGACTTTATTCTTCCTTGGACAATGGAATGGGTTGATATCGTACGATGTTGGTAACATGTCATTGTTAGGTGCCCCTACACCCTTGTTAGGTTCCTGACAATGGAATGGGTTAATATCGTACAATGTTGGTAACATGTCATTGTTAGGTTCCTTGAAACACTTGTGTATAGTCATCTTGGTAGTAGCTCTACTCCTTTGCCTACACCTCCACGTCCGCCTTCGAAACCACCCCATGGACAGTGTTGATGAGGGGATCCATATTAGCATCCTGTAATAGGTGGTTGATACTATGCATAGTCGGGCAGAGGATATAAATAGGAGCCCCAATCCAATTGGGAGCAAGAGCTTGGATCAAAGGGGGATTAGGAAGTAATGGAGGTGGAATGGTAGGAGGAGTAGGTGGCTCATATGCTTTCATAGGTCTAGGAGGTATGGGTACAGGATCTAAAGTGGTGGGTGTAACTCTGTTGACCGCAGACACCAAGGGTTCCCCATTAGGATACTCTGGTAGAAGATTTCTCAAACACTTAAGATACCTACATCAGAGGCATAATGTCCATGAATTTCACAAAATTTGCAAAAAGAGGTCGAATTGGGTACCTTATGCTTTGAGGGACATTCCCAGTGACCATGGCTAGAACCCTTGCACTCGGTGCAAAAGACCACTTCTCCGTTTTCTATCTTTCAAACCTTCTTTGATTTCTTCTAACTCCTCCTTAAGTTTTTGCCATGTTGATGAGCCCTCCTCTCTTGGAAGCTAGGTGGTTGAAGTGTGCGATGAGGCAAAACTTAACTGAGACCATTCCATTTTCATTGCTTCCCTCATGAAGTCTTGTAGTGAGGCATGCTCAGGGAGTTTGTCAACCAACCTTATAGCAATGGTGGAAAATAATGTTTCAAAAACCATCCCTTCATAATAGCATCATTAGGTGGCATGGACATCCTCACATCCAAGACCCTCATTCTTGTGTACATCTCAAAAATGCTTTGGCTAGGCTTCATAGTGTCAATGGACAACTCTTGGACAATCATATGTTCAAACTTCTCCAACTTGAAATTCCATAAGAATTCCTCCCTTGGTTATATCCAAGTCTAGAAATGGTCAAGGGGAAATTGACTATACCATACGTCAGTTGCATCTTCCAATGATAAATAGAAAGATGTGTAGGAAGGCATGCTCATTCTCCACACTTTTAGCTTTACATGCCGTGATAAATTTTATCACATGAGCTTCTGCATACTCATGGACGTGGCCTTTGAACTTCTGAGTCTTCACATGGACCTTGTTGAGTAACTCAAGAAGTATGGCTTTTTCTACAAGACTGAGAACCGCCATACCAACCCAGAGACTGAAGCAAGTGCAAGAGTTGAAGGGCCTCCTGATGGAGTAGTACTAAATGTGGGTGCCATGGAGACATACGGTGGAGAAGATGATGAGACAACACCTTCTGCAGAGGACCACAATGGTGAAGTCACTATGGCTACTGATGTAGCCATAGAGGAAACATACAATACTGCATGTGATGTAGGGCACTACTATTGCGAAAGTAGATGGTGAGGACATAGAAAATATGGGGGTCAGTGAGGATACAAGGGCAATTGGGAAAGAGAAAGATGGAGTCAAAGCCATGTATGATGGATAAGCATTAAGAAAGGGCAAAGATAATGGAAATGGTAGTGTAGATGGTAGGGAAATGACCATAGCAAAATGAGAACCCATAGTGTCATGGATGTAGAAACTAGACTCGACAAACCAAAGGGTTACGTAAAATAGATAAAATAGTAGCTTGACCACTATATGTCAAGTCCGATGCTGAAGTAGTTACTACTCCCATCAAAGTGGTTGTTGAAGAAGACATCATTGCAAGAGGAGAAGGGGGACTATCTTGACCTTGATGAGCTCCTGAGGAGCCTTCATCCTACGTACCTTCCTCTTTCACCCACTCTCTACTTTGTACTGCTTCTTATCTAAAGTCCTGATATGACCACTAGGGATCTTATTGGTCTCTAGATCAAGGAGAGTTTTAATAAATTTACTTGTTCTGGCTATACTACTCGATTGGGTTCAACCTTGTGCTCACCGTGAGGACTTCGAGGACTTCCATTGCACATAAGGCTTGTTTGGTTTGGTAGAAGTCTTCTTTCCACTCTCCTTAAGTACCTCCTAGTTCTCCCACTAGCTCCTTCAAGGGTATTAGAATTACTCGGCATAAGACATCTCTCCTCTAGGACCCTAGAATACTTCACTCTTGCTACTCAACACCATCAGTGTTCCACCGTGATTGCCATAACTATCTAAGGAGGGGTTCCAATCACATCCAAAAATTTTATCAGAGGCCTAAGTCCACTCCACGACGAGCAAGTAGGATGTGTTGATGAAAGCATAGAATGAGCAGGGGATGATGGTGTCATTGATGGTACAAGTACTACAGAGGAATGTGGACATTGTCCCATATTAAGACAAATCTATCTCTCCATTTATAGGCATTGTCAGCTAGATTCCATCTACTATTTAAGGTAGTGACAAGCTCTTCAATGCCATCTAAAATAGGGGATTTCCAACCCAATTGAATTCCTATTGTAAATTAACACTTTGCCCCCTTTCCAATTGAGGTCATTGTCAGACAGACCTAATTTGCTCATAACATTTGCATGATCTTGATTGGATAATCTAAATTCTCTTCTAATCTCATGCCATTCTTTCCATCTAATATTTTATCTATCCCATAGATGATCCCACATTTGAAGCCCTTTTTCGAACAGTTGCCAAGCCCTTATCAAGTCATCATCATTTAATGGTTGGTTTTTTGAATAATACCGGCACCCAGATGGAATCTATTCCCATAAAAGATCCTTTACTACTAGTAGTAAAAATTTCTCGATGGCACTGAAAATATGCGAGGTTATTGTGGGGTTAGTGCAGATTCCTAGGGGCGCAAGTACTCATAACCCTTCAGTCGACGGTTGCAACCGCACATTGTATATCCACGAGACTAAGTGTCTCTTGATCATATTATGCAGATTCATGTATTTAGATGATACCGTGTCTTTCCTTTGTTATCTATCTCATATATTGTGCTTTGTGTGTGTGTGAGTATGCATGTTTATCATCTTTCCATAGCACCTATAGCTTAGGGCATCACACATTGGCAACCACAATAAGTCATTAGTTTCATACATGTGGGGTGTGCGTCGAGCTCTATGGCACACCATTCATGTTAGCATTGCTGGGAGGGATGGCATGTGATGCCACCACAATTAGAGGGTTCAGTGTGGCTAGCTTATAAGCTCTCATCATTCAGAAGCACCAACAGCTTAGCATTATGCTTGAGGAACTATTTGCGGTGATGAATACACGACCCCAACATGCCTAATTTGGTGATCACTATGTTACGAGCGAATTAGTTTGTCAGATTTGGTTGCTTCATGTGGGAGTAGAGAGTCTAACCATCGAATTGTGAAATTAACCCATAGCATGAAGGTGAATGAGTTTGCAAGGACAAGAGCCACACATATTGCATGAGCATCCATGTTGCATGGCATAAATATACACCAAAAATCCACTTCATAGCATACACACCCTTGGAAACATTCCCTCCAAGGATCACACCAAAAAATACCTCCTTGGTTTGAGGAGGGGATAGTACACACCATTACTAGAACAAAAAAGCATCAAGAATTGTAGAGTAACCACCCACACAGGTCCAAACTAAACACTAACAAAGTGACCAAACCAAAAGGAAAGTGGCACCCACATAGGGCAAGGCCTAAAAAGAAGAATCATCCACACAAGGTAGTATTCGCACATAAGAAATAGTTGTACCAAGAAGTAAAGTATTAAAAAAAACATTAGTTTTGCATGCCCAAATTCTCTCTAGAAATCACAAGATCTAGAAAGTCCTCATTGAGATGAGAAAAACTTTCCTTAAACATACTTTGGCACCTATGCATTGACTAGCATAAACCTTATGGGGGGGTTGCTCCTTCATCGAATCAATTCATTGTAGCGCACTTAAACATCATTTTGATCCTGATACAAAAAATGAGCCTCCTCTCTTGTAAAATTCATGTCATGCAATACAAACAAAGTTTGTAGACTGCAACAAACTTCTTATAGAACATAGAACCTCACAACCAGCTTTTTTCAAAATCTCACAGATCCCTAGAATGCTGTGCTTTGACTCTCTACATCTCTCAAATCCTTGAAACCTCACAAATTCTTAGATACAAATGTTAAAAACTTAGAGAAATATAAACCAAAATTCAAATCGCTCCCTCTCTCTTTTTATAGAAACTTGAACACAAGTGAAACGTGACAAGAAAGTGTAATGACCCATATATTAAATTGTGACTCTAGCTCAAGCTAACAAGGTTTGTTACCACTTAGAAGGACTCAAGATGCAAGATCCAGATGAGGACAATCAAATCAATATTAGACTGACTCAACTAAGGATAATCAAATTATGAGCTATAGACTTGCCATGGAGGTCGAGCAAATAGTCATCCATCTCAAACACTCCACAATCGACTCTTATGAGTGTTTGAGAGAGAAGAAACCATTGCATAGAGCAAGTATATAGATTCATAAAGCCACCATAGAGAGAATTACTTCACAGGATTCATCCACCACAAATTGACCAATACATGTGCATGGAAGAAGAGTCACGTATATCGCATGACAATCAACATTGCATGGCCTGAATATCCATCAAAGGGCCCCTTCAAAGCACCACCTATTAAAACCTCCTAGACATTGAGGCAACCTTGGAAACATTCCTTCCAGTGCTCCCATGCTTGAGCAAGTAGATCCCGAATGCAATAATAATGATGCCAATGAGGAACAATTAATTTGAAGTTGACAATTATCATAATGTGGATAGGTGCATCATTTTTCCATGTGTCGTTATGTTTTTCAAATTGATGCTAAAAAAGTAAGCATTGATTGAAATGTGCTTGCAATTCTTAAAATGTGGCTTATTAGTGTAGTTCTTTATCAATTCACATCTTCAAAAAAATAAGCATTGTGAAGTTAACATAATGTGAGAAATATATTCATTTCTAAAACCCTAAAAAGTGCCACATCTGGCATGTTTTATAGATATATCCAAATATGTATCTTGTAAATATTTTTGAATACACATCCAAAAGTATTTTACTTCACCCACTGCAATGTGTAAAGTTGCTTTATACATTCAAAAACAAAACAATGATCAATGAAAATATTCAAGTGCTACTCCTCTCCCTTAATCTAGGAGTGGTTGGTACCACATGGCACCATAAGACACCAAATCTGGGATTACATTTACGTTTGCATTAATAGGTTATAAATGTTCATTAATTACACTTTAAAGCAGCACGAAAACAACGTGATCATGTTGCTTACTGGAAAAAATCATCAAAAAATCGGATAAAAATACCATCGGTAGTATTCATATAACTGGTGGCAATATGTACATTACTGGCTGTAATATTACTAATACTGACAGTTACTATTACCATCGGTATTATAACCAATGGTAATGCTATATTACTAGTAGTGTTTTTCATATTACTGTCAGTAGTAGCTTAAGTAGCAAGCGGTATTGTGGGTTGGAGATTCATAGTTTCCTACACAGCTCGATGCAATATATTGGTGGAAAGGGCAATAGAGGCTCATCATTCGATCCGATTGTGGATCATAACCCGATCAACCCTTTGGTAAACCACGATTTGGATCTAAATAGCAAACCACGATTTAGATCTAAATAGTGATAAGGCTGAGTTGGGAAAGAAAGTAAACCACGATTTGGATCTAAATAGTGATAAGGCTGAGTGGGGGAGGGTGAGTTAGCATTCATTATACTTGTGGGTGTGGTTCGCTACTCCGATTCCTTGCATTTTGGGGAAATCGCAGACCATAAACACAAGGATTAGTGGATGCGAGTGTTTGTTGTGTGTTCTTGAGGGTGTTATATACTCCAACTCCTTGCATTTTGGGGAACTTGTGGACCATGATCATGAGTGCCAATGAATGCGATTGCTAGTGAGGAGTCTTAAGTTAAGGCATGGAGAGAAGGGGGAGACGAGATGGCAATGATTTGAGTAGAAACAGGGAATGATTTGAGTAGAAACATGAAAAGTGTTGCGACTACGAATGCACAATTAGAAATGCCTGAAACTAGAAATGCTCGTCCACAACCTTCAAGATGAGTTGTGATTAGGAGAATTTTGGATGCATCGAGTCATGCCCATGCTAGTATTCATATGCATGATAATGTTCCTATAGTTGAACAAGGAGTTGCAAAAGAGGATCTCAATGCCGAAATGGGCACTACCCTAATGCTTGATCCACCCTGTGAGGTTGTTAACTGAGATACAGGGAGAGGATTTATGTAGGTGTCATAATCCTCTCAAATAGGTATTCCATGTGCACAAGGGGGAAAACGTAAGTCACATGGTCTAGAATGGGACTTTGTCATTAATGTTCATGACTATGTTGATTGGAAATGCAAGTATTGTGGAATACAAAAATCAAGGGGAGCACCTTGCATAAGGGTTCACTTGCTTGGTGACTCAAGAAAGAGCATTCAGCATTGTGCAGCCCTTGGAGCTACTGCAACAGCTCGCACCTTGCAAAGAAGTTGCAATCTTCTTGAAAAACCCAAAGAGGATCAATTTGGAAAAGTTAAGGTGTAAGTGGAGTAGAGTCTGTAAGCACACACACTGATGTAAGTACAAGTGTTGCAGGCTTCCATGCTAGAAATCCTTGTGTGGACACTAACATGCAAGATAGATGTACACCTATGGCTCGTGAAGCTAGATCAGCAACTGCAACTCCTAATTTCAGGCAACCCACAATAGTTAAGAGCATCCAAATTCAATATCTAGAGAATGCATAGTATGTACTTGGAAGATCAATCTTGTGTGGTCAAGATATCCATTGAGTATGATCGATAACAATGATATGAGAGCTACATGGAATTGCATTGCTAACTGTGGACTAGGCTTCAAGCCCCCTTCATACCACACATTACGTCTAGCATTGTTAGACAAGGCATATGCAGAAGAGAAAGATCACATAAATCATAGCATTTTTGAGCAACTGCATAACCCTGGATGCACAATTGTCTCAGACGGGTGGACAAGCATAAAACACCATGCTTTATTGAATGTGATGGTTATATCACCACGTGGGGAGGCCTTCCACATGTCAATTGATGCCTCACATGTAAAGAATTTGGGGACATATACAACTGGTGTATTATCAAAGGTTATAAGAGAGTTAGGCCCTAAAAAGGCTATGCAGGTTGTCATGGATAATGCCAAGAGTTGTAAAAAGGAGGGTAGAATATTGCAAAGGGGGGTATACTAATCTATATGCATTTGTGTGTTGTACGCATACTTTAAATCTTGCATTGAAAGATTGGTATAAACCAGTGCCATGGTTGAAAGAGATTGTTTGTGAGGCTCGAGACATCATGAAGGTAATACAATTGAAGCAATGTCTTGAAGCAATCTTTATATCTCATGATGGTTCTACCATGTTGCAATTTCTACAAACCACAAGATTTGCCATGGACTTCTACACTTTGCAATCCTTGGTGACGAATACGAGTTTTCTTATAGAGACATTTCATTGTGCTGCATTTGAACGATGGATGTCAGAGTTGATTGATAGGCAACAAAGGAGAAAATGCATGACCTAAAAGAAACACTGGGATCCCCTACATTATGAAAATAGTTTGAGGATGTTGCTAATGTTATGAAACTTGCATTATATGCACTTAGGGCTTTGGACTCAAAGGCTCCAACAATAAAAAAAGCATGGATGCACTTTTGGATTATTAAGCAAGCTCTTATTGTGAGGAATTCCCCTACTCTGCCAGGCCAAGATAATGAGAGAAGACCATTTAATGCTACAAAATGCAAGGAATTGTGGCAATTATTTAGGCCTCAATGGGAGCAAGCTCGCAATTCCTTGCATAGTGTTGGGTACCTTTTAGATCTCGAGTAGTGGAATATGAAGCCCCAAGAGATCCCAATTGCTATGCATGACTTTCATAAGGTCGTGTGACAATATTATCCCCAAAATAATGAGTTTACAAAGTGTTGTAACGAGTTAGCCAAGTATCAATGCAAGGAGGGGTTGTTTGCATTGAACGATGTTCAAGCATTGGCAGAAACTACATTTGCTTGGAAATGGTGGATGATGAATGGTGGTAGGTGTGAGCTTCTATGCCTGATTGCAATGAGGGTTCTTTGTCAAACATGCTCAAACTTAAACTAGAGTCATTATAAGTACATTCATAGTACTTTACAAAATAGACTCTAGAGGATCATGTTGAGTGCTATCCAACTTGAAGCAGTCCCATCGTTGCAGATCCTAGAACCCTAAGAAGAGAATGAGGAAGGGAGGACTGATGGTGCAACATCTAAGGAGGATGAATCAGATGAAGATGAAGGAAATAATATTTGCCTTCCACATGGGTTTGAAGATGAGGACATCGATGACTGACGAGCATGATGAGGATAGTAAATCGTGAATTGTGGCAATGATGGCAATCATGATGATAGTGGGTTTTGAATGTCTCATTGTATTCTAATTGTGTTCTTATTTTTTAATTGTAGGTCACATGTTTAAGGTGGGATAAATTTTTTGCATTGTATCGTATTGTGTCATTGCATGCTGTTGATGGGTGGTGGTATGGTATTGTCTCATTGTGCATTGTAAATGTCTTGTATTCAGGGTTTGGGCTTTGAAGATTTGATTCTTCCATGATGCCATCGCATAGGCCTCTAGGTGATAATGCCAATTTTAGTGCTCTTGATCAGGTTCATTTGCTCAAGAGCATACCAACAACTAGCATACCACTCACCATCATATGCAATAGAAGCCCATGCGATGATGTGTGGAAGAAGCATATGCAAATTGATATTTCTTGCCTATGTAACATTCTTTTTGGCTGACTTTCGAGATAAGTATTAATTGAGAGAGAGAGAGAGAGAGAGAGTTTGTTATGAAAGTGCATATAATTATCCATGACTAGATCAGTTCTTCAATTTTTATGGCAATTTTTATGGAAAATACTTTATTCTTTAATTTTAATGCAAGATAGAAGCCTACATATTGTTTTAGGATTGCTAGTTTGCCAATTTGGATGGAATGCACATGTAAGGATTTCCTTTGTTCAATAAAATTTAATTGCAAATGCTAAATGATTTTCCATTTAGTTGCACGTTTTGATTTAGAATTGCAACTACTTTATTCTATAAATTTTAATTACTTCATATATTTATAAACTTATGATTTTTAATTGCAACCATATAAACTTATGATTTTTAATTGCAACTTTAATTTCTAAACTTATATATAAAATCAATCATATAAACTTATGATTTTTAATTGCAACCATATAAACTTGAAAGAAAATAAACTTTAAAGAACATATAACTTGAAACAAAGTCATATATTTCCATCATAGAGAATGCATACATTGTATAGAGGTGAAAGTCATGGTCTTGGTTACAGTTGTCCTAAGCCCAACACAATGTACAATGCCATTGATAGTTGGGCTTTACAAAGTGGACAAATATATCTAGTCGGCAAGTAATCTACTAGACAATAAATATGAAATTTATGGCCACAAGGCAGAGCATAATAGCCTATTGAGTTATCATATAAACATTGGCATATTGGCCACAAACAATTGTCTGAGCTATCAGAAGGAAGCGATTGTATAGCACATGGTTAAGAAGATGGATGTCGACAAATAGCTAACCATGCCTCCATGCTCGCATCTCTGATCAATGTAACATGTGCATCGTGGGCCTCTTGTCGCAACCATGTGTTGAGGTCCTCCAGACTCTTCAGCTGGGCACGTAGAGCTATAATCTCATTCTGTAGTTCTGGCTCTTGATTTACAGTCTTTCGATTTCCAAGCATTGGACTTGCTCAAACTGGGCTATGTTCTCGTCATGGAGCTATGCCACTTGTTGCCCTAGTGGCCCATATGCACCCTCTAATGCCTTGGATAGTTGTCATGACTGCAAAACCAACACCCATGGTGCTGGTTGCTAGTTCATATGTGATAATTATTGACAAAAGACCTAAGAAATGATACATCTAATATTCGAAGCATGTGAAAATTGAAATATTAAAAATATAGACCTCCAGGGGCTGAGCATACATGAACATACTTCTGGGTACCTTTCTTGAATCATTAAGAAATATTAATCTGAGCATTCGCTCATATTTTGAGTGCAATAGTTTCTAGGGATGCGTCAATTTTACGAGCAAAAACCTATGAGCAAGTTTATACGAGCGTGTTTTTCAAGAGATTTTAAAAATAGTATTTCTTTAGGAAACATGGTTTTTACACTTTTATTTTCATTAGAACTAGATCCCTTTATCATAAAAATATACAAACTAGTCACTCATTCATTTTTACATAACATAAATCTTCTTATTCATAGACATCCCTTTGTACCCTTGTTATTACCTTAAAAAAGTATTGAAAAATAATTCATTTAAGAAACGTCCCTCATAATCACTCTCAACATAATAATATTATACATAAATAATTACTTATTAAACACATTTATATCATATGGCAATATCTTTCAAGTGTTTTTATAGTATTAATAACAATATATTTATGGACATGTTTCTACAGAAGTTTAAATTACTGTAAATAAGTATTAACTTGGGCTTATATATCACTCTCATAAAATACATGTAATATTTAATACTATATATGCAAGGTTTTCCAAAATATAACCCCATAGATGTGCTCAAATGGGGTTTTCCGATCAATTTGAGTGGCTGAATGACTATATTTGGACATTGGATGTGAAAGTTATGTCACTTTTAAAAGTGCTGTCCAAGGTAGTTTCGCCAGCGAAACTACCTTGAAAGACCTTGTTCAAAGGGGTTTCGCTGGCGAAACTACCTTGATGGCTTGCTTCAATGAGTTTTCTTTGGAGAAACCCTTTCATGAAGATAGGGTGAGAGAGGTTTTTCAATGTCACCCCCTATTAAGTAAAAAGTTGTAAGAAGGATCATAAGGGAATTTTCATAGAAAAGTCTTTCAAACTCAAGATATTACAAGCGGAGCTTTGTCGCTACTTTACATACACAATGCTCTCATCGCTACATGTGGGTTTCTTCAAAAGCCATCCCATTATGTTCTCACCATTCCCAAAGATTCACATAAAGATTCGTGTATAAAATAGGCATTCCTATAATACTTTTCATATTTCTAAGTGAAACTATGTTTTCTTCTGATCCATTTTTGTCATATTTTTGCATAGTTGGAAGCTTTTTTTTTCCTTCGCTCGGACGCTCGGAAGATTTCGCTCGAAAAATGCTCGTCCCGAGTTTCTAGCACATGCTTGGGCACTATACTGGCAATGCTGCATAGTTGCTCAAATTGCAAGCGTTGATGCTCGACATGTTGAGCCTCTTTTTCAGCCTCTTCTTGCATCAATAGATGCTTGCCCTCTCTTTTGGAACCTTCTAGTTCCCTGGGCAGAGGATGATTATCCTCTCCTTGTGACATTCTCATAGGAAAGAATTGCTTGTTGGTAGAGAGCGAAGTGTGGATGAATGCTCGATGTGCGACAGTATGCAAGGTCCACATGCATCAAATTCTCAACATCTGTGAGGCACCGATGTGTGATGTAGGATGCAAGATGCATTGCCACATGCAATATGATCGATGCAAGATGAAGATGTTACATATCCCATGCAAGATGCAAACTGTTACATATGCTATGAAAAATAAGTTATAACAAAATTACTTTAATTTAACAAAATGCACATGTTGCAATATTTATTTACGTCAAATGGTAAAAATTAAACGTTATTTTTGAACAAGAATTTCATTACAATAAGTTTGATACATAGGGTCCAAAAAGTATTACAAGACCAAAAAGATGGCTTATTTTGCAAGCCTAAATGCAAGGATCTCTTCCATAGGCCTCATAGCCAATTCCCCCTCACATTCTACTCTCTTTAAGATATCACTGGTCTTTCTAGGTGGCTTTCTCTGATTAGCAATGTGATGCATCATTTGTTCTTTTGCATGATGCTAAATTGCATTAATGACATGAGAAGGAGGCATTTTATGATCATCCTCAATGTAACTCCAGGCATCTTCAAAAAATTGAATCATCTCAACAATGATCCATCCCAATTCATATGTATCTACATGGCATGTATATCTACCTCTTAATGCTACTTCTAGTAGCTTAGGTGCAAGACATTTTTTTGCCCATGCTCTTCCTCTTTCCTATGAACTCACTCAGCAAAGTCGGCATCTGTCTCAAATGCTTGAATGCCTTTCAACTCTCCGAGATGTCCATGGCAATCCCCCAGTTTATGATGCCTACTCGGCATCTAGACTTTCCAAGAAAATCCAACAAGATATTTCCCTGGTGTAGGTCTGTGTGCATCCACCTTCCAGCGTGCAACAGCCTTGCTAAACCATCCATAAGTGCATGGATGATATGGAGGAGATTCTCACAAAAGACATTGATTTGGGAGATATCTTCCTTCTCTAATGTAGCTTGGACTCCCTCCATTGCTGTGGCAATCATATCCACTCATCCCCTTAGAACATGGTGGAGTTAGCATGTGAACCTGCCCTGGTCCATTAGTAGAATAGCTGCAATGGGCCACTACCATTAAAGTATGGCATTATGGTCCATAGTGGCTCTCCTTGGGTTGTTGTGATCACACATACAAGGATTGGGTGTAACATATGCATGAGTTTGTATCTCCTTGCTTCTCATGTGTGCATCCCAATATTGCCCTTGTACTTCTTTCTAGCATATTCCATGTGATGTGGCAACCCTACAGCTCCTATCAACCGCACTTTAAATATAGTGCCATAAGTACCAAAGCTGATTTTCTTGCCCACTTATATCTCCCTCTTTGTGACATATGCCAAGTGTGACACTCTATCTATGTTACTAGCAGTCTCTACAAGCAATGCATTACGGCTTTGGTTTTTGTCTACAACCCTCTCATCATCTAATAATAAATATCAGTGTTCAAAAATTGCATTTGAATGGAGATGGAGTATAGGTGAGATCTTCCCTAAGAGGGCTTGGAACTTGCTTTGCTTCTCCCTCTTCCACTCCCATAAAGAGGACATTATAGCTCATAGAGTCTACGTGGTATACAAGAGCATCAGCTTGCTATATATTTAAAAGCCTTGAATGGAAATCAAATATGAAATGGACTTGACAAAACGATCTTAATTATTCACTTGATGATAGGCTTTTGAGGTTTGCAGAGGTGAACCACAAGCATTGGTGCTAGAGCCACTATACATCTAACTTTTTGTGTTAGAGTCTTGTTAGTAGATAGACATAAACCTTACATATAACATTTTTGCAGAATACAATAGAATAGGTATGTTGTGTGGTTTCTTTGAACTTCCATGCTTTCTAAAAGAAATAGTGCATCCTCATGAATGGCTTGGTTCATGCAATTCTTTATTCTATGGGCCACGGGCCATCAATCCAAATTCATGCAATCTGCTCATTAATGGTGATGGTTTCGATCCTTTCCCACGTCCAACCTTGAGGGTCGTGATAGGGGTTAGCTTGTGCGATTTCTTCTAACTCTACCCTCCTGGTTAGTTCCATCCATTAAAAATTTCATTGCTTTTTTGGCATGACTACCTTAGTCTTCTGCTTCATATATAGCTTGTGAAGATGATGCCATTGCAATTTACTATGAACTGTAAGAAACCTAAATAGAAATGAAAAATTAATTTCAACCACATGAACATTGCATAATGGGCAGAAAAACAATCGCTTGCATGAATATAGATTAGAACAAAGCATGCACTTTTTGGTAAAGAATTTAAAAAATTGAGCCACACATTCATGAAGTACTATTGCAAAACATTCAAAATTATTCAAAACTATAGATAGATTGTGTTTATTTTGAGCCACAAATGCATGAAGTATTATTGCAAAACAATCAAAATTCTTCAAAATTGGAGACATAGTGTGTTATAATATAACAGTCCTTGATAGTCAAATTTACACCGTGAAAATTTTAAAGAAAGAGCTAATTCTCTATCAGAAGCATGCCTTCATCTATAGATCGATGGTGTTTATTTTGAGCCACACATGGATGAAGTGTTATTCCAAAACAATCAAAATTCTTCAATTGTAAACATAGTGTGTTAAAATACAACAGTCCTTGATAGTCAAATAAACAACATGAAAATTCTAAAGAAAGAGCTAATTCTCTATCAAAAGCATGCCTTCATCTCCTCCATGGGTCGCATTTCTTTGTCCTCCATGACATTATGGGGGTGTAATTTGGTCAAGATAGCTTCCATACCGGCACAACTCGTATGTTTTTCTTTTGTTAGAAAATTTTGACGTTCATCTAAGTGTTTAATTACAACCGCATTCTTGACAGAGTTGTCTTAACAAATTGTTGCATAATCACTGAGGAAGGTGGCCATTTCTCTAAACAACCAACCCACCACAGAGCAGTTTGATTGCACTTACCATGATCCCTTTGCTTATGGACATGCATTAGTCACATAAATCCCTTTCACAAACCAAGGAAATCTTGCAGGGGGATTGTGATTCAAATCTTGCTCACAATGACTACCAATCTAATGTAAAGACTTGCCCTAATCAATGACCTCTACCTGCACAGATTGATTGTCACTAGTGAAATCAAGCAAGTAGTTACAAGCATTCAAATCTGTGTGTATAAAATTTGATGAGTGCACAACTCTCAATGCACTCCCGATTGCTACAGTGATGGACATTGATCATTAACAAAATAGCCTTGCTTACAACTTCATGACAGGAGATCTCCAATCCATGTGAGGCTCTTCGCTCGGTGAGAAACTATTTATCCATCTAGAGTATGTTTTGAAGGAGGAGGGAGACACATGAGCATATCATGGATACTTCCTTATGCTTCCTTGCATAACAATGCTAGCATTGACCTCTTACTCAGTTTTTCAATGATTAATTTGGCAAATCCTTTTAGGAAGGCCTTGATTACATGCAAATTTGTATCTAGATTGCTTTGCATGAACAAAAGAGTCACTAAAAGTTCATTTTTTGGCATTCATAATGTAGTACAACTTATAATTTAATCTATTCTGACTTTGTCCTTCATAGGTACTACTTGTATTACTTTTGTTTGGTAGTGTGTGTGAATTTTTTCATTGGCATATGGTCCTATTACAATTCAAAGAGACAAGATAGTATGGAATATGGTATGAGAGCTTACGACAAGATGTCACAAAGCAACCCAAAGTATATTGATCCCTAAGAAGATACAACTCACACTTAGGACTTCCAATACCACCAAGCATTTTTCTTCATAATTAATGATCAAGACGAGCATAAGTCCTTGTCCTAACATACTTTTTCAAATCATAGAGTGCAGATAATGAAGAAGAGAGCAAATACACTCTTGGTGCATCAAAAGATGATAAGCATTCAAGGACTACATTACATTTTCTAATACAAGATACTCTCGTTTACTTTCTCATTGGGGAGCTAGGTCTGATGACAATGCCAATTTTCTGTATGCCAAAAGGCCTTCTCGGCTGGTACCTTGTGTAAACACCTAGATTACAATGGCTGGTACCTTGTGTAAACACCTAGATTACAATGGGCGATCTTTCTTAAATACCCTTGACAGCACCTTCTGAAAACATATTTAGGCCGCTGGAGTACGTAAATCACCGTCAGTCAGCCCCTGTAGAACCAATGGAAGCTCAGATAAAGAGAATTCTGCCTGTACGCTAGCTCTGCTAACGAGGTGACAAAATGCAAAACCAATCATCACATAGAGTCTAGCAAGCGTAGAGAGTATTCATAAATTCACCTGTAGCTCCCCACTGAAGATTGTCTAACGGGTCTATACAATACTCTCACGCTGTGTGGTGATAACGAATTAAAGCAGCACTTGTATATGGCTAATCATACATTACAACGCAACGCCTCTTACCACAAGGTGTGATGAACTGACCTCTAAAGCCGCTTTGGAAAGAACGGCCAGTTTATTCGAAAGCATGTCAAACATAAAGAGTTATGAAGATGAGACTCATGAGAGCATCGACAAAATTTCTAGCAATGATACGGAGAGGATATACAACATAGGACATCACATCGTCCATTCTGTATGCATAATCTCAAATTGAATTCAGTTGCCCATCAGAAAAACCGTGCCAAATTCCAGGCAATTGCTGAGCGCGGTTTTAGAGAAACGCAAATGGACAATGATACTGCACAGTGAAAGGCAAAGACTAAGCTACTACCGAAATGCAACAACAGGTATCGCCTCAGCATTGAGAGATTGTGGGTTTGGACAGCCGAATTGGACAAGGCTTCAGAGACGACACTCAATAGTGAAGCGTAGCAACCAGTCAGCTCATGAACATCAAAAGCGCAAACCGAAGATACATACCTCGACCTTCGAGCGCAATCCTGACCGAAAAACTGAGAGGCAAGAGCGTACCTGCGGGCCGAGCTGGAGGCATCAGAAGACAAGGGATCACTTCTTGCCGATTCCAAAGAAGCCACCACCGCCCTGCTTCTTGGGAGGGGACTTCTTTGGGGCGGGGGAGGGCTTAGGGGGGGCACCATTCTTGGCGTCGTCGGCCTTTTGGAGGATAGGATCGGTTTCGAGGATGTCGTTCTTATCCAAGGCGTCAGTGAGCCAATCGAAGAGGCCTTTTTTCTCGCCTTTGTTGGTGGCAGCACTCATGACGATGGAGGAGGGCATGGCGAGGAGGCCAAAGGAAGCCATGGGAGCGGAGGGGGAAGGGAAGAGAAGGGGTTGGCTATGGCGATGGACTAAGCTTCGCTACAAGGCACACACGCTTACACACGCTTGCCACAGTTTTGGGCTACATACAATCACAAAATGTAAGAGGTGGGCTTTGTCTTGGTTGGTTGGTTCACCTTGCAACTCTCTCCTTATCCACTCTCTCTCTCTCTCTCTCCCCTTGTGCATTATTAATATGGGCCTTTTCTTATCCTCTCTCTCCTTCACCCAACACCCCCCTCACATTTCCCACATCACCAATGCACACCTTAAGTCACGTTTCACATATGCCTACCCTCACATCTTACTCATCTCACCCCATCCCCAAACTAAGATCGTGCCGCACTTTCTGTCCTTTCACACGCATTTGCTTACCATGCGTAGAAAAATGTGCTACCAGGTACGTCACACCTAGGTGAGGATTAAACAAAAGTTGGGCAGCCTTAATATGTCGCCCAAGAGAGTGTTTGGCAGAAGTGAGCCAATCACTGGCCACACACAGGACTCAAACCTAGCTCCCCAGGTTCCAATCTGATGCCTTACCAAAACTGGACCAGCTCTGTTTAGTGACAAGCTCTATAATATATATGTTATCTATACTATATATAATTGACATTGTTCTCTCTTAAAACTCGGCACTCTCTCTGTACACGTGTCACCTTCACAAAGCTCCCAAAATGAGGTTTTAGAAAAGTGAAATTACAACTCGAGAATTGGCCCATGAGTGGTCTAGATCATCTTGGTTTGTTTTATGTCTATTACTCTAGACTTAGGATGTGGGTAGTGTTGATATTCCAAGGTGTGTCTATTTAACATGCCTCGAGTGTTGATTGTCTACTACAAATAATAAATATATAATAGTTGTGTTATGTTCTTTCTTTGTTCTTTTGTGAGTACAATGCTTTATCATGAGTGGTTCTAACACTTGTGTAATTGACTATAATTTTGCTATTTTTTTAACCCACGACTTCTCTTTCTTGTTATTCGAGTTTAATTTAAACTAGTTAGATTACTGACATAACCATTGTTGCATGCTTTAGATCATTGTCCAATTATTCATAAGCTTGCATTGCTTCATATTGTAGGATTGACAAGGGAGCAAATTCAAAATGTTATATCTACCTAGAAGAAATGCAAGCCCATATTTCTTATACTTGTTCATATAAACTTTCATACATATAGTGCAATTCAAGTGCAGGAGATTGTGTGTTGATTTTATCTTCAATTGTTTGGGGATGTGCTAGTTTAAAATGAACCCGTTGCTTTGGGGATGCCAGTGTATGCATTTTATCCTCAATTATTAGGGGATGTGATAGCTCAATGGGATGTGGTAGGTTCAAAAGGACCTTTTGCTTTGCCTATTAATGGAGAAAAGCTTTACATGTGGATGTCTAAGTGGAAAGAGATGAAAGCATTTGTTAATAGGAAAAGTGTAAGAGAGAAAGGGCTCAGAAAGGGCCAGTACGAGGCATGACATCAATTGCCTTGACACATTTTGTGGCCATGACTAATGAGATACAAGGTGATGTTAATGTCGGTTTAGAAGAGGGGAGGATAGATATTGAATGTGTATCCAATATGCAGACATGTGTGCTTTTGATGTGCACTTTCCATTAATAACATTGTGGATTCACAAGCAATTGGGTAAGGGAGTTGAAGGAAAGGAGCATCTAGTGCAATTTGCGGGTGTACCATATCTTCGACCAACTATGTCATATGTTACAAAGAAAAGTAGACTCAAAGATGCATGCAATCATGCTTCATTAAAGACTAAGTTAGTGATGACAATGATGCATAGAGTAATCAATTAAGCAATAGGGTTTACACATGATGCATAGAGTAATCAATTAAGCAATAGGGTTTACACATGACAAGGAGCTATGGGCTATCAATCCATATTTTACAACCCCTAAATAAAAGCTCAATGCCAGTATCAACATGTAAGGAAACAAGCACTACTTACATGAAACTATAGCATCAAGACTTGGATTTGCTACAAAGAAAAAGAATGGTATCTCACAAAATGAAATGATACCAAGTCCTCTCGGAGGTCAATGCTAGAATTAAAAGGCTTGAAAAGAGGCCATGTTTGCACCTTTAGCATCTAGGAAATTAGGCATCATATTAGCAGTAGAAGGAGATGTTAGCAAGTATCAAAAAAGGCTTCAATTCTAGTGACTTTGTGAGGCCAACATCCCCAAATAGACTCACGTTTGGACAAAAATCCAAGGGCATGGCCAAAATTGGTAAAAATTATGTGTCTTTCACCTAGGGATTGATGTTACATTGCCTAGGTTGTAGACTTTCTTAATTTCATGAGAGTTTTGGTTTTCACTCTAAGAGTTGATGTTAGCATCGAATTCTTCTTAAAAACAAGCCAGTGTTTTTTCATTTTCCTCTGGTTTAGTCAATGCTAGCATTTAGCCCAAATCTTCACACTTTAGCCCAATTGAGTCAATGATCCAATTAGCCCAAATCCTCACAATTTAGCTTAATTGCTCAATGCTAGCATTGATTGATTGATAAATTTTGATTGATGTTTGGTTGCTTTTCCTCAAAATTTGATGTTTGCATCAATTGAGGAGAAAAATTTTGCTACATACCATTAGATGCTTTCCTAAACTGTTGATGCCTCAACCCAATACAAGTTTGGAAGACCCTTCTCAATGCGCATTACTCTAGCATTTTCTACTAAAGTCCTATTCTTCCTTTCAACTAGTGCATTTTTTTGAGGGGTGTCTACACATGTGAGGTATCTACCTTTAGCAGTGTTTGATAAACTCATGTTCTTCCTTTCAACTAGTGCATACTATTGAGGAGTATCTACACATTTGTCTTTGTATCAACTATCTTGCGAAAGTTCATGAATGTGGAAGACATGTATTCACCTCCTCTATCTAGCTCTAGGACTTTTATCTTACCTATTTGGTTCTTTTGAACTCTTGAAATTTGAAAAAGTCTTTCTCTTTGAGAAAACAGACCCAACAATTAAAAAGTCAAGCATTACATAGCACCATTGATGTTGTAGGTCTATGCATAACCTCCTACATTTGTATGTATCAAATCATGGGTACCTTCTGCTCTAGATTTGCTTCACCCAAAGTTGGATTTTGATTGTCTATCGAATCAACATGCTTCAAAATTTTTCCAAGAAATTGAAGTTTAGGAACGCAAATTTTCATATTCAAATTTCTTGATTGTATCAAACTTTTAAAGGTTACATGACCATATCTCTTGTGCATATTGTAGAAAGTGGCATCAACAACTGATGTTGAACCGACATGGCATGCAAGTCTAGTACTAAAGCTAAAGAATAAGCTTCCTTATTTGATTTATTTTCCAACTAGTTGATTGAATCCTTTGGCTTTGTCATGGCTTGTACATTTATCTCCATCAAATAAGACTCTAGACAAGGACTATGCTTTTCCTTTGAATTGGATTTGGCATGTTACCTAGTGTAGATAACATTCATGAAACCTTCTAATGGCTTGATTTCTATAGACATTCTTGATGTCATGTCAAATGATATGATGAACCACTATCAACGTACCATGAATCATTATCTGCATGGTTAACATTCTGTCTAGCTATGTAGACGTGCGGCACCCCCATCGAGGGCGATTTGTTACAGCAAAGAAAGTCAAGAATCATAATGTCGTTTGTTTAACAATATATAATACTCAAACACGGCTTCAAAGCAATCATGGACTTGGCACTACCGCAATGGAGTGAGTGACGAATCTGAAGCTCCCGTCCATCGTATGTAGCTGCATGCAAGAGAACATCATCTATATATGAACAAATAGCGAACACTTTAGAAACTCCTATAAATACCTCCCTACCATAATGTCTTTTGAGTATTATGGTAATTCAATCAATTTAAAAGACTTTCCCTAAACTTTAGCAATCCCATATTTGAAGCTCTCATATAACAATGTATACCATATTCCTTGGATAAGTAGGAAAAAGATATTGGAAACCTCATACTTGAAGCCATTATAATTGATCATAAATTAATCTCTAATACATTATCAAATATGGGAAGGCAAGGTAGGGATTTTAAAAATATTCCCAATTCTCTAAACCTAAGTACTTTTAAGGAAATGTGATCTCTACTGAACTCCTTCCTACCATAATATGAATTAGGGAGAAGTTGTAACTCTCATATACATCTTGAAATTTTTTATTTTTCTCTTTTATAACTATAAAAAGTATAATTTTAAGCATACCATTGCATAGATCATTAAATTTTCAACATTTTTCCTTTTTACAGCTCCTTAATCTGAGTTAAGGAGCAAAAGTTATGACCCCTTCTGCATAGGCTCTCCAATGGCATTCCGCCGGCGGAATAGGGTTGGGGCAAGCTCTTCAAACCATATTCCTCTAGCAAAATATACTTAGAGGGTCTATTAAAAAGGTACTATTTATTTTTCTTAGGTAATCTCAAGCAACCGTAAAGAGGATATTTGCTCAAAATTTCATGATCCAAGCAATGGTGAAAGGAAAAGAAAGGATTTTTGAAAGTCATAAAATAGTCACCACTTGGACATTATATATGTATATTATATAAAGGTATATTTATATCTATATCTATTTATCAATGTTTCATATTTACTTACATATTCCTTGAAATAACTTGGAATTTTTTGCTCCCCAAAAATGACTTGAGCCTATATATTTTGACCCCTCCCCTCTTTTGTCTGCTCGTCGCTTGGGGGTTTTTGCTCGGAAAATGGAAACCCCCAAATATTAAAAAGACAATGAGGATTTATGCTCAAATATGAATGGCCATAGTTGCATGCTTAGAGCTCTTTCTCTCTATGTGTGCATCTCACTTAGTAGAATACAACTAGCTTGAAGACTCCTTCAAGCTTTGTCTCTTCATCTTGCTTGCTAGCCAATAGAACTCTACTAAATTAAATTAAACGCAATTTATCCCTTTCCAACTTGCCATTGCCTCTTATATAGCATCGAAGCATGTCAATTTTGAAACTGCCTCATCTACCCTTGACCAATGCTATTAATTTTACACTTGCTTCTTAAGATTCTTGCCGATTGGTGCTTATGGATTTGTCCCGTAGTGCTTAATGAGTCTTTTGGCCCGTCCTCCTACCATGCTACCCATTTCCTCTTCAGCCATGCTCCTTTGTGAGTCAATGTGTGGTGTATTACAATCTACATTTTTTTGGAACCTAGCTTGTTATGTTTTAGACCCCAAAGGAAACTTAGGTGTGGGGTTGGAGGTTCTAGCCATGCTTTAAAGTTTGGGGCCTGAGAGATATGTCACCATCAAAATGGTCTACACGTTGCCATTATGCCTTGTGTAGAGGGTAGTGTTGGGCGACAGTGGAACCAAGTCTGCATGAATGCATAGGCATTGCTATGCACTTTCCTGGTGAGGATTGGCTATCCGACTACTTAGGTCCTAGGTTGGCTCAAAGAGGATCAATGGAGCAATGGGGTTGGTGTCTGGTGTGGTGACCTTGGGTGGCCAACAATATACCATGTTTAGGAACAATGGCACTTCAAGGTAGAGTTACAATATCTCTTTCCATTTCTCTATAACATGTACCACATGCAAGTGGATGATGCCTTTATGCATGAACTTGAATTGCACCCATTTGTGTCCTACCTGTCTTTTTGTTTATTTATCACTGGTCCTTGATAGACTCCATGAGATACACCCACATTGAATGTGACTCAATGAGGGTGATAGCTAGCAATTTCTCAACAAGGGAGAGGATATTGGTGAAGAAGGGCAAGTTCTTTGTCGTGGGAATTGACAATGCCAATTTTCAGTCCATGATGACCCACCTTTCTTCTCAATACCATTCTTGTTTATTTTTGTTCTTGCTCCATCTTATGTCATTTTATCATAGAGGTTCAACATGGTTGAAAATCATTGAGTGGCAACATTCAGGCAAGAGGTTGGTGCATGGGAGTGGGCGAGGAAGGTCCTACCTTGACTGCCAAGGTTTGGTATTTTACTACCCAACCTTATTTCAAGGGATGACACATAGGCATCTATTGTTAGAGAATCAAATGTTATATGGAAGTAACACATCCACGGTGGAAGGAAGGAGATCAACATCATAAACTTCCTTTATTGGGTTAGGCACTACAAAGGCAAGAGCGGCTTAGGGTAGCTTTGTTCAACCTTGCTCGATCTAGATTTGGGTAAACTCCCAATCACAGTTCAAGAGGCTGATGGTAGAGGGGGTGCGATAGACATTGAGGGCTATAAGGACAGATCTTCCTTTCTACCTTTATGTAGATAAGGTCTTCTTCTTAGATCCTGTGGAGTCTTGGACCTATGTGTGGCATGATGACATGAGGTGGCCATATTCAAATCATATAGTAGGTATCTTGAGATCTAGTGTCTTCCTTGGGCTCATTTGGTTTGCATCACCTTGGGAGCTTTGAGGGATGGTTGTCAAGGACTCGAAGGACTCACATCAAATAATGGATTTGGTTGAAGGTCTTCATTTGGTTGTTTCTTGTTGATATGATATTGCTCAAGCTCTAATTTGAGGGTGTTGCACCCTATAATAGTCTTTCAAGCTCATTCTACTCCAGTATCACTATCCCTTTTGTCTCCATGTGGAGAATTTTCTTGTAGTGGTCCTTGCAACTTTGCTTTCGGTACATTGCCTTGGTCACAAGCTAGGTTGTTTCTTAACTACTCATTCTCATGCCTCTTCTTGAGTCACCTGCTCAATGATCCATTGCTAAAGTATGGCTCAATGAGTTTGAGCTTGATTTTGCATGAGTAGAGCTTGCTTTCATAGAGTTTATCTTGTGCTCATTGTATACCAAGACTTGAGGCCCCAATTCATTGAATTGCTACATATTTCCTTTGCTCCCTTATGACTCAATTGATCCCAAGTCTTTTATACTTGTCTTGCCTTGAGGTTTGTTCGGTTGATGTAAAACAAATTGGGTATACCGATAGGCTCCTTAGGCACCGTGGGGTCACAGGAATACAAATTTTGATTTGATGATTTTGGGCTATTGATATGTTGTCTTTGGGGGGGGGGGGTGACAGACTGCACCACATGGCTTGCTTATGATGAACTTGCCTATCATTGCACAATGGGTGGAGTCAGATCCCTTGACTGATCCTTGGATTGATGTATATCTTGGGCACCACCATGGCATCCCCTTGATTTGGGTGATGCCAATGAAGTCTCCAATTGTGCTAACCATGCCAATGTGGATGGTTTTACCCAAGATAGTTTGAGACTGTATGCTTTTCTTTCTCAAGATTGTGATTGGATAAGGGGCACACATTGCATCTTTGTGTGTATCGTCTTGCATCCTTATGAAGAGTTGGCCACGAGAGTCATGCTTGGAGGATTTGCGCTTACAAAATGACCTTCTGCGGGTCCGTGATGTGCTTCAATGAGTGCTGCTTCTTGTTCGTGTGGTAGCACATAGTGCAACAACACATCTCCAAGATTTTTTTTGTAGAGTTGGCCTACTATGACTTCAAATGGTTCTACTCCGCAAGGCCAATCTTTTTCTTTAGTCTTTATTTAGGTACCTTGGCATTAACCCTTTAGTAAGAAAATACATCTATTCATCATATCATGGCCATGGAGTATTAGGTGTATCTCATTGTCTTGTTCTTCTTTTGGGTTTGCTTCGAATACTGCAAACAACTCAGTATCCGAAAAGTCATCAAGGATTTGGTCGCTGGTTCTCCAGACTCAAGTCTTGATAAGTAATCTGCAAGGACATGCTCAGTACCCATTCGATGAATGACGTTGAATTCATACTCCTAGATGAAAAGCGAAATGGCATCCCAGTAAGTAGTGCCCAAAAAATTTTGACTGAGAAAATCATTCTGAGTCCTTCATGTTTCATGATTGAATAATTGTCTTCCAAACTTTCCTCATCCGTCTCAAGGTCACTATTGCTGTGCTTCTTTGATTTGCTCAGTCTCTTCTTTCCTTTACTCTTGGATGATTTGTAGGTCTTTGTGACTCTTCTATGTAATGAAGTATCAGCCTGAATTTCTTGATTAATCACATCAGTAAGGGTTGTGTTTACTCTGTCCATTGTTGCTAACGCCATCCGGAGGTCACGTGACAACCCAAAATGAAGTAGTCATTGAGGACCTCATTTGGCGAGCTCTAGATAATTGGCACTCATTGCAAGAGTTGGCAGAACTGGGCCGCATAATCCTCGACATCTTGATCATCCTAATTAAGGCGTTGCAATCCCTCCAAAGTTTGCAGAATCGTCTTTTCCTTGCGAAACCACATCAAGAATGCTCCGTAGTCTCGTTGAATGTTGCGAAGTAGTCCAACTCATACTCTGCTAGCCACCTTGCTGCCTTACCTCGAGAATAGACTAAAAAATTGCCTCCTTGTGGGCTACATTGACCGCACCTGGAATGTTTAGTGTGTAGACTTTGTCGAATTATCGAATGCGAGCATCTAGATTTCCTTTAATTTTCCCACAGATCTTGTGTACTTCACATGCGCCTGCGGTGCCATCGAAGCATGCCCTGGACTCACTATTGGTGTCGTTGGTGGTGTCAAAAACAATTGTTGAATCACTGTTCTAGGGCTTGTCATGAGTCTAGTGCACTCCTTTGAATATTGTATAGACAAATGTAAGCATGTAACAATCAACAAACATTGTGTAGAGGGGGGTCCAAATGAGTCTCTACATACCCTATAGACAATGTAAGCAATCACAATTAATAAAAATTAGGTTGCCTTTGTTTGGGGGGAAACATAGCATCGACACTTTTTGGTTTTAACTATAATAATGATGGAATAGCATTATAATGGCCCCTTTTTTATTTTTAATGTTTAGCAATCTATTTCATAATTGCCAACACATATAGAAACCTTTTGTGGTTACTAAACACATTAAAGAACCGAATGTGTACCATGACGTTTTTATTGCTTGTGTTCATCATATTCATCCCCATGCATTGATGGTGCCCACTTGAATTATGAGGAGACCAATAATTTACATGTAGCTTATTTCTTCTTTGTGCAAAACTACTTTCTAGACATTAACAAAGCAAAGGAATGGTATCTGTTATGCATTTAAAGTTTGATGTGTAGGAAAATTAACATCGTGCAACATTTGAGAATGGAAAGACAAGCAATGATGAAAACAAATAGTTGGCCATGGTCTGATGGAGGGGCCTATAAAACCTTCTTGAGTTAAATCTTAGGGAAAGGAGAGGGAAAAAACCTTAGCAACTTGTTGCTGCATGTGTAAGGGTTATGCTTTACATGGCATGTAGACATGGAAACATGTGGTGCATGGGCTACGTGTTCCATGCGAAGATGTGGGCGGAATGGTTTCTCATTGGAATTCAAATAGGTAGGAAGTGATGTGCACAGCAGTGATGTGAGTCCCAGTATTTACAAAAAACATTTTACTTAACATATGGGAAAAAAAAAGGCTTTAATTTTTTTTTGTGGTAAGAGTCATTGTATTAAAGTAACAAAAGGTAGGAAAAGGTAGAAAAAAAGGCTTTAATTGAAATTTGCAAGCAACAAGATCCATGAAATTTCGAAGTTTTAAAATCTTTTACTTTCAAGTTTGAATATTAATTTTGAAAATTTGCCATTGACCTGACATTAAACCTCAGTTTTTTTGTAAACTAGATGTGATGTGAACCAAGAGAGCATGATGAGGGAGAGAGAATAATGGAGGGGCTCACCATGAACCGACATAGGGACAATTGGTAAGAAGAAACATGGGGGCTCATAAATGGACACATGTAAAGACAAGTCAATAGGAAGAATTAGTGGATATGGAATATTTGTTCTCCTTTGCTTGCAGCCTTAGCAATGGTTTGAGTTTTGCAAAGCTAAAAATCGTGATTATTTCTATTTGTTCTAGCAACGTTGGCAGGATGGTATTTATGGTGATTGGTCCAAGTATGCTCCTTGTAAGAGGCTTTAATGCATGCATTTAGTGACTTAGTCCTCTCTCTCTCTCTCTTCTTCTCTCTCCCCTCTCCCCTTTCTCTTCTCCTTTTCTCTCTCCTTTCTTTCTCCTCTCTCTCTCTCTCTCTCTCTAGGCAAGTCCCCCCCCCCTCTCTCTCTCACACACACACACACAATGCTCTCTCTTAAGCATTTCACTCACCCATAGGCAGGCCTAATGAATGATACATATATATCATTCACCTTGTTAATTGTTGAGCCATTTTAATGTGCCTTCTTCTAGCTTCCTTTTAAATGCTTTCCTACTTTCAATTCATCCCACCTCCCCCATCACCGTGCAATCTCGACCCCCTTTTCTGCGTACCATCTCCATTGCACCTCCTTAGCTTCTTCCCAATACGCTTCCTCATCCCTCCCCTTTGTTTGCTACCTCATCAAATCTCTTATCCTCCAGTCTCCCCTGCCTTCCAAATCCTGTGATTTGATCGCTTTCCCATCTAGCCCCCTGGGCAAAACGAGATGTGATTAGAAGCGCTGCCATGTGAACTGAGAGAGCATGATGAGGGAGGCGCATAAGAGAGCATAAGGGTGGGTTCAAACCACTTGGTGGCCATGGAGAAAATATGAGCTGGATAGATGGTTATTGGGTGCTGTAGTTCACACCACCCGATGTCCATGTCTTATGTTGTAGGCTGCCATTCACTTTCATCAATGTGTGATTGGTGTAGTGGTTGAGCCAGAACGTTTGGATGAATTGGCATGAGTTTGAAATCCAATGAGCGCACTTGGTAGGGAGTTTTGTCTATCCACTATGGATTGGGCAACCTCTATGTGTCGGACATAATTTTTGTGTGTTAGTGTCTGCTCTAGCGGCCTCATTGGGTGGTGTGAACCGAGCGTAATGGAGGGGCTTACGTTTTTCCCCACACACCCTCTCCACATACACCCGAGGGACACCCGCCCTGGACCAATCGGCACAAGGTCCATAGCGATGGTCAACTCACGCCCACCCCCCTAGGACACGAGGCTAGAGTCTCCAAGATTGGGACTTGTGCACACACCACACACACACACACACACACTCTCTCGACCACATGGTATGGACGCGAGGTTGGAGTCTCCAAGATTTGCAACGCACGACGTGGGGAGAATGTGGAAACCACTAGGTGAAAGCCTGGGAGGCATGGGGGGGCCGGGGACAAGAGAGGGCAAAAATGGATAGTAGGAAGACAACATGGGAGCTCATAAATGGAAGCATCTAAAGATTTGGTGGGGAAGGAATATTTGGTCTCCTTTGAATATTTGGCTTGTGTGATTAATTGCTAATAACAAGTTTATTTTTTGTGATTACGTCTACGTCTTCACCAGCTCGCTACCTTCCTTTGAAATATGCTTTCCTAGAAGCTTTCAATTCATCACACCCTCCCATCTCCGCATTCTCCGTCCCCTTTTCCGCTCACCATCTCCGTCTGTTACGTCATCGATTTCCTCTCATCCGATCGCTTTCCCTTCTAACCTCTGATGTCGGACCGCATAACCTTATCTTTCACCCCTGTCCGCTCCCGTTTTATCGCAGAAGACGATCATTTACCAAGCCGCTACAGTATGTGACTTTGTAGGATGCCCATGCATATCACCGGCTGCTTTGGCTTTGAATAGCTTCACTTTTCACCAAAACAATTCGAGGGGAGGCCGGGATCCAGGTATCGTAATTTTCGTTTCTCTTAAGCAGCGCAATAATGAAGTCTTTCTTGATCTTTTCCTTTTCAGACGTGCGCAATGAAAAGATTGCATTAAAAAGGGACATTTCATTCGTGTCTTCAGCAGGAATCTGAGGCAAGACTCGTCGGTTTCGTCCTCGTCTCATGGATCCTGTTAGGCTGCCAATCGCTGCTGACAATGTCGAAGACAATAATACAGAAAGTATAGCTCCAGCCTAGAACAGTCCCACAATCATTTAGTTCTATCCTTAAGTAACAAAGATATCCGGGGATTACGCTTAGCCAATCAAGAACGTATTGTCGAACATTTTCAGATTGCTTGCCTCTCTTATATCTTTGGTGGAAATATTCAGGTGTCGTAGCCTCACCAAAATCACATCGTGGCCGTCCGAGAAGACCTTATGTTGCTGCTGAAGCATTGGCGTGTCTTTCTTTGTCAGACGAAATTGAGGGCAAGCGCCCTCTGTTTTGTGCTATCGTCTTTGGAAAAGTCTTGTTTCTCAGCTGTTAATCTGGTTGAACTAAGGTTAGAAATAGTTGATATCTGCTGTGATAAGTTAAACCCGTCGTTGTACTTCGTGCAGAACAACCAGGGAGGCCTCGTGCATTGCCAAGCCCAGGTACCGTCTTGATTAGCCCCGTCAGGAGCTGATCCTTTATTAAATGTATGATATCCGGTATTTTAATGTATCCACCCCACCTTTCCATCCTCCCCTTACATTTATCCTTCCCCCCCCCCCCCCTCCCCCAAGCCCACGTCAGGAGCTGAGCCTTTATTAAATGTATGATATCCGGTATTTAAATGTATCCACCCCACCTTTCCATCCTCCCCTTACATTTATCCCCCCCCCCCCCTCCCCCAAGTGGTTTTTGGGGCACAAGGCCCTAAGGTCAATTTTTGGCCCTATTTTTTATTAAAACAGTCAAAGGAGTTGTTGCCATAACGCTTTGTTGGAAAACGCCTTCCCGGGCTCACTTCTAAGTGTATGAACATATTAGATTGCTGAAATGTTTTCCTCTATGTTCCTCAGTGTTCTGGGTGCCATTAGTGCATAAAATCATGCATTTAGGGTCTTAGGAATGTGTACTTAAATAGTAGGCATATAATTTTTGGTAAAATAGGCACCTGGGGAAAATTTTGAATCAAAACATGTTTGGAAACGTGACGTTTCCAAACGTCTGGCAACTATGCTTTTCATATGTCTTAGTAATACCCGCATGTCTTGCCATAGGAGATGAGTGCATTTCCTGTAAGACCAGCAGTCGGTACTTTGAATTTGGCACCAAATAAATTTTGTCCTTGCGCCACAACAGCCCATTATGCAGCTTAAATTCAGCATGCCCTTGGCTCGATGGCCTCTGTAACTCCACAAATATGGAAGCTGCCTTAGAATCGTGCATGTATTCTTCCTGAATACCATGAATCCACTCTTGGTAGATGGTAGAAATGGTAGACAAACTGCAAGCCCACATACGGGATAAGGCATCTGCAACACGTTTTCTTTCCCCTTCCTGTACTCGATGTCAAAATCATAAGACTGAACCTTAGCCAGCCACCTCTTCTGCTTCATTGACAAGTTGGTCTGGAGTGTCCTATGATCTGTCTTAACCTTGATTTTGCTACCGTATAGGTAGTGGTGCCATTTTTCGAAAGCATGGAGGATAGCCAACATTTCTTGATCATACACATGATAATCTAGTTCCTTGGCATCCAATTTCCTACTTTCAAAAGCAATTACCCCATGTTCCTTGTCTTAGCACAGCCCCTAATCCTTTGCCACTGGCATCTGCCTCTACGAGAAAAATCAGGGCATACCAACACAAGAGCATGAGTGAGGGCGAATTTCAGGTCTTCACAGTTGCGCTGTGCATTTGTAGACCACATAAAAGCATCCTTCTTCAAAAGGTTTGTCAGAGGGGCTGCCCGCTTTGCAAACTTGCGAATAAAGCGCCTGTAGAAGGAAGCAAGACCTAGAAATCCCCTCAACTGAGTAGGGTTGCGCGGCTGCGGCCAATCCACAATGCATTTCACCTTTGCAGGATCCACTCAAATGCCATCCTTGCTCACAATGTGACCAAGATACTCAACCTCTTGTGCCATAAAAGTGCATTTGCTGGCTTTAGCATAAAGCTGATGCAACCTCAAAATTTCCAGCACTTGCTTGATATGTCTAATGTGCTCATGCTTATCCTTGCTGTAAATGAGGATGTCATCAAAAAATACCAGCACATATTTGAAAAGGAGAGGTTGCAAAATCTTGTTCATGAGTGCCTGGAAGGTAGCCGGCGCATTGGTCAATCTAAAAGGCATCACCTTGAACTCATATAGTCCCCTCTGTGTGCGAAAGGCTGTCTTGTGCTCATCCCCAGCTTTCATTCTAATCTGATGAGAGTCGGACCTCAAATCAATCTTAGTGAAAAACTGAGCACCATTGAGTTCATCCAACAGGTCATCTATCCTGGGGATTGGAAACGTGTTCTTGATGGTAACCTTATTCAAGTCTTTGTAGGCAATGCAGTTACGGTAAGAACCATCCTTCTTCTTCACCAGGAGCACAGGGGATGCAAAAGGAGAAGTGCTATGAGTGATGAAACTCTTCTGAAGTAAGTCCCTCACTTGAGTTGCTACTTCCTCCCATTTTACCTTAGAGAGTCGGTATGGGGCCTTATTGATTGGCTTACTGCCAGGTTCCAGGACTATGGCATGATCTACATCTCTTCTCGGAGGCAACTGTGATGGCAAATCAGCAAACACATCTGCAAACTCTGAGAGCAATCTGTGCATATCACAATCATCAACACGGGGAGTGCCACCCTCTTTAGTTACTGACACATTTAATGCATATATGGTGTTGCCTCTCTTGAGCTCTCTGGCCAATTGCCTTGCTGAAATGACCTGCAATTTAGGAGCTGCAATACCATGCAATGTAACTGATCCATCCTTGTGGACAAAGCTGAGTGTTAAGGCATTGAAATCCATGCTTATTTTGCCCAGTGATTGCAACCAATCACAGCCCAAGACAACATCTATTGGGCCCATGTCAAGTGCCAAGAGATCACCTGCAAATGTATAGTCATTAGAGAACTTAGTCCTTGCATCTTGGCAACAAGATCTACTGATCATATACTGTCCATTGGCCACTTCTACTCTCAGCCCATGGTCTATCTCAGTAGCAATCAGTCCAACCCTCTGTAAGGTCTTGCAGTTAACAAAACTGTGGGTGCTACCGCTGTCCACCAACACGTGCACAATCCTGCCATTAATCATCCTTGTTAATCTGATAGTATCAGCACTTTTGGCACCCATCAGGGCATGCATGGAAATAGTATAAAGTGTTGGCTGGGCATCCCAATAAACCTCATCCTCCCTCATAGGACCATTACCGCGTGCATCTTCAGGTGCATAAAAAGGTATTGCATCCTGATGCTCCATAGAAAAGAGTGTTGGCCTATGGCCTCTCATGCCACCAGTGGGTAGAATCTCATACAAATGCAAAGCATGAGTGTCATGCGTAGTAGCACCACCCGGATCGAAAGGAAAGTCAGTGCCCTTCCTATCTAGCGGCGCAACATCGACGAAAGGGCGCCTTCAATAGGCGCGGCGTGGACGGAGAAGGCACGGGCATGGCATGGGCGTCAGGATGGCGACGGGATGGCAGGCTATGGCGGCTGACAGGCTAAGGGCCTGAGCGACAGACGGGCTGCAGATCAAGACCGTTGGGTAAACCTGTGCGTGGCAAGTTATGGCAGTTGACAGGCTGAGGGCCTGAGCAAGGATGGGCTGCAGATCGAGACCATTGGGTACACCCTTGCAGAGCAGCTCTTGAACAGACGGGCTGCTCACGATCGATTTGTCTGGCAGTCGTGTACTGTCTTGGGAACAAGAAGCCCTTTTTGAGCTCACCAAAGCGTGTATTTTGATGCTGTTTTCGGGAGACCCAGTTGTAGAGTGGCTTGGCAAGTGCTATCTCCTGCCACAGCTTGATGATTCAGAAGCCCTTGGTGATGCTGGCGTCGAAGCTTGCTGGCCTGATTTGTCAATTGCATGCCTAGCGTTACACCTTGTGCGCTCAATTCTCAAGTTCTTACTCTAGGCTATAGGTTGTGCGACCGGCGTGTGCGTTGCTCGTTTGCTAGCTTAGCACACAAGTCTTTTATTGCACATAAGTCGGTCGTTGTTACAGCCCTGTCTGAGTGTTATCAGTTGGTGGTGGCGTAGTATTGGGATTTGGAACAAAGGATGAAGGGGAAGTGAAGGTGCCAGAGATCGGAGCTTTGATACCAATGTAGAGAAGGGGGTAGGGACAGATTTGGAGAAAGGGGGATAGAGGAGCAGAAGGGTGAGAGAGAGAGGGGAAGAGGGAGAGGAAGGGTAGGAGGAAGGAGGAAGGGAGAGTAGATGGCACATAAAAAAGTACATAGTAGTGGGTGGATGGAGACTTATATAGCAGAAGGAAGGGAGGAGAAGAGGGGAGAAGGGGAAGGAGAGCGCAAGAGAGAGAAGGATGAGGGAATAGAGAGATAGAGATAGGGGGGAGAGAGAGAGTGTGAGCGTAGCTAGCAGAAAGGAGGAGGGAGAGTAGATAGGATTAGATGGCACATCAAAAAGTACATAGTAGTGGGTGGATGGAGACTTATATAGTCCCTCCACATTTTCCACCTAAAGGGCCTCTAACTTGGCCTCGTTTTCCCCTTCATTACAGTCTTTAAGGGGTTTCAATTTACAATTTAAATAGATTTGAGTCTAGAACAATTTATGAAGAACCATGCTAATGTGGTCACCCAGCCAAAGCCATCGCTTGAAAAGCTGTACTTGGAATCCAGTCAGCCCTTGCTTGGACTGCTATTTGTTCAAGTGGCTGTCCACAGGGTGAGTGTGAAGACTGGGGGTAGGATGTAGGGCATAATCAAGCTATTCCCTTCTTGACGATTGAGGGCATACCCATAGCATCATAGGTATGAGACTCCACATTAAGAGCCAGGGCCATTCTTCAGTAGGATTAATATTTCCTATGCATGCTTTGCAGGGATCTCTACGGGTAATGTCAAAGCATGGCCCTTTTTTGTTCACTTTTTAGGTTTGTTTGAGTATTTCTAATGTTTGATATTTGAGTTTCGCTCCTTTTAAGTCCATTGAGATGCATACTTCGCCAGTACATCCTACTGTTGGGGACTAGTTGCTTCAAATTGCCTTTGGCAGGCTGCCGCAATCATTGATCAGTTTGCAGAATTGCCTCAGATTGTATGTCACCCTGTCCAAACTTTGTCAACTCCTCGTGCTCCTGGCCCCTAGTCGACCTTGACATTGGGTACCATGTGAAAGTGGTGCATGTGCAGAGGCATGAGAGAGAGAGAGAGAGAGAGAGAGAGAGAGGGAGAGATTGACGGCCGCAGGAGGTCTCGCGGGCCTATGGGACAAAGTATAGAATCAAGTAACTCATAGATTATTGTGGGCTGGGGCAAAGGGCTCACTAAGGCCCTTGCTGAGTACTAAAATGCTATACTAGTACAAAATAACAAAAAGTAGCAAAATAGCACGAGGGTGGCATGAAAATATCAAGTGCTCAGAGCTGTCCCAATTGCATGAACTGGCTCCATTATCTGCTAGTTGCATGGAGGATTCTAGTGCCAGCCTGGGAAGTCTCTCGCGAGGTAAGGTTCCAAACTCAGTGGAGGAAAGTCACTGTCTGAAAAATGGCATCAACTTGCCTGTACTATTTGATGGGGGACCGAGGGCTTATTCCAAATCATCCTAGAGCCCATAATCACTTGTAGTCGCTCAAATCTCTTCCATTCTGTTGCTGAAATATCCCACCCCCAAAAAGGTGCTGCATTCATGGCAGTCGGCCTCACTAGAGTGTCGAAGAGCCAACACTTCGTCGATGGATCCTGGAAGTGTGCCTGGAAGAATTGTCGCTCTAGTCGGGCCAAGGCACCATGCCCTCGTGTGAGTCGTGCTCTGGCAATGTGGGTCATCGTGAAAACTGGCCCTGTGAAAACTGCACCCAAGTATGTGTAGGACTGCACAGTCTCCACTAGCCGACTTTGGTACGTAAAGCTATGTCGGTGAAGCACTGTGTAAGAGGTGTTGAAGATCATGACCTTGGTCTTCCCAAGGTTAATCATCAGGTCTCTCTCTCTGTAGAACACCTCTAGGGCATCTAGATGTTTCTATAGTCCCTCTCCCGAAGATGACAGGAGTACTATGTCATTCGTGTATAGTAGAATCTGTATCAGCAAGTCTGCTAGTGGTGCTCCCTCGCCTCCTAGGCGGTCTATGAAAGATGTAATCTCATCAATGTAGAGCTTGAAGAGAGTCAGTGAGAGAGGGCATCCCTGCTTTACTCCGATCGTGCTCTCAACCCAGTCTGATAGGCCTCCTGGGACACGAACTCTCCCTTTGACGGACTCGTATAGGCTCACCACTCCCCAGATCAGAACCTCTGGAATTTGCATATCCTGTAGTCTCCTGATCATGCGGGAGCGCAGGACAATGTCAAAGGCCTTCCGAAAGTCTACAAAACAAGCGTAGACTTTCTAGTGTCTCGACCTCGCCTCCTCAATGATAGCCCTCATGGTGAAGATGTGGTCTAGAGTAGAGTGTTGTCTCCGGAAACCTGCCTGCCCTAGAGCATGCTGCCCATGTGCCTCTGTATGGTTGCTGATCTCCCTCTCCAGTATTGATCCATAGATCTTGGCTAGCGTGTGGCCAGTCATGAGAGTGCGATAGTTCGCAGTATCCATGGGATCGCTTGCCTTGTGTTTCGGTACTATGGTGGTGGTACTCCATGAGGGTGGGAAGCCGTGACATATGACGTGGTTGAACATCTGTGCTAGTACCGGAGCCAAAACCTCTTGTCCATGATCGAAATGCTCAGTCCATAGCCCCTCATCGTCCTGTGCTCTCCGGTTATGAAGCCGGTTAAGTGCAGCCCGCACATTCTGTGCAGTGAACAAGTGGCAAGTGGTGGGCCGGGGCATAGTGGACATATTAGGTGGTGCCTACATCGGGACATCATAAAGAGAGCATGCATAAGTGTGCCAAACACCTGGGTCTGTGATGGGTATAGGTGGCTTCCCCTCTGATAGAAATCCCAATGAATGGTGGGATCCCCCCCTTGAAATGAACTGATCACCTCGTCCATTCTGTGGGTGAGGAAGGCCTGCCGCTTACGACGTGTTAGTCGTCGTGAAATTTGCTGTGTCTCGGGTGATGTCAAGTGGCCAAGGGCTTGCTCGCGTGTGAGGTGAGCTCTCATCTCTCCATCTTCCGTAGTGAGGCACGTGCAGATCGAGTCGTGGGGAAAGACCCGATGGTTGCGTCCATGACTATTGTGGAAAGGGTGTTTGGTGCATGGGTGAGGTCTACAACATCTCCAAGTAGTAGGGCTGGAAGTCCCTTTGCCAAGTTGTTCACATAGATGGGGTCTAGGGCACGATCAAAGTGAACCTGTACACCAGTGGGCATGGGGGGGACCCTCTGTGGCTGGGATAGTGGTAGAGATACAAAAGGCTAAGTACGAGTGATCAGCACCGAGTGGGGGAGGGGGCACAATAAAGTCGTATATCCATGAGGTAAAGGCCAAGGGACCCAATAGGTAGTCCATTGTGCGTGTCCCTCCGCCATGTGGGAAACAAGTGAGACCACCGGATGATGGCCATCTCTGTAGACCATTGTAAATGATCAGATCATGAACAGCCCCTAGCTCAAGTAGACGTCGTCCATACTCTTTCACCTGTGGTGCATCTGTAGAGTGTCTCACTATCCTGAGCTCAGTTGCATCTAGTTTTGGTACTATGAGGGAATCCAATGCAAAGTCTAGTAGGTCCACCTGCCTATTCCTTGTGCGTGCATTGAAGTCACCAAGAAGGAGGATGTCCCTTTGCTTGGAGAATTCAGTGATATCATCCTGAATTGACTCATATGGGCTGTGCCCTTCTGTGGTGACCTCACGTGCATAGGATGAAGTATCTGGAGGGAAATAACACACTGTTATGAGAATCGGTTGTGCATCTTGTAGCTGGACTCATATCCACGTGTTGCGCAAGCTCCTCTCTCCGTGCCACTAATATGAGAGGTCTCATGTGTGATCTAAAGAGGATAGCCACTCCCCCCGAACCCCGCACACCAGTGTCTCTCCTCATCTCCTTCCTATGAGATGACTCCCATGTATATCCTGTCACGGTGGGCGACTCTTGAGGCTCTCATGTATCTCAGTGTAGAAGACCATGTCTCTGTCAGTGTATGTCTCCGAGAAACCACCTGGATCAGACCAGAGTGTGCCATTGCAATTCCACACTGCAATTCTCAGTCCACTTTGTGTCCCCTTGGCCCGGCACCATCATAATTCAACCTCTTCTTTCTCTTCCTTTTCTTCCTTCTTCCCCCGGTCCTGATCTCCTCTCTCTCAGAGGATCACCCTACCATCTCTGTATGCAGCCCATTTCACTGCTTCTCTCGCTGCCATGACATGTACCGTACCTTCCCTCTGGTGTTCCTGCTGTAGGAGGGTGAGGTCATCGTCTTGGTAGATCCGGGTTCCTTTCAAGGTCACCCTTGTGCTCATGAGGGTCTTCCTATCCATGTCTGTTTGGAGCTTCATCACAAGTGGCCTTGTGGGTGCATCGGGCTTTCCAACTCTCCAAGCTGTCTCACATGTCAGGTTCACACCCATTTTGGTGAACAAAGCGTTTGCATTTGCCATAGGAGTATCTGCTATTGTGAGGCCTCGGACTAAGACATTTAGGGCTTTACTGTTTCTCCTTTTATCCTCCTCTAGAGCATCTGAAATGAACTCTTTCTTGGGGACAGCAGTACCTTTCTTGACCACATCGCTCCATTCCAAGATTGCAGCCTCTCCTTTCTTGATTTTCTGGGTGAATTCAGCATGTTTACCCTTCATAGTGTCTTGCAAGAATGCCAAGTCACACACACACACACACACACATAGAGAGAGAGAGAGAGAGAGAGAGAGTCATATTAATGTCCACGGGAGGCCTCACTGTTGGAATACTGAAAGGAAAGAGTAGAGTTGACACAAATTCAGAATACTTGCTTATAGAATGAAGAAGAAAGAGGTCCTTAAGTAGGCACCTCATACAAGGTCACTGACATCACTGATGACCTCAAAGCTCCACAATCATCTCCTCAATCTGCTCCTAGATTCACTCAATCATCCTATGTGGCTTTTCCACCACCTAACTGTGCTTGTGGGCACCTAACTGTGCCTCTAGCACTCACACATAGAAACATAAGGTGTGCCTGAGGCATACACCTTGAGATATCCCCACAAACCCCCCCTCAAGGAAATGCCTCAGGCTATGTCAAGGATACATCTAGTCTCATAGTTTCTCATGCCATCTCATGGTGGTCAAGGATAAATCTATGGCTAGGTTCTCATGCTAGCAAGGGTTCCCTTGGGTGTAAGGTAAACAGAAAGGGATACAAACATACCTTCCAATGGTTATCTCCCCTACATGTACATGCACACAATGTCTGTAGGAGGTACCATGGAACAAAACATACACATGGCCTACATCATAAGGTGACCAGAGGTGTTTACAAACACACACAACACAATAATTTATTTTCATTCATTTTGGAGGACTATCCAGGCTGAGTACCTTGACATAAAAAGAGTGATTTGGAGCATACATAGAGATGAGTTTCAAAATGCATAATCTTCAAAAGATGCCTCATCTTGTGGAGGCAGAATATCCATGTCAAGGCAAGGTCTTACCACATGGGCAGTGTCTAGTGCCTTATAAGATGGTACTATGATAGAACAAGTGGATTTGAAAGTCATATCCTTCATGAGAACAATTATCTTGTCATCTCCATAGTTGTGTAGAGAAGCATATCTTAGGTGTCTGACCTTCATCTTTTTCTTGTACTTGGAGTCAAATAAAAATGCCATGAGAGTGTAGATCTCTGTATTTGCTTCCTTTTTGGCAACCATTGTTTTGGCAATCTTCAATAAGGAAGTCAGGTTGGCATTTTCATCCTTTGTAGCATAACAAGACATTGCTTTATGTTTTGGCTTTTCACATATTTGGCATAAGCAAGCCATGAGAGGCTCTAACCCAAGTATTGGGTAGTGTCTTCTCTCTTACAAGGCAAAAAGAACTGAAATACTTCCAAAGTATAGCCACTTGTTGTAGCAAATAGTAGTTACTAGTTTTCAAACAATGATGCTACTTTTTATATGCTTCATAGAAGTGGATGAAATAACCACTTTCCAATCACAACCAGGTCTAGCAAGTCAAAACAAAACTGAAGCAACACTTGTAGTGAAGTTACTAAAAACTTCAAAAGACCAGAAATGTTAGAGTAGCATTTTATGTAGCATCATTTTCAAAAGCATGTAAAAACTGTCAAAACTAGAGAGCTGAACTTGGAGGGCTCATAGCACACTCTTCAAAGCAAAAGAAAGGGGGCTTTCTGAGGCAAAAGAGAGCTGGTATACCACAGTAGATCCTCTGGGAAGAAGAGGCGAAAATATGCGTCAGGTTGCCTTCACCTTCATGAACAAAGTCGACTGGTTTTTCTCTGTTTTCTCCTTCAATATGCAGTCATTGCTACTCAGATTTCAGCACAAGGTAGCTCTAGGTATGGACTAACTCCCCCTGAAAGGAATTAGAGAAAGTCGAAGCAGGCGCAGAGAACTTGCAGCAGAGAACTTCGACGACTTTCGTACAATGGCGACCAGCAGCGCGGGTATTTTGTCAATTCCTTCCAGCCCGAAGTTCGCCCTAACAAGAGGGATCTACAGCAGAAAGGGTGTGGGAAATGGTTGAGGATTGAAGGAGAACAAGCTCAAGCAAAATTTTTGGAGAAGAGGGAGAGATGGTGAAGAAGAAGAAGAAGAGGAAGATGATGATGTGGCAGAAATGGGCTCAAGGGGGATGAAATGGCTCTGATACCATGTTGGAATACTGAAAGGAAAGAGTAGAGTTGACACAAATTCAGAATACTTGCTTATAGAATGAAGAAGAAAGAGGTCCTTAAGTAGGCACCTCATACAAGGTCACTGACATCACTGATGACCTCAAAGCTCCACAATCATCTCCTCAATCTGCTCCTAGATTCACTCAATCATCCTATGTGGCTTTTCCACCACCTAACTGTGCTTGTGGGCACCTAACTGTGCCTCTAGCACTCACACATAGAAACATAAGGTGTGCCTGAGGCATACACCTTGAGATATCCCCACACTCACAGGCCTATGGGACAAAAAGCAATATCTTAAAATGACTTACAACATCTGGATAGACCAGAGATTTGAGGGGAGAGAGAGAGAGAGAGAGAGAGAGAGAGAGAGAGAGTCATATTAACGTCCATGGGAGGTCTCACGGGCCTATGGGACAAAAAGCAATTTGTCAAAATGACTTACAACATCTGATAGACCAGAGAGTCGAGGATTGCACATGGCATCTCATCTCGACGTTATTATAGCACACATTTAAAATCAGGTCCTATCATAAAATGGCCTTCATTACATCAGTTTAAGACTAAGGATCTTTGGGTTTAGATTTGCAGTCTCTAATTAATGCCAATCCATCTCGGTAGACTGCCCATTTTCCAGCTTTGCGTGCTTCCTTCACTTTAGTGAGTTTAATATTCCTTTGTTTGAGCTGAGTTGGAGTTAGCTCCTCAGATATCCATACCCTTGTACCCTTCAGCTTATTTGTCTGTCGGAGAATCTTGACTCTTCCTACGCTCCCCTTGAAATACACTTGTGTGTGTGTACCTGTCTGAGTGATACAGCTAATATCATTTTCATCCCAATCAACTTGTGGTATCTTCTTCTTGAGGCATGTGAAATTTTCCACTTGTGTGTACCCCTCTTCATCATTGCGGCAGCTAATGCAATCCTCTGGTGGCCCTCCAATGCGTAGTATTTTCCTGTGAGGTGCTATAGCTTTCTGCTCTTTGACTTCTGCATAAAGGTCTACTTTATTGATTTTGCTGTTGCTGGCCATGATGGCCATCTCCTTCTTGGCTGAGCTAACTTGGGTGGAGATCATCTCAGTGACCGTAGAAACAAGTATTGGCGCTGGTGGAGATGTGCTACACTTTTGTAATACTTCTACAATGATTTCCTTCTTACCATTATTGTCCATGTCTTGCACCTTTCTTCCTAGGGCTGCAAGCTGGAGCCTGAGCTCTCTAGCTTTTTGCTGTAGAAAATATATAAGTTCTTGTGGGTTTGAGCCACCTTTAGGAGCACCTTCGGGAACTGCATGATGGCCTGTGCATGAATTGGAGGCCCCTTTGCTGTTGAAGCTAACACCCCAGATTGAGCCAGGGGCGCAGCTCAGCCTGGGGCTAGGTTGGACAACGGCCCCTACGCCAACTTGACGCTAGAGATGGTGCTTGGGACTGATGCGCATGGCTCCGGTGGCCCCCTGCTAGTCGTGCTACTGGCTGATGTCGGTCGCTACCACTAGTTGCTGCGAGGGACGGGCTACGTGATTGGCGACGGAGGGCTTACGCAGGCGCTATGCAAAGGACGATGGAGGGCTTACGTAGGGGCTTCGTGATGGACGGGCACGCAAGGCTACGCGATGGGCTACAAGGGGCAGAGAGAGAGAGAGAGAGAGAGAGAGAGAGAGAGAGAGAGAGAGTTCCAATCGTAGCTCTCTCACTACCTGATGCAGGTAAAAAATTTGATCCTGTTTCCCAAGGATGGGTCATTTCGAGCCTTCTTGTTGGTAATTCCGTGCATATGGAGAGGGTGTCATAGCTGCAACTGTAGAGTACCGAGTCCTAATGGAGGTTGGAGGAGTTGAGGGGGACTTGGAGCAGAGGGTAGGCCAGTCCATAATTGGCTGTCTGTTGAACCCCCCTAGCTCCCCGGGTTCGGTTGGGGGTTAGCCCAATGCGGAGTTAGGGTTAGTTTGTTTGCTGCTGGCTGAGTCGAAGGGCTGCTAACAGGCTGACGGGCTAACAGGCAATGGGCTATACAGACAGAGAGGTACAGACGGGCGAGGTATGACGGTCTGTAGGGTTGGAGAGGTACGGACGGGGAGAGGCACGGGGGGGGAGAGAGAGAGAGAGAGAGAGAGAGAGAGAGAGAGAGAGAGAGAGAGAGAGAATTAAATTACAACAAAACCTAACTAAAACGGGGGAAAAGGAGGAGGGGTGAAACACAACAAAGAGAGAGAATTGACACTGAAGTAAGGCAATAGCAGCTGTATATTATCTGGGATACATCCTAACCTTGAGGGGTACAAGCGTATGGGCTATGTAGTAAGTGGAATCCCAAATCAGCCTGAAGATAATTTGTGAGAACTGAGACTAAACTGGCAGGGAGCATTTCCTGATGTGAAAGAGTTAGGATATGAACGATTTAGAAATCAATGAAAACAGTTGCTTGCTAAGGCTAAGGAGGAAGCTTATGAACTGTGGCTATGCAAGTGGATGTTGACATGACTATATTCCTTTTTTGATTGTGTCCTTACTTAAATGACAAATTTTTGAGCTGCATGATGCATGAATGTTGATGGGGTTATATTTCCTCTAACTTTGCCATCACTCGTTTTTTTAAAAACCTGCAGATCTTACTGATGAGAATTTGACAACATATACGACAGTTGAAACACAGCCAGCTGCTCACATCCAAAGGCCACGTGCTGTTCTATCTAGTCCTGGTATTGATATATCCTATTTGGAGCTTTTGGCTGGCTCACATGTTTGTTGTATAAGGGCTGCACTTGCGAAATGCATACAGAAATGTTATCACGGGTTTTTTAGATGCTGGATTTGCTGCTTCGATTCAAGATTCCAGAAATGCTATTCCCAGTGGAAGGTGTGCCTGTTTTGTACTTTTTTGTAAATCATGAATGAGAATCTTGCATGAATTCATAATCATTCCTTTTTTCTCCATGATCAAGAATTGTGTTGCAAGAAGCAAAGGAGCTGTCATGTTCCATAACAGTTGACCATTGTTTTGTCTTCTATAGCCTTGGTAAAATGGATAACGAAATAAGTGTAATGATGTCTATATTCTTCCTACTTGATTAATGCTCTCTCTCTCTCTCTCTCTCTCTCTCTCTCTCTCTCTCTCTGTTTTTCTCTCTCCAGTGGCTGATAAGCGCTGGTGCAGAGAGGAGCTTGGTTGACTAGAAACATGAGGGCTGGGTGGAGGTGACAAGGAGGTAATAAGGGAGCTGGTGCAACAAAAGATTCAGAGCAGGATTTGGTGAATTTTGAAGTTAAAAAGTGTCCTTTTATAAGGACGAGACACATCCCATGTTGGTAAGTTGGTAAGTACTGAATGAGGATATGTGAAGGAAGATAGCTCTACGTTTAAAAAGCAGATTATAAGAAAAGCAAGGGTTACCTGGATCAATTGGGATCAAATCCAAAATTGTAACGGCAAGGAGGTGGCAAATATGGAGAACATTCTTTTTGTCACATGCACCAGGGTCAAGCCCTGGTGGCAGTGACAACTCGTTGCCTGGTCAGCAAATCACAGCATATTTTGCAGGTTTTGAGGCCCCCAAAGGGCAGCACCAGTGGGCTTGGGGAGGTGTCTTTTATAGGCAGCCTCAACCCCCTCCAGGTCAGCCCCTAGGGCTGATCAAACAGTCCAACCAGCCCAGCCAACCGGCCAATTGGCTGGTTGGGTTGGCCAAAAGAGACCCTTTGAGCCCCTATGTAAAGAGGATTTTCCCGTCATTTCATCATCCAGCTCCCAGCCTCCAGCAGCCGCTTTCAGCCTTCCTATGGGCAAGGTTGGGTGTCCTATTTCTGTAGCATAGCTCCATCTACCACATGTCATAGTTAGGAGAGTGGGTCTAACATCCAGGGGGATCATACAGCTTCAGCAGCTTGTTATCTCGGGGTTCCCACCTGAGGGGATCATCGAGTTCGTGCAGTTACATTGGATGGGTCTTTTACTTGTCCAGCAGCTCTATCATGTCCAGTTAGTTCCTCTAGGTCTTCCGCCTCGGGAGCTCAGTCAGCTGGATCAGCTTTAGCAGGGGAGTATGGTTTGCACAGCTATGAGTGATGGGTCTTACATCTTTGGAGACATCTCAGACCCATCAACAGTTGCCATAGATGGGTCCACCACACGAGGGGTTTGTCTATTCCCCACAGTTAGCTCTCTTGGGGCTCCCACCCAAGGGGATACCCCAGATATAGCAGATAGGTATGATGGGTCCTCCACCGATCAGGTCTCCTCATCAAATCTACGGTCAGTTTCTATGGGGCTTCCACCCTTGGAGCTCAGTTGGCCACATCGGCTTTAGTCGGGAGACTCATATTTCACTTTCTCATCAGGAGTGTTCAAGATTTGTGGGCTCTGTTTCCAGCCCCACTGGCCTTGACACTCAACAGGAGGGGTCGTGCCAGGCTGGTTTCAAGCCTAGCAGGAGGGAGTACCCTCACAGATTGAGTATCAGGTGTAGCTATCAGCAGTTCGGAGGTTGACGAGTCCTCGGCAGTCCGTGAGGATAGTCATGCAGTTCCCTCCACAATTCGTTCTTTAGGGAGGCAGCAATTGCAGTCTCAGTCAGTAGAGAGGTTGAGCCTTCCCATTATATTGTCCTTCACTTTGGGAGGTTAGTCATGCAGTTTCCTCTTCATTAGATCTCGAGCCACTAGCAGTAGCAATGACGAGTGTATGCACCGGCAGTTCCCTTGGTGATTACAGCAGTTCAGTCGATTCATCAGAGGTGTGCTTATCAGTCTAGGTCCTTCTGCAGTACCTCAGGGGGACAGGCTATAGTTAAATCCATGGGAAAAGCTACCCGAAGGCTTGTTCCTTAGAATGGTTGATACGATGACGAGTGCAAAGTGGTTAGGGAACACTGGGATTTCGAAACGAAACAAGGCCATCCAGGCAAGGAACAGATTGGTGAAGAGAACCGATGCTTAGTGTGATGCAAAAAACGACATTTGCTTGTACAATGAGGCTTTTTGTCAAGGTTTTAAACATCTTGGACCACTAATATCTTCATTTTCACCCACAAGGCAAGGGATCTTATATCTTGCACATTTTCCCTCTTGTTCCTTTGTGGATTCACTTGCCCAGTAACCTAGGATGCATCTATTTGTTCAGATGTAACTATAGGAATGAAGTACATCACAGGAAGTAATCTATTATGATCGTGTGGGTATTGACCTAAGGCTTAAATGGCACATAGTTTAACCTTCCTCTTGGAGTGCAAAGTACGTACTTTAAAGTTCAGGGCTGCATTTTCTCTTTGATGCCAATGAGTGAAATGAAACAAGCTTTGAATGCTTTCGTGAGGCTTGTCGGAGACTCCTTCTATCAATGAGATTCTATTGACATTGGAGTAGTATTAGCGAGGGCTTTTTGTGAACACATACTGGCTAAAATTACTCAGAAAAGTATGCTCTGCACCCTAATCCCTCGGATTGCATGCTGTCTTCCTAGCAAGATGAGGGCATAAGGCAGGTTGTAAAGCCAAGGTTTCTTCAATACGAGTTAGAAATTGGATATGACTTTCAAAGTAATGCATACTGTTCTAATCTGCTCTGATTGGATACAGATTTGTTTTCTCTTTTGGAAGCAATAAGTATATGACTTAACTTTTTGATGGTAAGTGGCTTCAATATTTTTGTTCTTGTTTGATGCATGATAATCTTTTCCGCAGCTCTGTATTTTATTGAGCAGTTTTGAGTTACATGATTGGGAGTTTCAAGTTTTTCACAGTAGAGCTAGCAACGATATGTGGGTTGCTCTTCACATCAGCAGATATACGCTCTCATGTATACATTGTATATGATCGTTTTCCCCTAAATTTTTTTCCAGAGAATGATGAGCTAAGTTGTGAGCTTCAAGGGCAGCCAGAGAAAAGGGCAAACCTTTCAAACAGTGCTCCCAAAGCCCCTGTATCACCTTCTGAGGGGGTAGAATCGAGTTTTGTGCCTGAAGCTTCTATGCTTAGGTCTGAAAGCATCCAGGAGAACTCTAATGTTCCAAAATCTTTCAAAGACCCTGAGATTACTCCAGATAGCAGGATAATGACACCCCAGGGGACAGAAATTAAAAAAACTGGTCGTGGAATCATGTTGGAGATTAACGATGTAGCTGCAACAAGAAATGGAAATGAGAACCTCTCCAATGTGAATGGCAGAAGTCGGATGGTTAAAAAGCAAAGTCCCTTGCCATCAAATACTTCAAGCATATGCTTGAAACAGGTATGTTTTTTATAGAAACCTGAACACTAGGCTATACTGGTGGATCTCATTTTGCACTCCCCTTCTATTATCTAGTAAAGTTGGCAAACTGGAAAGGATGATCTTTGCAAGAGTCTCTTTGCCCCTTCCAGGAGTTGTAATTGCATGCTGTTCACAAGGCTGTTTTGGTGTTATGCATATTCCTCCTATGTGGTTGCAGGAGTCTCTTTGCCCCTTCCAGGGGTTGTATTTTAACTATTGACAATCTTTATGGTTGATGCAGCAGGGAAATAAACCTACAGGCAAAGGCAACTCAGGAAGGGTCAATCGACCCTGGTACTAGTAACCTTTTTGCAGGGAATCTTTTAAAATTTCTCTTTAACAGCTACAAAAGCTTGCTGATAAGCTCTCATCATAGTCTTTACCAGCTTTCTTCATCTTCTTCTTTAGGGTACAGGCTAGTCCCTCAAGGCTATTTCAATTTACCATTGATCGGTTCAAGATCAGATACTAAAATCTCCATGCAGGATCGAGCACTATATTGTAATCTTTTTTTCATTGTTGAATGATAAGAGAGGGGGTTATCATACTCAATATGTGTGTAACTCTTATCTACATTATGCTCTTCAAGAGGAGGTGATGGTGTTCTCTTCCTATCTCCTTTTGGTAGTGGAGAAGAAAGGACAAGTTCATTATTAAATATCCGTTCTCATTCCATTCTTTCCTTTTAGTAATACAAGAGAGAAAATTACTTGCTTTAATTTCAGAAAAGGGGTTTATTTTACAGCAAAAGTCAAGTGTTGTAGAGTTGGTGGTACTCATCCCACTCTTGCTTCGTTTGTGTTGAGAAAACACTTGAAATGACCTCTTCTTCCTTCTCTCTTAAGCTTTTCTTCTCGTATTTCTGCTGTAAACTGGTGCGCTCCGTTTGGGCTACTTATTTTGAGTGGATTGGAGCTCTAGATACCGTTATAGGGGGTACTTGATTGGTGGACCATCCCCTTAAAATCTTGTTCCAATCCGACTTTCTGTTGGGGAGAATGAGGGCTCTCTTTTCCCCATGGTTTAAGGGTTTTAAGGGTCTATTCGCACAGGGGGAGTCACCCCGTTAGGACACCCCATTCCTCGTCCAAAGATAAAAAAAATCAGAGAAAACACTTACCTTTGAGACTCCAAAATTTTGTAGCCCTTGGTCTGCTACTAAAAAATCAAGAATACAACGTGCGGGCAGTCTTGCGTCACAGATTGCTATGCCCTTTTCATCGGACTTTGTTGCTTATTCCCAAACTTTCGCTATTCAAGGTGTGGCCTCATTGTACGGCGCCTTCAGATCACTGCGTGTCTTCCGTTCGCTCCTCTATCTTTTGCATCACCTTGCACGTGGCCTACGGTACAGAGCTGTCACTTAGTGTCGTGCGTCCTTCCCGTACGGACTCTTTTCTGCGCTGCGTTGCAATGTCACATTGCACTCTTACTTTTAACCTATTGTCCCTTTCGTGGATTGTCGCTGCTCTGATATAAAATGTGAAGAATCAACTTTCTCAAGAATGCAAATGTGTGCAATACATGCATAATTTGAATGCCAATTGGCCCTCCAATGGGGAAGAGCGCCCTCATAAGAGTACTTGTTTCTATTTTGATCTACATGCAAGGTATGTGAGAGATGGCAGATGAATGCAAGGTGAATGAAGAATGCTATGTGAGATTCACAATGAAAGGGTGATACCCTTTCATTAATGTCCCTTGAGATCACTCAAGTTCCATCTTCCCATTTACACCTACCCTTAGCTTATGACCCATGCATCTACCATTTAATGCACCTTAATGCACCCTTCCCTTCCTATTGTCCCTAAGACCTAGACACTTGTGTGAACATTTTTATTAATAGAATAAGTAACACATGTCCAAATTTGATGCCGTTTGAAGTAGTGGCTCTAGCTCAACTAGTCCTATCTACTGAGATGATCTACCGCCATAACAAATCGGTTGGTGTCCATCATAAATACAAATACATGTTACACCATTGGCGTATAATATATAATAATGTTTTAGTATCTACTAATCATGGATTAGTGATTCCATTCTACTGTCAGACGTTGACCTTCAGGATGCAAGTATGATATGGGTTTCGGCTCAGGTGATGGCCAGTCACATCTTATGGGCAGGTCTTATTAGACCTCGGCGGGATGCTTGATCTCATTATCTATAATGGTCTGGACAGATAGCGCGTCTCGAGCGGTTTCACATGCTTGCCACATGGGGGAGATTCTAGCGTTGTTGATTACATCATGGGATCCCCTACCTTCACGTCACGCATCACCGATTTCACTGTAGCACCTCTTCCTCCAGGGGTTGATTACACTTACCTTTTCTTAAACATTTTCACTTCTAGCACCTTCCACCCTATTGAGTTCTTGCGCCACCTATCATGATATACGCTTTAATCGTGATCACTCACCTACTTACTTTGACCGTCTATACATACTCCTTGCTTACATTGACTTCATACTCCTACTAGAGGACTACGTTGCCTTGATCACCTGCTCACTATACGAGGTTTTCCTTCATGCTTTGTCTCACCACTTGCTCCACACGCCCACCACCTCCTGTGATTGTACCCTATAATAATTGGTACGATGAAGAGTGTAAGGCTTTACGCCATCGGCTCAGATTCAAAACCAAAACAACCTTTCAAATTAACCTGAGACAGCTACACGAGTATCGTCGATTGATACGTAGGAAGAAATTAGATTTTGTTCGTCTTCCATCCCATTGAGTTCTTGTGTGACCTATCATGATATCTGCTTTAATCGTACTTACTCTGATTGTCTGTACATACTTCTTGCTTACATTGACTTCATATCCTTATTAGAGGATTGCGCTGCCCTGATCGCTTGCTCACTACACTATCACTATCCTATCCTATCACCACGTGGTAGTCCTTATCCACCACTTTAACTTTAGTTACCTTGTCATCAAGGCGACCCTAGTGCCACATCACCATGGGCTCGTGTGCCACCTGTCTTATCATGACATGTGGCGATTGCCATGCCACCTTAGCCTGCCCAATCAAGAGTGCCATGTCACCATGTGCCACCTCAGCACACAATGCCTCATAGGCATACTCTGCTTTTAGCATGTGACCTTAGCTTGCCACCTCACTCCAAGCCACATTATTATTTTTGGGCCTTCTTGGGATCAAAGTTTGGCCTATCCTTCCGGGCACCATATCTTTTGATCTAGAGGGAATTTTGCAACACTCCAAGAAGTAAAATTGCTCGCTAGCTCACGCTCTATGCACCTGTCACCTTAGATTTTACATCTGACATTTCCACATGCCAGCATCATCAAAATTTCATCATCGGAACCACCTCTTGATTAACTGCAGTGTCCCCGTCACTTAAAATGAATCAAGATAAAGTTCATTTGTTGCATTTTGCGATTCGATGTGTAGTCTAGCTATAGACGAGCACCGCCATAGAGGAGATCCAACTCCACCAAGATAAGTCAGCCATTGCCATATTACTCGATTAGTTTTCAGCTACGTCAATCCCATCGGATTCATCATTGGTGTACACATTCACATATCTGATGCCTGTTCGGTACCTTTAGCATTTGGCACTTCAGCACCTTAGCGTGACACTTGGGAGAGTGATCTTCCTCTTGAATTCATGATGGTTGCATTCTTCTTGCACGCACACATGCCACCCATGTATAGTCACATTTGTTGACTATTGTTTGCATTGGTTCTTGCACATACACATCAGCCTTGTATAGCCTCTTGGCTATGCTCGACACGCAGTTGTCATCATTCTACTACAGGCTTGATACTTGGCACAGAAACATTCTCACATGACTTGGTTTTGACAATTTAGTGTAAGCTCCCTAGTGGCAGCTCACACACAGTGTTCTCATGGGTAGACACTCTCACCGATACACGGGTAAGTCTCTTGCACGGAGCACCAGACTGCCTCCAGCATGGAGTTTTCCACATCACACAATTGATGATACACCAGTCATGACTCCGGACGAGATCCGTGAGTGGAAAGAGAATCTACTTTGACCATTCATTACCACAACATACAGGTTTGACAGGCCACCGCACCTAGTCAGCATTACGGGCCTCTTCTTTAGTAGAGCAGCGTATCATACCTGCACCTTCGGCCCCAAACTTTCAGCCCCTGGATCACTTTGTCCACACCAACTATGCGGTCTTCTTCGACCCCGCATCATATGATAGATTTCTCTACTACAGCATACCTCACACATTGCTGTCAGTTCTTTTGGGTTGGTGACACCCTCGTATGTCACAACGTATCGGATCCTTTCTCCAGCGCTACATCGACTAGCCTCACATCCGACTGCCTTGGCGACTTATGACATGTTTAGCCTTGACATGTTCAGCACGCATCCATACACACAGTCATCTTTTGATTGATCAGTCTTTGATCCAAGACTTTACTTTCTGCATATTTCCTTCCTCTTCCCTTTGGCCTGTTTTTTGGGTTTCCTTCCCAAAGGTGAAGGATGACCCACATTTTAAGAGGGGGAAATGCACATCTTGTACAGGACCACATAAGTTGTACTCATTGTACATGCTTCTGCTACGTAGTCACTATGCTCACATCTGCACATATTAGTCTGATTTCTTTTCAGTTTTGGATGCTATCATATGTAAGGGGACCTATTCTCTTTTGAAAGATCAATGATTTGAAGCTCCAAGTTCTCGATTGATGAATTTTAGTTGCGAGACTACTGGTTAAGGTTCATGTTCCATGACCTTTCCTTTTTCCCATAAGGTGCAATGGAGTACCTTGCATGTTCTTGTTCTTGCCTCAGCTTGAATCCATCAGGGACTCAAATAGGCATGGATCCTATGTAATCATACTAAGGATACTAGACATTTGTCAATGGGTTGGTTTGGAATCATACTAAGGATGCTAGACAATTGTAAAATGGGTTGGTTTGGAATCAAGTGGTTAAAGTTAGTCCCTTCCCTTGTGCACTAACTACCATGTTTCTTCTAAGTGTTCATATCAAATTTACTTTGTATGCTACTTTAGACATTGCTTCCAAAAGGCATATCGTCCTGTCATCAAGGAATGAGGCAAAGAAAATTTGAAGTGCATTTGGAGTACAACTCGATTCATGCATGTCCTAATGATTGCATTCTTTTTCAAGGTACATACCAGCACCCTAGAGTTTGTTCAAACTATGTTGAATCAAGCTATATGCAATACATGCAATTTTTAGCGAGGTACCTAAGAATGTTTTACAACACATGTCCATCCTACCAAATATAAAACATATGCTTTGATGTGCCTCAATGCTAGCTAAGGGAAAGGCATATAGATATGTGGAGAAAAAGTGCCCAAAAATTCAAGGATGACCCTCGTCATCTATACTTTGGTTTGGCAACTAATGTTTTCCATTGGTCCATAAATCCTCATCTTGGTCTACTTGACCAATGGTAGTAGTCAATTGGTAATATTCCTCCAAATAAGGGACATTTGACGTTAGCACTTACGGTTCTATGGAAGCATCAGGTGAAGAACATGGATGTGTCTTTGTCTCATTTTGTGGAGGAATTTCAAATTCTGTGGAATGGCTTTCAAATGTATGATATCTCGAGGCTGATTAATGAAACAAAATCTTACACTAAGAGGAATTTTGATATGGACTATGCACAATTCTCCAAACTTGTATAATTACTCAAGTACATATTACAACACATTATTGCTTTGTTTTCAACTCATGAATCATAGATGTTATGCTTTGACTCATGTTTATCATTTTTAGGGCTCATTGTCTTAGGTTATTATGCTAGCCCTTTATGTAGAGATAGTCACACAAAGTCATCTATCTTGAAAGCTAGGCAAGGTTGTTTATGAAAACCGCATGAGATTCCTTCCCATGGATCATCCATACCACGTTCATAAAAATTTGGCAATCTTGAGGAGCTTGATATTTCTTCAATCATGAAATCAATGGATTGGTTAAGACTTTGGATGGATCGTGGAATTCTGACACTTCCACCCAACATGAGCAAACTTTCCATATGTCATCCTCTTCCTTATTAGAAACGTTTAAAAGTCACGTATCCTTTGGATCCAATGCATATATACAAGATTGGCAAAGTGATTTTGTGAGGTATGATGTCAAAGTTATGTGCAAGGATAATATTATCCATGTAGAGAACTTTTCACCTACCTTAGCTAATAAATTTCTTTTAAATGCAAGTGGATATACTTAAAACACATTAAAAATTATTCCATTACATCCATGACGATCCAAGCCATTAAAGATGTATGATCCACTGAGTATTATGGATATTCAATGGCATTTAATAGTGCACCTATGAGGTGAAGTTGCTTACATAGGGACTATGCATAGGCAATGGATGTTTTTTTGGAAAGATTCATGAAGGTATTAAAAGGGTTTGTAAGGCAAAAGGAAACACTAGGGGGTAGCATGGAAGAGTAAATGCTCTATCTTAGTGAGTTTTTAGTACAATTGAATCCATCTATGCCTTGACTTTGGGACAATAGAGATGAGACACGATGGTGGAGGGAGAGATTGCACAAGAGAAGGGGAACCAAAGAAAGATGAGCATCCTTGGAATTTAAAGTCAACAAATTTTGTTTGTACAATGGTCGAGAAATGTATTAAAGATATGAGAAGGCAAAAAGACAACAAGAAGATGACTGGAGGAGTTTTATGCAGAATGGCTTATCCCCCAGAGTGACGTGCACCACTAAATTTACTATTAAATGGTGTGGAAGGAATACTAAAGAAGGCTTATTAGAGTGAAGAGGCAGCAATAGATAGAGAAATAGAATTTGCACAGAGCTATGTTCTCCAGATGTGCAAGCTTACATTATAATACTACTTTTGTGTGTTCCTTTTGCATTTTTATTTTCTACATGGCTTTTAAGTATTCACTACTAATGAAGTGATAATTTGTCTTATCATTAGTATCACCCATTCAATGCAATGTGGTCAGAGCATAATGACTTTCAACCCCCTTTCAATTAAAAAAGATTGATGTAAAGCACAATACATTTGTTCATAGAGTTATGGCAAAATTTTCACAACAATAGAGCTAGCTCTAGACATACTCTCATTTAAGTGAGATGGATTATATTGGGATCATACAAGCATTCTCCAAATGAAAGTTAGAGAATTCAAAGTATTCATCTTTGATGCCAAGTGGTTGAGTGTGGTGTGTAGAGGGGCTCATGCTACAATGAGCAAATATATGAATGGTGTTTTTCCCATTGATTCAAGAGAATTCTAGGATAATCTTACAAACCTATTCATTCTACATGTGCATTGAGCAATAAACACTTTCTATCATATGCACTTGTTCTATGCATGCATTGTGAGCATGTCAGCATGGATTGTTCTATTTAATTCTTAGGTTTCTTTTCAATCCAATTGCATTGATGATAAGTTGTATTATGTAATTGAAGATGCACCTTAAACATGACATGCGTTTAAAGATGTGGAAGCGGAGCATCTTTAAACACATGTCATGTTTAAGTTGGAGGGTGGGCAGCTAGTATAGATGTGTAGGTGTTGACATCCTTTTTTGGGCTTCTAGTGTCCAATATTTGATATGTAGGCTCTCCTACCTCATGATTGCTTGAAGACAGGGGCAAGGAGTGAGATGGCTATTAGAAGCACATCTAGGGATATTAGCAGGAGCATGGCCTTGAGGATTTCCTCCTTAGATGGTGTGGAAGGGGAGAGGCATAGGTGTCCACTACGGCAGCTAGCTAGGGACCATGTGAGCCCATGTTTCCTTATCATATGGTCCTTATCATCGGCTGCTGTAGCTTAGTGCTCATTTGGGATTCTAAATTGTGCACTATATATATGTCTAATATCTTATGGTGGGCCTTACGTTAGGACCTTAATTTTTGTGTTTCCTCCTTGGTAGCCTTCTAGGTGTTGGCCACCTGCTTTTGCTGGCCTTGTAGTGCATTTTGGGTTGCCCTTAGTGTGATGTGTTCCTCTTGGAGCTTGTCGATCTCGGTCTCATTGAGCTTGATTTCATCACTGTTTTCCTATAAACTTCCCTCCCATAGATTGAATTTGTGCTCATTGTGTAGTAAGACTTAATGTAGCACCCAATTCTCACTAATATATTGCAATGTTTTCCCACACTTTTCCCCCTCTCGGTTGAAGTTCATTCCAATCCTTTTGCATTGGATTACCACTGAGGTCTTCCAAATTGAACAAGAAGGGGCTATTGACACTGGTCAACTCTTCCAACTTGATGTTTGTAGACCGGTACTTATGAGCTAAGTCGCGCTCATCCATGGGTCATGGGTGATTGAGTCATATCCATAGGAGGGAGATAGATCCATCAAGAGATCCCTTGGATGGGCAAACCTAAGCCTTTGGCTTGATGCTTCAAAAATATTGTTTTATCCATGGTGCATTCATTGTGATGTTCTTCCCATCCGTCCAATTCTTTAGAAGTGTGGGATCTATTGGCTGATAGGCTTGTTGCTTCTTTCATTTTAGCCTTTCTTTTATTGTGCTCTTCAATGTGTGAACTTCCTCATTGGTAAGTTGTATTTTCATATTGGTTTGGTTGCTTGGCTTGTAGTTAGTTGCTAACATTGCGAGATTCAAATATCAATAGTGGTCTTCAGTGCCGTCATTTTGGGTACTAAATGTGATGGATTTTCTTTGAATGGCCACTATTGCATGATGCTGCCAAGTGGCATCTTTGTTTTGTTCTCTTCACGTGTGAGCACTCTCTTTCATGAGTATCCATAAATGGGAAATTTTAAGTGTGGAAGCTTGGTGAGGGCTCACCTTAATCCCATTGAGCAACTCAAGAATGACCTAGCCTTACAAGTTGGCCAAAAGGAGTATGGCATTATTAATTATCTCTACTAATTGGAAGGGTGCATTTCCAACTAGCTTGAGGTTGGGTTTGAGTGAACCGAGCTTGGTAGTGTATAGTAGCTTTTCTACAATTTGTTGGTCTGCCATGCTTATCTTTGCATTCAAATTAGGTATTGGGCCCTAGAAAAGTGAAAAGGTGAGCAATTTGCAGCTCCAGACAAGTAATGGATTTGTAATCATTACAAAAAAGAATGGACCAACATTTTTCAATAGCAAATAATGTCTTTAACGTGCAACATTTTTGCTTAAATATCATAATGTATCAGCAAATAATGTCTTTAACATGCAACATCTTTGCTTAACTATCATAATGAATCAAAAGGATGCATAGCAGAAAGAGATAAAGCAAGAAACAATTGTGACCAAACAACATCCAAATAACTCACAATAGCCAAAGAGATTCAAAACAATAGAGGTAAATATATATATATATATATCTCTCTCTCTCCCTCTCTCTCTCTGTGTCTGTCTCTTTCTCTCTCTAGTAATCAAATTAAAATCATTGAAATATATGAAAAAGGACACAGAATACAACATTCAATGCACATAGCAAAGAGGAGGATCGAGATCACACACAGTTGGCTATACAAACCCAAAAAAACTCAAAAATCAACCTATTTTTTAAAATGTTAAATGCATTGCATCACAATATTCCCAAAAACAATGGAATTAGATATACACCTTCATTTTTTTGCGTATGATATATGCAATTTTACAAAATTGCATTAAAAACCTCAGATTTGGTGCATCAACAAAGATTGTAAATAACACATTTGATGCGTTATTTATTGGATTAATATTGTGATTGGTACAAATGTTCATTCTTGCAAAGTTACAAATGCAACTTTTATTATTAATACCCAACTTATATTTTATAGGCACTATATTTGGTTTAGAAACAATGACAAGCCATGCAGATATAGCCTTGAAGCTTCAAGAGAAGTTTTTGAGCAGCCTTTGTATCCGGAGTTGATTAATAACACTGAGTTCTTGTTTATGATAACTAGCTATTATAGCTCATATCCAAGTGTGAACTATATGGGTGATGCTATCATCAACCCACATAACCTTGTGCTAAGTTTTGATAGTCTCATTGGTGGCTTAATGGTTAGTATTATTTCTATAATACTAGGTCCACTCATATAGTTACTCATCCCATTAATATAGTTAGCATTAAAACTATAAGCCAAGCTAATATGGTTGCTACTTTTTTTTCAAATCTACTTACACTTCCTCTAAGTTTCCATAGATTAAATCCCATGCCAAAGGGCCTTTGGCACATCATGTTAGTTCTTTTAGACAATGTGTTTGACATGTCACCCTTGCCCTTCAGTTGACATTGTCTCATCATAGCCTTACTTGGCTAAGAACTCTCTTTTTAATTTTAAATCTTCAAGTTTCTTTTGATATAATATTAGGTATGTCCAAGACCACAATTTGACCATTATTAGTTCCTGTGTGTTGGTATTTGGACTCCCTAATTCCCAACACTTCCATAAAAGTGTTCTTTTATTCAATGCTTTCTTTTATCCTTATTAACTCAGTAAAAATATCTATCCATTTTCCATGCTATTGAGATTTTGTGGATTCGAATGGTGTCCTTAAAAATTGATTGAAAATATAGCATATAAATGGTCGAACCACATTACTTTATTTGGGCAACATCAATTAGCTGCCCAAATTTTCAATTTTGGTGTATACTAACAGAATCAAATAAATTTGCAACTCCAAAAATGAGTTAGGAACAATAAACATTAAAAAAGACAAGTAAATTTTCTTATTCAAAGATGCACCTTAAAGAGGACGAAAGGGTCCATAAAATTAAATTGAGTGTGTAGAATCACCCAAAGACAAAGCACTATAAATACCAAAAATTAGGGATCGAGACAAAATTGTTAAGTATATAAAGTTCCTTTTGTTCATTATCTAATGTGTTGCTCTATTAACATGCTGAACTATAGCATTATTGTTTCCTTTTTATTCCAAAATCAATTATCTTCTTTCAAAATTTAAAAAATGTTGTTGTGCTCTCTTTTAATACTAAACTTCATTAGGATCTAGTGATTAGATTCTTTATAAATATTGCAAACATTAGTGAGTCATAAAAAATCTTTGACCTTCTCATCTTCACAATTCAAGGCAATAACCAACATGACTTCAGGATCATCCAGATTTTCAAAGTAGTTCAAAAGGAGAAATATAACAAATAATAAGTTATGAAACTATTTAAACCATCGGAATCCAATCATCAAGGTCATTGTGTATACTAAATGAACCAAGCAAAGTTGTTGGTGTCCTTATTTGCACATTTGCAAAGCATTGTCCATCAATAACCCAATGGGGAGGTAAACAAAAAGCACAATGTTAAAGGCATATCAGAGGTCACTAAAGCATATTTAATAATGCAATTCATAAGGGGAAAAAAAACAAATGCAAAACTTGTATATATGAAGAAAGAAGTTGAAGCATTGGGATCCAATAAAAAAGGTAATTGCGGTTGTTGTGTATAGTAACAAAATCAGAAAGGCCTACATGTGCAAGTTGTTGGAGATGTAATAATGCAAGACTTCAAGGGCATTGTGGATACATTTTGCTAACATTCAACTATGCTCTTCTTTTAGAAACTGTATGGAGGATGTGAGGGGAAAATGGACATGGACGATATTGACTCCGCATCTCTATCGAGGTCAAATAATGTCATTAGAATGGCAAAAGGAAAAAGACACAAAGGCCTATATGTGCAAATTGCTGGAGATGTGATGCAAGACTTCAAGGGCATTGAGGATGCAAAAGACATGCTTGGAGCTTTGTGATGCTATTGATGTAAGTTGTGAAGCTTACACATCTATTTTTAAAAATTTCAAGTTTGCTATTTTGGGAAAGTATAAGAAATCTATAGTGCCACTACCAATACTTTGGCCTATGGAACCATCTTGTCCATGTTTGGAATTTGATTCGAAAAGAAGTATCTACACATCACACTGCACAAGCTAAGGAGATGCTTTTACACTGTGAAAGTTAAGGTGGGCAAGAAAATGTATGGGGCAACATAAAATTTTAATTTATGTTTGTAAAATGATGTTTGTTCATGATTGCAGCATATTCTCGACCATGCTTTGATTATAGTCACTATGATTATAGTAATTATGTTGACTATATTAACTATATTAACTTGCTTTACCATATATATTAACTATTACTGAGACCACGTACATTGCATGAGACTAGCAAAATTGCTAGCTTTTTCGTATCCTCAATCTTGTTGTGATAGAACTTTATAGGCATCTTTCAGGAAATTAAATTTTTTCTCCTTCTCTCCTCCCATACTCCTCGCCAAATTTTTGATTCTCTTAGAAGGATCTTTCGATGAAGACTTCATTGCATGCAATTATTCTAGCACCTTTGCATTCTAAGGTTTCTCTTCCAATAATTGCTTTTTGTGATTTGCATTTGGCAACAATTCTTCTGCATATTGCAATAGGAGCCCCACTCTCCCTAGGCTTACCCTCGGTCTCCCTAACAACCATTGAAGACGACAGAATCATCTCCATCTCCTTATCCACTTCTGCCACCACAACCTTCCCTCTATGCCCCACCACCTTCCATGATTCATCACCATGCACTTCAATAGTGGAATCGATTGGTACACCTAGACTTGATGAGTTTGGCCTTGCATGTACCTTCTCTACTTTGAATTGTCCTTCCAGAGAGCTCCGATTACCTTGCATAATACCTTGTTTAGGATTTGATTTGTGACCATCTCTCAAGGCTTGTGCTACTCAAATAGCTATTTAAAGGGCCATAATCTCACAACAATCTAATTTTTAATGATATGTTATTGTCTACATTTTTTCTGGACTTTGTGCTTTGTTGATGGCAGCTAGTTTTCTACTCTAGTCTTAAGGCGGCCTACCCAACCTACTTTCTTGCCTGTAGAGCTCTCCCTCTTCTTCCCTCCCCCTCCCTTCATGTCCATCTCCATTTTTGTCATCCCTTCATGTCCTCCCTTCATCTCCATCTCCTTTTTTGGCAAAGTTGTTGGCACTTAGAGGATTAATCCTGACCATCAACCCCCCCCCTTATATCCACAAAAACAGTGGGTGCTTCAAGGTACATGATGTGTCGCCACTATAGGAGCGATTCTCTGACGTGTAGAGAACTCAGCTACCTTGAACTTTTCCCCAATCCAACTCTTGGGTGAGTTTGAAAATGCATGAGTCTAGAGAGGAGGAGAAGACTCGAGTTTTCTTTCTTGGGCCTTAGAGTTTTTTCATTTCTTGCCATGCAGAGCTCTCCGTCTTCCCTTCTTTTCCACCTCCATTTCTATCTCCATATCTCCTTCCAACCTTTGGATCAACCTCCTGTATATCCAAGAAAATGGTGGGTGCTTGATGATGAGGAGCGGTTCTCTATGTCCAAAACTTCACTTGAATTTCCCACCAATCCAACTCTTAGGTGAGTTAGAAAAAGCAAGCGTCTAGAGAGGTACTACCTAAGGAATGTGTGTATTTTCAATTCTTGCCCTACATAGCTCTCCTTCCATCTCAATCTTGAAGGCCGCCCACTCCATGGCCAACTCTGCCAACTGTTGTACATTGATTGGCCCATTCCATCTCCTCCAACTGCTACACCAATCACATGTTGGTGACATAAGGCTGGGTTCACACCACCTAGCGGCCATCCTCCTGGTGTGAAGGACTACCATCCTAGTTGACCCAATAGAAGGGATAGGGGATTGGACACTGATATAAAAGATTTGTGTTCTGCCCATGAAGGCCGCCCACTCTAATTGCTACATGATTGGCCCATTCCATCTCCTCCAACTGCTACACTGATCACACGTTGGTGACATAAATTAGTAGTATGATGTTTGTCGATTGGCTGGTGCCCATCCTCACAAAACCCCTCCTCCTGAGTTGCTATGCCCCAAGTTGTGACAGTGGAATTAACATCCTGATAATGGACTACATCTTGCATTATAGTTAGACTATAACTGTTTTCTAGCTTTTGTAATTTATGCTTGCCTTAGAGGACCTCCTTGCTCTAGCTAGTGGTGCTGGGGGAGCACTACTGGCATAATATTTTTGCAGCCCCATGGAGATTGAGAGCTGCCTTAGATGGGCTCCCTGGCAGTCAAATGCCAGCCCAGAGTCTATAAAGTGTGGGATTCTAGGCCAGCCTTGGACTACTAGGAGAAAAGATAATCTCCTGGAGCTTTCCCTTAGTGGTGGACAGGGTGACCAGATTTGGCAAGTGGATCCCACGTCACGCCACAACTATGTCCAAGAAGCTACACATGGGGACTTAATTTATGCTACACTGAGCAGCTCGCTCCATTTCAGGCGGAGCGCGGGGATCTTCTCTTATGAGTGTCTAAACTTTCCCCCCTCTCCAGCCCTTGGGCGAGTGTGAAAAAGTAAGAGTTTAGAGACGGAAGAACGACGACGATTGATGCGGCAAGCCATTGGGTGAGAGAGGCCTGACCAGAGCCTGACCGGAGCCATTCCCCCCAAACCAAGGCGAGGGAGAGTTTGAAAAAGCGAGAGTCAAGAAGACCTAAAAGAACTTCTTGGGCTTGTTTGTGTGTATTGTTAATTTCTTGACCTGGAAAGCTCTTCTTCTTCTTCTCCATAGCTCCATATCTCCATCTTCATCAATGCCTTCTGCTGCTTCCAACGTCGATCGCTATGTCGATACTAGCAGAAGACAAGACATCCGTCAAGCCAACATTGTCGCTGCCCGTGCTGTCGCTGATGCCGTCCGCACCAGCTTAGGCCCCCGCGGCATGGACAAAATGCTTGCCGTCGCTTCCGGCGACGTTATCATCACCAACGATGGCGCCACCATCCTCAACAAAATGGAGGTCACCCAGCCCGCTGCCAAGATGCTCGTCGAGCTCTCCAAGTCCCAGGACATCGTAGCAGGCGATGGCACCACCACCGTCGTCGTCATCGCTGGTGCCCTCCTCAAACAGTGCCTCGTCCTCCTCGGCAAAGGTGTCCACCCTACCCTCATCTCTGAGGCCCTTCATAAGGCTTCTGAGAAGGCCGTCGAGGTCCTCACTGCCATGGCCATCCCCCTGGAACTCTCCGACCGCGACTCCCTTGTGAAAAGCGCCAGCACGTCTCTCAACAGCAAAGTCGTGAGTCAGTACTCTTCGTTGCTGGCTCCCCTTGCTGTAGATGCTGTTTTGAATGTTGTCGATCCTGCCCGTTCTGATATTGTAGATTTGAGGGACATCAAAGTGATCAGGAAGTTAGGGGGTACGGTAGACGATACAGAAATGGTGAAGGGGCTGGTCTTCGATAAGAAAGCTAGCCACGCTGCTGGCGGACCCACGAGAGTGGAAAATGCCAAGATTGGCTTGATCCAGTTTCAAATCTCTCCTCCCAAGACTGACATCGAGCAAAATGTCATAGTCTCCGATTATTCTCAAATGGATCGCATTCTAAGGGAGGAGCGTAACCACATTCTAGGTATGATAAAGAAAATCAAAGCAACGGGTTGTAATGTGCTCCTCATCCAGAAAAGTATACTTCGAGATGCAGTGACAGACCTCTCTTTGCATTATCTTGCTAAAGCCAAAATTCTAGTCGTGAAGGACGTGGAAAGAGAGGACATAGAGTTTATCAGCAAAACCCTGAACTGTCTACCAATAGCTAACATTGAGCATTTCCGTGAGGAGAAATTAGGACATGCCGATTTGGTGGAAGAGGTTCCGGTTGGAAGTGGAAGGATTGTGAAGGTCACAGGTATCAAGAACATGGGACGCACCACCACAGTCCTTGTGAGGGGTTCCAATCAGCTTGTGCTGGATGAGGCAGAGCGAAGCCTTCATGATGCTTTGTGTGTCGTCAGATGCCTTGTTAACAAAAAGTTCCTGATAGCAGGTGGTGGGGCTCCGGAAGTTGAAGTATCCAGACAATTGGGAGCCTGGGCAAAGACTTTGCAGGGAATGGAAAGTTACTGTGTGAAGGCGTTTGCAGAAGCATTAGAAGTGATCCCCTACACGTTGGCTGAGAATGCAGGGTTGAATCCTATTGCAATTGTAACAGAGCTTCGTAACCATCATGCCAATGGCGAAGCGAACGCTGGCATAAATGTTAGGAAGGGGCAAATCACAAATATGCTGGAAGAAAATGTGGTGCAGCCTCTTCTGGTTAGCACCAGTGCCGTTTCCTTAGCAACAGAGTGTGTCCGAATGATTTTGAAGATTGATGATATTGTTGCTGTGAGATGATTTCAGAGAATGGTTCTGGCAGCGATCAATCTGTCCTAGCAGGGCAGAGCAAGATGGTAGTAGGCAGTTAAGAGGTCCTGAAACTTGGCCGGTGTCAGTTCAGTGAGTTGTAGGTTGAAGTTCAATAGCAGAATGAATGGGTACTCTGAGCTTTTTTTGGAAGATAGCTTTCTTAGTTTTATTTTTGCTCTGCTTAAGAATTTTGGACTTTAGAACAACAAAAATGTGAGTTTGTACGATTAGATATATTCTAGTCTTACAAAGGTATATTGTTTTGCTTTGCTACAAAGGTATATTGTTTTTCTTTGCTTAAGTGATGTCAAGTCACTTGAAATATTGACAAGAAGTAATGTTGTTTTGCATACACAGTTACATGACGTTTCTTGTGGAACTTAAGCCTGCCCCCCTCCTGTGCTGTCGTATGATTACACCATCATATGGCTGATGCCTATCTGAAAACTTGTAAAGTATAACAGGAGCTTTAGAGTTGAACTAAGACCATTTTGCAAGGCATTGTGATGCAACTCATTGCTATGCTGGTTTTTATGTATTAGTGCGATTGTTTCATTTTCCCTTATACCTTTCACAGTGTCTTTCGTTCATCTTAGTTGCTGTGGATTGATTATTAACAGAAATAGATCAGCGTGTCCTTGTTGTTTCTCATCTTTTGAATCCCAGTCTGGTCTATGAAAGCAAGAACTGCAATTTTCTTGGTGCAGAGGGTGCCAATTCTCACACTGTATGAGATAATTTAGGGTCAGAGTGCTACTGATATGTGTTCTTGGACTATTTATATTATTGGGTCACACAGAAAGTAGTTTATAGAAAAGCTTTCAAACCTTAATCTTACAGAAATGTGCACTTTTCACAATCCATTATTTCACCATAAATGTGTACCTTTTCTGGTTGTATACTATTGCAGCCCATGTGTAAGTCCTTATTCACAGGATAGTAAGAGGCCAGAGTTGTTTTAGCAGACACTGTGACGGCTCAGTGTTGGCTATGTGTGGTTGAGTTAGGAAGTGACACTTCTGCTTAACAAGTTCTTAAATCCCAATTAAAGAGTTTTTCATACATTCAAATTGGAGCTTGACACCGGTTGAAACTTGAGGGGTCAAGGTGGGAGCTGCTGTCCAAAGGCTCCCTTTCATTGAGCATGCTGACAAGATCACGGTGACCCATCCATGTATGTTAATAGTAGGCTTTGCCTCACAGACACATATGAAACTGTTTTTAAGCCTTGAAAGACCAAAACATGGTGGTCAATACTTTGGAAACATGTGCCCAAGGTTCTCTAACTGTCTGTTATACATTTACAGCAAAAATGAACTGACAACTTGTGGCTCAAAATACCATTAATATGCACAATGACCAAGCTTCTTTCTTTTAGCCTTCGTCATGGCTGAGTCTGCCCTTCACCTACAGAAACTCAGTACAAAGACTTTGTATAAATGGTTGCCCTAGTATTTGTGGGTGTGTGGATTTGTATGTGTGAGAGCATATGTTTATACTATAGTCTACGACCACTGTTGGGCGCTGATGACGTCAGTGGGGATGTCATAGTAGCTAGTCCCTGCTATGCGTGATGGAGTTTATGGTTTTCAACCTTATGAGTGACTATCATGAGATGGAAACTGCACTATGTTGTGTTTTTAGAGGATGGTTTGGGCATGTTCCTGGACTCATCTAGGTATAAGCTTCTTTCTTGTAGCAATCATCCTGTAAAATCAGGTCACTGGTCCCATCACCATTAGGGTCTCCAAATCAGCCAAGAAGGGACAAGAATGGTTCTTACTGATAGCAGCAAATATCCGATTTGATTGGCCTTCAGTTGGAACAGTTATATTGTCACAAAGCTACGCCAAAGACTTCAGAAGAGTGTTCGCAGATGTCCTCAATTGCTCACTTTCGTGGGCAGATGTTTCTCAAGTAGAGCAACGAGAGTTTCTTGTCCAGCATATGCTCAGAGATATCATGTAACTGAACAGAAAGAGATGAAGTGAATTGCTTGCATGCACGAGAGTGAGTGCAAGAGAGCAACATTGGGCACAAGTGTCCCCCCTGCTGTAATGAATTTGCTATTTGATGTTAATAAGCTGAATTGTAGAAGTGTAGGAAAAGGATGTGAGGATGGAGTGGAGGGTCAAGAGTGCCACTGATTGCATTCTTGGACTATGTAACTCATTATTGGGTCACACAAAGTAGTTTTTAGAAAAGCTTCCAAACCTTAACGTTACAGAAATGTGCATTTTTAACAATCCATTATTTTGCCATAAATATGCATACCTTTCTGGTTGTATACTAATGCATTGTCGGAAGGATCTGTAATTGGCCCATGTGTAAGTCCTTGTTCACAGGATAGTAAGAGGCCAGACTTGTTATAGCAGACACTGTGACAGCTCAGTGTTGGATATGTGGGGTTGAGTTAACAAGTTCTTAGATCCACAATCAAAGGGTTTTGCATACATATAAAGTGGAGCTTGACACACGTTGAAACTTGAGGGGCCAAGGTGTGGGCTGCCGTCCAAAGGCTGCCTTTTTGCAACACACCTTTGAAACAGGAAAAAAGACGGTGGGAACCAAGGCACTTAAAAAACATTGAGCATGCTGACAAGATCGGGGTGGGCCATCTGTGAATGTTGTAGTAGGCTTTGCCTCACAGACACATGTGAAACAGTTTGAAGTCTTGAAACATCAAAACATCATGGTCAATCCTCGAGAAGGAGGTGATGAAGATTCTCAAACTTTCTGTGATACATTTGCTGCAAAATGAACTGAGAACTTGTGGCTCAAAATACCTTTAAAATGCACAATGATCAAGCTTCTTTCTTTTAGCAATCATCCTGTCAAATCAGGTCACTGGTCCCAGCACCACTAGGGTCTGCAAATCAGCCAATAAGGGACAAGAACAGTTCTTACTGATAGCAGCAAATCTCCGATTTGATTGGCCTTCAATTTGAACAGTAGAGTGTCCACAGATGTCCTCAATTCCTCACCTCCGTGGGTAGATGTTTCTCCAGTAGAGCAACAACGAGAGTTCCAAGTCCAGCACTTGCTCAGAGAAATCCTCACAGAAGGAAGCTGCTTTCTTCTCTTTCAATCCAGGAAGATTTCTCAATGCACAATTTACTGAAGCGAGTAGATGTGAGCAATTAATTTTGTAAAGGTCCCATATGGAATCTTGGTAAGGTTCTTCATCTTTAATGTGCATCTGGTGGTGCCTCTAGAACTTGTAAATGTTCCATCATTGCTCTACTTTACTATAAATAGTACATTTGAGAAACTTTATGTTTGAGGCCATTTTTGCCTCAAGGTTATCAAGAGTAAGTGAACATTATAGCTAACACTATTAGATCTCCCTGGTACGTAAGTGGATACTTTCATCACGTGCTTCTCCACCTGCTTAGATTTTGATATCACCACGAAGCTTCAAGTTATAACCATTCATAAAACCACTTTTGAGATTATCATTGGACTTAATTTTAATATATTGCCTTAATAGAGTGAGCAGTGCATGTTACACATTCCAGTTAGCATAAAGTAACATCACGAATGCACAATGATGACCTAATGATGATGAGGTATCAAAATGGATCCTGTTTTTACAATTCATATCATTATATAAATGCAAGACCTAACATGACACGACATGTATGATGTGCACAAGAACGCCTGGTCAGTGCACAAAACAGTGGCACTCATATGAAGTGAATTTCTTAGTGGGGTTCTTCCCCTAGAATTTACCAGCCTATAAATCTTTTGGTCTTGCCACCTCATGGATTTTGTTGTTTTGATGAGTCAGTTCCAAGGTATGGGCACACCCCCAAAACTCTTAATTTGGTTGCATCAAAGCTAGGCTATCTAGCTAGTGATCCTTTCTTCTGGCGCATGTAGGTGAAGGTGTGGACTGGTGGCACCTGGCAAACATCTTGATTGTAGCTCAGGTCTTGACTCAATGAGTTTGAGCTTGCCTATTGCACCTAACTATGCTGGCTCTTGGGCTAGGCCTCTGTTAACGCGTTAACTCCAAAGACTTCATCCCATAGTTACAACGAGTGGATAGTGAGCTCTTGGATTGGCCATCTAAAGGACTTCATCCTGTAGTTACAACGGGTGGATAGTGATCCCCTGATCCCACAAACACTTGCACATGGGAAATGTGGGTGATGACATTCCCATATGGCAAATAACAATACCATGATAGAATTTAATCTCATGTGAGAAAATTAGATTTGTCACCAAGCAAAATTGATTGCCACAACTCAATTCAGATTCATGTGTGGAAAGATTTTCACACATGAAATGTGTGGAAAAATGTGTTAAGAGAGGCTAATTTTCTCATGTGGCATATTGTCTAGAAGTTGTTGTGAGCTGTACGTTTTCATTGATCTAGCTCGTGACAGACACATGAGAAGCTGACTTGGTCTGCCCAGACTCTCTCACAAAGTATGGATGCCTAATTGAACAGAAAGAGATGAAGTGAAGTGCTTGCATGCACCAGAGTGAGGGTGCAAGAGGGCAACATTGGGCACAACTGGCCCCCTGCTGTAATGAATTTGCTATCTGATGCTAACAGGCTGAATTGTACAACTGAAGAAAAAGGATGAACCTTCTGGTGAGGATGGAGTGGAGAGGGGCAGACTACTGCTCCTCTCCTACTCCCATCACTGCTGCAACGAGGTCTTTTGTGATGACTCACTGAATAGTTGCTGGAACATGAAGGTTGATGAGTCAGAATGAGTTGAGGGCTGCCTTTGATAGGCTCCTAGACCCCCTGAAGTGAATTGAGCAGTACCAGTGGCAACCTGGTCTGTAAACAAGCCAACCGGTCTATAATGCACCTGCTATTGAAACCCGACTGTTGAAGCCTCTGTGTTGGCATGCTGCTGTTCCAGCTTTTTTATGTGGTTGCTACTGCTGCCTGTCCATTTTCGTAAGTGCTGCAGCCTGCCTTAACCTGTCCTAGATCCTGTGGTAGCAATCATGGTTATTAGGGGGACCTTTGCTGCTCTTGCTACCAGATAGACAATCTTGTCCGTATTCTGGAGCATGCCCAGGACATATGCTTCTGCTGAAGCTGAAACAGACTAGGGAAGGTGGAAGCGTCATCCACAACTCATGGTGTCCTTGTGAGAGACAAGATCTCGAACCTCCCTGTACAAGCTCTGGTACCCTAATTGAACCTACAAAGAAATGTGGTTCTTTGGCTTAACCACATTTTGCTCGCGGAAAGCCTGCTGCACATATGCTGTGAGCCACGATACATGGCACACAAGATGAATGGTTCACTTCTTGGGCAACTGAGGCTTCATGGCTCTGTCATTGATGATCCAAATGATGGGGAATGGATCTGATGCAACAGCTTCAGACACTTTTTTTCAATCTGCTTGAGTCTCTTGTTGACGATCCAGAGAAAAGCAGCTCCACCATGAAATGAGACCTAATGGGTCAATCTTCCCAATTTACCTCTGAAAGGTGAGCTTCCCCTAGAAACACTGGCTGAACTGGCCTTGCTGTCTACTATTTTGTCTAAATCAAAGAAGAACAATGCTTGATTCTCTCTCTCGTTTTTCCCTCTTCTATGTCTTCATAATCCAGTTCTCTATTTGCACGGTCTTGTTCTTCCTTGGCCGCACGAGTGGTATCATCTTGTTCTGCCTTAATGGTTCAATACTCTGTTTGCATGCTCTTGTTCTTTGGCACAATTCACCTTGTGAAGTTTTCATCCATGTTGATGAATTCTTTCTATCTTAAGTGGCGTGTTGCTCTATTAGTTAAGCTTTTTTTTTTTTTTTCTTAGGTGCTCTTTTGGGAGACTAAAATGAAATCATATAGTCATCACAAGTAGTTGTAGCTTAAATGAAGAGAATGTGGACTACTTTTGAGTAGACTTCTCCTTTAGTGCTAGCCTTTGTCATGGTTGAGTATGTTGTTCACCTTCAAATTGCTGATGGAAATTGAGTATGAAGCCCTTTATACAAATGGATGCTCGAGTATGTGTGGGGGTGTGGATTTGTATGTGTGAGAGCATATAAATATATGCTCTATACTCACTATTCGGTGCTTACGACGCCGGTGGGGATGTGATAGTTGCTAGTCCTTGTTATGCATGATGGAGTTTATGGTTTTCAACCTTATGAGTGATTATCATGAGATTGAAATTGCACACTGTGTTGTGTTTTGAGAGGATGACTATGGGCACCTGGATTCATCTAGATATATCGCCGTATTAGTGGACATGCAAATTTCACCTTGTGAAGTTTTTGTCCATGTTGCGGCTTGTTGACATTGATATAAATTCTTTCTATCTTAAGTGCTGCATTTCCCTATTAGCTAGATTCTCTTAAGCATTTTTTTTCTTAGATGCTCATTTGGGAGAGACCAAAGAAATTACAGTCTTCACAAGGAGTTGTAGCTTTAATGAAGAGAATGTGGATAGCCTTCTTCTTTAGTGCTAACCTTTGTCATGGCTGAGTCTTCCTTGACCCTCGGAGTGTCGATACAAAGATCTTTGTATAAATGGATGCTTACGTATGTGTGGGTGTGAGGATTTGTGTGAATCCAAGGTGAGCAAAGTATCTGCATGTTTGAGCATTATCAACAGCTTTGATCTCCCTTGGTCGCTAATGTCATGGATGCCTATATGGCTAGCCACAATATTCTGTGTAGGTTTGAGGTCGTGGAAACAAAATATGACTCGATGGACATATGTGATCATTTGGAAGGATGTGTCAAGTTGAAGGAGGGGCAACAAGGTGATCTGGTGTGGGACCGAAGGTTTACAACAATGGATCTTTTGTGCGAGTACTTCAAGTTTGAGCCTCTTTAATCCCTAGGAAGATTGCCATACATATTAGCTGGGTGGACCAAAGAGGCAAAAACAAGAGACTTGGTCACGAGATCTTGGAAATGAGAGTGAGAGATCTCGTGCTCGAGCCAAGCAAATGTGGCATAGCCCCAACTCATTGCGAAGATTCGACTAGATAAGAAGACCCCTAGGTATGTATTAGGATGTAACAATCTCTACACATGTCAAAAGTAAACTACTCTCTATGCATGATTGCTCACGGTGACTAAAATGTTTTACCAACATTAACCTTACATCATGTGTCTCGAAAAGTCTAAACTACCTAAGAGATCCTTGAATATTCCAAAACACAGATGCTAGCCTATGCATGGGTACTGATGAGAACATAATTGTAGCTTTCTAACTAAGTTATTATTATTTTTGATTTTTCTAATTTACTAATAGTTTTGTCTAAAGTCGCTAACAAATTCAGTTCTTTGCTTTGTTCTTTCACTTGTTTCATAAATTTTTTTAAATGCCTATGATTGGATATATTCTAGTCTTGTGAAGGCGTGCGGGTACACACACACACACACACACACACACACACATTAATCTTGCTTAATACTTTTCTCATTTTCACACACACACACACACGTGCGCGCGTGCACACGCACACATACACACAATTTTCTCAATAAAAATTTCCACCCCCCTTCCCCTTTTCCACATCGTTATTGATTGGTTCTTGTTTTATAATAAAAAAAATAAAATTTATTAATTGTTTTGATAGTAATTAAATTATATGGCACATAGTAAATTCTTTCTAACTAATTGTCTTGCCTCCTCCTCTTGTTATATTCCTTGTGATGTTTATGGCTTTTCTTGATTTGATCTTTTATTTTGTTGCATTTGTTAATTGTATTTACATTATCCTCCCTTGCCTTTTAAATACAACCCCCGTTAACATTTTAATTAATTTTACATTGCTAAATTATTTGATCCATTAGTAGTTAATGACATTAATTAGTTACTTTATTCTTTTAATAGAAAAAAAGACATATATATAGATGCACACATGCATAAATTAGCACACCTTCCTCTAACCTAAGCCCCTAACCCACCACCTTACACTCACTCCCCCCTTTTTTTCCAATGACACTCATTCCCCCCAACACACACACACTTACACATGGTTTTCCAAAGAGCAAAGGTGTGGCAAATTTGGCCTTATAGCTCACCATAGAAGGTTTAATAAAGATTCCCCCCCTCCGATTTTCTCATTGTGCCACACACACACACACACACACACACACTTCCATTATTCACACTTTCAATATGATGTTACCAAACCTACCCCCACCCCCCAACCCCGCATATAAAATTTCCTAATTCCCCTACCTCCTATTTCTTCTCTTTTGGTTTTCTTCCCCCCTCTTATTTGTTAATGACCTATTTAATCTTTTTGCTATAGGCCTTAATCCCTAATTTTTTCTTGAATATTCAACCCTAATTCTTTCTTCAAACTTCATATAGGGGTTTTACCCTCCCCTTTCTCTTATTTTCAGTACACTCACACACAAATTTTCCTTTACCCCCCTTTTTTTGGGTTGGGAATTATCGACATCAATTATGTCTAGAGGCATTATTGGCATGGTTTTTCTTATGTGTATGGGCATTATTTTAATGTTTTTTTAATGGTTTTAGGCAAATTAAGATTCTCTTAGATTTATGGGCATTCTTATATTTATGGATATTTAATGTATCCTTACTTTCACATAAAGTGCACACACACTCAACCTTAAATACCCCTCACTAAATGTTATACTTTATTCACCCTCTTGGAATCCACTTTAAAAGTTCCTTTCCTCTTTCTTAATATAGACTAATCTTTTTCTTATAATAGACTATTGTATTAGGATCTACTCTAATTCTTCCCCTCCTGTAGTGAACATTTATGCATTATGACCCCTCTTCCTAGTTATTGGTGCTATATTGATATTTATAAAAACAACTCCCCTAATTATCTTATGGCACTCTAGTTATACTTTTTCTAGGCGCAAGAACCTATTGGAACACCCTTTTTTTTCTTCTCTAGACTATATGCATAAGTATCATGTGATCCTTTAAACCTCTCTATACGCATGTTGTCAACGTCGACATGTTATATATATACAGTTACAAAAAGAAGAAAAACACCACTCACAACTACTTAGAAGTTGTAAACTATCCGTACATTTGTTTGACAATTCCCCCTTACATTACACACACTTACATTTCCTTACACACACACACACACACACACACACACAACTTGCATCCTTATCCACCTCCTCCTAACCTTACCTCCAAGCCAATTCTCGAAAAAGAAGCTATCAAAGTTTCTAACTAAACCCAACCTCCCACTCTAACTTAACCCATGCACAAAAAAAAACTGCCAACGCTTAAGTTTATTCTTTCCCTTATAACTGCCACTATCATGCATGTTACGACGACCCTCTTCTCTCCTAATTTGTTTGTGCCTATGCCCACTGCGAACTCTTGTGCTGCATCTTGCCTTCACAATATCGCCTTCTCTCCTCTCGAAGTTCTCCTTGCTTGCACTCTCAGTTTCACGGACCTCATCGTTCATTTTCACTACAATGGCTAGCTCCTTGGCAACCCCTCTTGCTTCATGATCTTTAGGATGTGGACTAATCCCCTTTGTAATCTAATGTTATTTAATACTCTTGAAGTATTGATATTTGTGTTGCAATGGTCTTGTCCTCTCTTGTGGTTGCAATCGTCCTCTCTCTTGTGGTTGAGCACCTCTCCAATGATTCTTCCCTCTTGTGGTATGCCTCATTGTCCGTTTAGTATTTCATGTTGTGTGAGAGAGAAATAAAGCTTATTAACACTCTCTTTAAAGTTTCCTTATTGTTATTCTTTCAGTTTTATTAAGTTATCTCACTGTATGCTTTCATTTTTAAGGTATATAAATATATTTCGCTTTATGTTTGTTAGTTTGTAAAAGCCCTTTTAACCCAATCATTGTTTAACTCCCTATCTACGTCTAAGTTCCTTTAAATAAACTTTAGTTTCGTTTTTGTTCCTAAACTTTTATTGCCTTTTTATGAGGTTTTGATGGTCCTTATGATTTATTATCTAAGGGTCTCATTTTTACCCCCCTTAGCTAACATTTATATTATTTATTGAAAACTCATAAGGGTCCCTTAATTAACCTTCTTGTCCCTCCCTAATTTTCTCTTTGTCCTTCAACCCTTCTTATTATTTTGTACAATTTGTCAAAATTAATGATACAATTTATTTATTTGGTCCTTAATTACTACTCCAGGACAAGGATTACCCCCCTTCTTTAACTAATATTTTCATGCATTTCTCCACTTTTCACTTTATCATAATTCTTTAGAATGTAAACCCCCACTATGTTCTTAAATTTCCCTATTTCTCCCTATTCTTCCTATTTTTTCTAAAATGTTATTTTATTTTTCTTAAATCTCCCCCCCCCTAAAGTTTTCTCTACTTTCGTCTATTTTTCTAACCCCCCCCTGTGTGTGTGTGTGTGTGTGTGTGTCTCTCTCTCTCTCTCTCTCTCTCTTTCATTAGGGACAGAAAATATAAAATTATAGACCATTAAGGGAGATTTTAGAGAAATGAGGGAAGCATTAGGGGTAGAAAATAGACAAATTTATGGAGCATTAGGGGAGATTTTAGAGAAATGAGGGAAGGATCGAAAACTCTCTCTCTCTCTCTCTCTCTCTCTCTATTTTCTCATTTTTTCTACCCTAACTACTCTCCCTAACTCAACGCCCCTATCTCTTTCTCCCCCCCCCCAAAAAAAAAAAACTATCCCTCTCTCCTGACTTTTCGGCTCCTTTGTCTTGATTGGCTCCCCCGACTACTACCTATTGCCCGACTCGTCGTCCGCCCTCTCTGTTTAATGTGCCCTTTGCGCTTTTTAGATTACCTTCCAGTTTGTTTGCTGCAACCTTCCTGATTGGTTTGCTTTGTTGGTTGGCATTCTCGGAAGAGAATCCCTCACCCTCTATTTTAGCTCCTCTGGTTCATTGGTTGCTGCACCTTGTCTGTGACACTGACCCTTCTGTGTACCCTGTCATGCCTCCCTTCTCAACCTCGATTGTTGCACCCATGCCTTTCTTTGCATTTCCTCCTTGGATGTCTCCTCAAGTTAACCCGTACCTCTCCTCATGGATTTAGAGTTTTATTTTCAATTACCCTTCCAGTGTCTCTAATTTATTCTCTCACAAAAAGTATATGGTTCCCCTTCCCCGTCTCTAACCTTTTCGTAGGTACTTCATGAATCATCGTATCACTTTAAAAAAACATTTCCCCCTCTTTTTCCCTTATCTGCCTCTCAACTATTATGTTTCTCTCCCGTGCTACTTCTATTTCTAACCCCCTTCTAACCTCTACCCCCCTTCTAACCTTTCTTGACTCTATTTACATTTCATTGTCACAATAATGGCTTGCAAGCTTCTATTTTACTATGTTTACTATTAGTATTACTATTAATACACTTTCTATCTCCCCCCCCCCTTTCTTTCAGGTCCCACCTCCTCTAACCTTTCCCCCTCTAAGCTAAATCTGTAATGTTCATTTATGTTATTTTCCCCCCTTCTAAAACCTCCCCCTTCAAGCTAGATCTCTAATTTTTCAATAATTCCCCCCCTCTCTTTATTACTCTCTCCCTTCCCTCCCTCTCTTTATCACTTGTCATTCCCATGCTCTCTTCATTATTCTTAAACCTCACTACTGAACCCCTTCCTTTTTATTAGTTTCCCTTTTTTTCTTCAATTAATTCTAAAACTTCTTCCCTTTTCTCTTGATTTGTCCTACTTCCCATTCTACTATTACTTATTTTTTAATCACTTGTTCATTATGCTTTCTACTAGGCTTTATTATTTATTTTCTTCTCCACTTTTTCAACTCCTTTTTATGATCTTAAACAGTTCTTCTCATAAATTCTTCCATTGATTTTTCTCCCTTCCCCCCGTGTGTTATTTACATTTTCCTTTTACAAATGTGCCAAGCTCACCCTCTATAATCTTTAAAGTGCAAAATTCACTCATTGTTACTCCAATCTACTCGACACTCATAATATTAAAACAAGGTTGATAGATTTGTGGTGGTTAAGTGTCAATTTTTCTTGTGACCTTGATAACAAGGGAGGGGTGTTTATGACACCTGTCTTCCCAACTATTTCTTATTATATGGTGGCAGCTATGCAGACTCCCCTCTTCAATAAAAGTGATGCTTGCTATGACTTATAGAAGCAAAACTTGTTTGTATAGTCATGCTTTCTACAAAATTTTTGCAATCTATGCACCTCTTCTTTTTTATTATGTTTCATAGTAGGTTTCTCTTTCCTGCCCATAACCAAAATGGTTTTCATTTCACTATGAAATGGGGTTTTGTCGAGTTTTCTTGCATAGAGTAATGTTTCCCCTACAACTCTAGAAGGTTGCACATAGTACATTTAAGTCATTAGGTCTCTTTTGCCTCTTGACTCACGTCATTGCTCGCTTGAGCAATTCTGTCTCTCTCACTAACCATTTGAGTTTCACATCTTCACAAACTCTTTTATCCCAAACAATTCCCAAATTAGCCCACTTCCCTCGTTTCCTTGCCTCCCTTCTCTCCATTCCCTTCCCTAGCATTACTATCATTAATCCTTCACTGTGGGTCCTTTGATTTTGCTCTTGAAACCCTTACTCATACTTCTCACTCACTTATCTCTCTTTCAACCCTTAATTTGGATTTACAGATAGTTCTCTCTCTTTTGGGTAGACAGTAGGTCATCACACTAGGTGATGACCTACTGTCTCACCTATTGTGATGTACCCTACTGGGGCAGAGGCAGGTACACAAACACACACAGACACGCACGCACGCATGCACATATCCTACCTCTACCTCCTTTTGAACACTTTTTTCTATTTTCTTCCGACCTTTTAACCCCCCCCCTCTTTTTCTCTCTTACTTCCCTTATATTTCTCCTTATTTTGCTTAATTTTTCTTACCTTCCTTATTATTTTTAATTATTCCTTACTTTCTTATTTGTTCCTTAAAACTTACCTAAGTTTTCCTTGTTTTCCTTAATATCTTCTTAATTTTCTTAAATCTTTATTTTTTATTATTTTCTTCATTTTTTCTTATTTCTCTTAACATTATTTCTCTTAATTTCTCCTTGTTTTTTCTTAATTTCTATTTTGTATTATTATTATTTTCTCTCTGCATTCCTTCAAATTAATCTTATGCTCTTACGTTCTTGATTTTTCCTAAATTAAAAATTTCCTATCCTTTTAATTTTCGTTTTCTTTCCCAAACTTACTACATACCTTTTCCCCTACTTTTATTTTTTATTTTCCCATTATTTATTTTCATTTTCTAAACCCATTTTTAATCTTTTATTATGTTAATAAATCCCTACTTCATGTTATTTCAACACCTTCTCAAAAAAAGCTTTTAATAAATCAAGTATGTAATCCATCCTCCCCATGCTTCACGCTGCCCCGTCAGCTTACATTCATGGCAACAAAAATGCCCTTGACTGACCTTCACACTGTCCCTTCCCACTCCCTGTATTAAACATGGACTCTTAGGTCCTTAGATAATTTATTTATTTATACAACTGCCCCCCGGACACCTTTTTTCCTTTCCTTTCATTCATGCACTAAACTCTCCCCCCTTACATTTTCTGTCTCTATATATTTCTTCTCTACGTATTTATTTCCCTTCCCCTTCTCTAGTTATATATTTTTAAATAAATCCCCCCCTTCCCCTCCTTTCCCTTTTCTGCTTTTTTTCACTATATTCCCCCCCGCCTCCCCCCTTACAATTTCTCCCTTATTATATTAGTCTCTTTCCACTTTTTTCTCCCCTCCCTCGTCTCTAGTTACTTGTTCCCTTTCCCCCTTCTCTCCTTACATTATCCCCCTAACTTTTCTCTCAATTTCTCCCTTCTATCCTCCCTAAATTTTTCCCTTTCAATATCCCTTAATTTTCACAAACAAGAACCCAAAAACCCCCCTCCCCTCTCTGCCCCTTCCCCCTACCCCGCTTTTTTCAACTAATTTTTTTCGTTAAAAAAAAAAAACCCTCCTTCCTTTAAATTTCTTATGTTCAAAGTAGTTCTATTCATAAACCCTTTTTTAATTTATGTGCTCTTCTATTAATCTTAGAGTAATTAAATCGTCACATTGATCTCCTTTTTGTATTGTCTCCCAGTATTTCTCTAACGTTAATTAAAAAAAAACTTTACATTGACATGTTCTCACCAACTTGATTAGTCTGAGGATAAGCGTTAATTTTTATTGTGAACTCGATAACAAGGGAGGAGTGTTTATGACACATGTCTTCCCAACTAAAGCTAAAGTTGGTTCTTACCATTTTTCTTGTTAGATGGTGGCAGGTATGCAAACTCTCCTCTTCAATAAAAAAGATGCTTGTCAAGACTTCAACAATAATTTTTCCAAAAATATTTTTTTGCAAAAGCATTACTCGCACCTCTTATAAAAAAACTCCTACATACTTTTTATACAATTTTTGTAGGTGCTTTACCTACATACTCAAACTCTTCCTTAAATTCTATAATGTTCTCTTTCCACCCGTTTCCTTGACTATTGACCATTTCCTTGACTATTTTGTCTTTTAACTATGCAAAAGGGGTTGTTGCCTTGTCTTACACACACACACACATACACACACACACAATAAATTTGATAAGTAAATGTATCTCACACACAGAGACACTTATTTCTTTACACACACACACACACACACACACACACACATGAATACTTCCCTAACTATGAATTATTCTTTTATGTATCCTCGTGAAATCTTCCCTTTACACTTTCTTTTTAACCACCCCACATACCAAGCCCACTAATCATCCCATACCTTCTACCCTTCTTAACCCATGCACTCATTTGCTCCTTACTCCACTTGTGACTTAAACTTCACTTAAGAATCCATATGGTTGTCTATATTCTTAGGTAAAGTGATAACAAGCCGGGGAAAATAGGCATTACTTGTCTACCCAAACGTAACTATGATGTTCTAACTCCTAGTTTGTTTGGATGGTGGCAGGTAAGTGGACCCCAACCTCGAAACCTAGATTGCCTGAGGATTCGACATCTTTTTTCAATATTATGTTTGTCAAACTCAATATTATCAAAAAATTCTTAATTTTGATTGGAATTTTTGCAAACTCTAGTTGCATTTTTCAACTTAGATGTCTCAAACATTTTTTCCTTATATCTTTCCCTTTTTTTAACTTTTTATCCAATTGATGGAATCAATTGTATGGCTCAATTATTGATGGGACTTTTTAATCTACACACACACACACACACACACACACACGTCTTTGAATACTTCCATCTGGATTGTACTTCACTTTGTATACCCATTTTTTTGCTATGGCCTTCTTTCTTGGTGGAAGGTCGCATAATTACCAAGTATTATTCTTGTACAAAGCTTCCATTTCTTCATTCATAGTAGTTTGCTATTATGGCTTGTCAATTGCATCATCGAAGTACACTGGCTCTTTTGTAGCGATGATGGTAGTCATAAGAGCATAGTTGGTGGTTTCAACCTGAATTGCTTTGCCTTTCTGAGCATATGTCAATTTGGTTGGTAGTCTGCTTTCCAGGCTAGTAGACCATCTGAGTTATTGTGGCTCTACTTGGAGTGTTTCTGGCAATTCTTGCTCTTCTTCATCAACCTTTTCTATAGATGATTGTGAAGTCAATGCATCTATCTCCTGTGTATTTGAGGTTTTCCATTCTGATTCCTCATCAAAGATTACATCTTTGGAGATAATGACCTTTTGGTTGATGGGATCATACAACTTGTATGCTTTTCTTTCTTCAATGTAGCCAACCATGATGCATTTGCATGACTTCGCATCCAATTTCTTGCGATGGTCATGTATGTGGGCATATGCTATGCAACCAAATATGCGAAGATGCCCAATGTGTGGCTTGTGTCTACTAAATGCTTCATAAGGTGTCATACCTTGTATTGGTTCCGTAGGAAGCCGATTAAGCAAGTAGTTTGCAGTGGCTATTGCTTCTGCCCAATATCGATTCAGAAGATGCTTCTCACTAAGCATTGCTCTAGCACTGTCTACGAGAGTACCATTCTTCCTTTCAACTCTTGCATTCTGTTGAGGAGTATCTGCACAAGTGAATTGTCTTCGAATGCCGTGACATCTGCAAAAGTTCATGAATGCTGAAGACATGTATTTACCTCCTCTATTTGATCTCATGACTTTGATCTTTCTGCTTGTCTAGTTTTCTACCATGGCTTTGAATTCTTGAAATTTGAAAAAGACCTCAGATTTCTCTTTCAAAAAGTAGACCCAACAATATTTGCTGTAGTTGTCGATGACAGTCAAGTAGTAAATGAACCATTGATGCTGTGGGTTTGGGCATAACCCCATACATCTGTATGTATCAAATCAAGAATACCTTTTACTTGAGAGGTGCTGCTGCCAAAGTTGGTTCGCTTTTGTTTGCCAAAGCAGCATGGTTCGTAAACTTTTTCAAGAAACTATAGCTTAGGAATCCCAATTGCCATATTCTAATTCATGAGATCTAGCAAGCTCTTGAAATTGACATGTCCATATCTCTTGTGCCATTTTGTGGATAGTGGCATCTGTTGCGGTTGAGCTAACTTGGCATGCAAATCTAGTACTATAGCTAGCATTATGTACAAGCGTCCTTCCTTGACTCCTTTTCCTACTAGCTGAATTTTTTTGGATTTGTCTATGATAGTGCATTCATCTCCGTCGAAGATGACTCGGTAGTTGTGTTCCGCCATTTAACAAACTAACAAGAGGTTCTTGCTAAGCTTTGGAATGTAGAGTACATCTTTCACCAATCCTTTCGTACCAGTAAAATTGTTCATAGGGATACCTTTGAACAGGATTTGGTGTATTATCTGTTGTGTAGATGACATTCTTTTGACCTTCTAATGATTTTAACTCTGTGAACCATTTGTGATGATTTGTCATATGAGATGATGCACCGCTGTCAATGTACCAAGGATCCTGATCTGCTTGATCGACTTGATAACTGAAATCCTCTTTTGAATTGATTGAATGTCCACCACGATGATGTCCTCTTCCATAGAAATTCCCTCGATTGCTACTGGATTGACCACCTTTGTCGTACTGCTTCTTGTGGCAATCTCTTTCATAGTGTCCAAGCTTATGACAATAGTTGCACTTGATGTTTGACAAGTTGGTGGATGCATTCCCTCGACCTTGGAATGATTTCCTCTTTGCTGATTCTATTGTTACTAAGGATGATGTTAATGCTGATTTTGACTTTGCTGATGATGACTACTTCTTTGGAATGATCTACCTTTGCTTCTGCCTCTTCCTTTGCTTCTGTCTGAAGCTGTGAATGCCTGATCATTAGAATGACCTTTGCATGCATGAATGGCCTGAGTGTTGAGTTCTTCACCAAGCAAAACTGAATGAAGTTTTTCTAGTGTCAGTATTTGCCGTTGGATGGCAATACTCTGTACTAGATTCTCGTGTCCCTCTCCTAATCCCCATTCAAGATGACTTGAACCATTTCTATGGTATTCATTTCTCTCCTGCTATTGCGAGTTGATTGTTGTAGTATTTGATCCTGAGTACATAAGCATGATCGGTTTTGCTGCTATTGCAAAAACTCTGGTTGATCTGGTTTCTCAGTGTGAGAATGTTGGATGTGTTCTTGGACTCGTAGAGAGTTGTGAACATATCCCATGCTTCTTTGGATGTCTTGATGGTGTTGAGCTATCCTAGCATGACATCTTGCACATTTTGCTTGATCAGATGATATGCATACTTATCTTTCTTATCCCATTCTACATGTGCTCGAGAAATGGCAGGATCTGCTACAGGTGCAGGAACTACTAGTGTAGTTGGAGATCCCACTGCTGGTGCTATGACAACAGGTGGAGTAGAGCTACTACTGGCTGGATCATCCAATGGTCTAGGTGTAGATCCATTGACATACTCCCATTTGTCCTGAAGTACAAGAATGGTCTCCATTTGGTATTTCCATGTGTCGTAATTTGATTTGTCTAGCTTAGAAGATGCCTCCAGATTGAGGTTGCTAGTCGTAGACATGGTGCAAGAAATGTAGTCAAAGTGTCGTGAAAATCACTGTCTGAATCAACTGCGAAACACTGGATGTGGCAAGTGAAATATGAACTATCGGTGAAGGTAGAACTGCAATATATAATCCGATATGAATTACAAGGCTTGTGAAAAATGATGTCGGGAATAGCCAAGAGGCTTTACAAGGCTGAAATAAAGTGCAAAATGCCATGAAATAGCCAAATAGGCTTTACAATGATGGCATGTGTGTGTAAAATCAAATCATGTGCTATCTGCCCACACTGATCAATCGACAATGCATCTGAACACTCTGAAGCTTGCTCAATGAACTAATGAACATTAAGTTTCAGGTAATGTGATGATGTGAAACCGTATGTGAGTGTAGGGATTGACTTCGAGTAGGAACTAGTTGAGAATTTTGGGCATGGATTACATTGACAACTTGGAGAAATTCAAATCGTCTCCTCTATGGTGATCTACTCTACCCTGATCTAGATCTATACCAATCATCGATCGATGAAAGAATAACAAGTAATGTATTTTCTTTGGTTCTTTTTATGTGTTGGGTAAGATGCGTCGATGTAGAGGTTGATGTGTGTGTAAGAAGTAGATTGTTGGCGAGGCTCAAAAGTGAGTGATACTTGTGCCAAAATGTGCATGTGATGTGACGAGTGCATAGAGCATGAAAAATCGAGCGATTTTTCTTTTTGGAGCGCCTTGAAATTCTTCCTGGATCAAGAGATACGACTTGATCTAGGTGGAGGGGCAAAAAGGGTGCAAAGTGTTGAATGATGATGTGGCACTCAGGGTCGCATGCAGGGGTGTGTCTGCCAAGGGATGTGCCAGTGGAGCAGTGATGATGTGGCAACTGTGTGCACATGCAGTGACTATGTGTGCCTTGCAGGAGGTAACTGTGCCTTGCAGGTGGTGAGGTGGCATTGATTTAACCCAGGGTCATGTTGACCCAACCATGGTTAGGTTGACTAACCAAAGTCAAGTTGATGTGGCATGGTGATGTGGCAGATGATATGGCATGATGATATGGTCAAAGCTGATGTGGCATGCTGATTGGGTCAAGGTGATGACATGGCATGATAGGGATGACTTGGCATGATAAGCTGACGTGTTAGGATAGAGGCAGTTGATGATGTGTACAGAGAGGATAGGATGCCGATGTGGCATAGTGCCACATGGCCACTTCTAGACCAACCCCCCCTTGGCTAATCTTGGTGACTCAGGCTCACCGGAATCCAAAATATTATGATAGTCTTTTTACAACTTCGATGAGGGAGCATGGTGTTCATGGAGAGTGAGGGGTGACGTTTCAGCTACTGGCGATGGACGCATACCTGTGGGAGAAGAGCAGGAGGCTCGCTACATGAGTCGACGTTGCGCTATGGAAGAGGAGGCCACCTTGAAGCTAAGAGCTTGGACCTTTGCATGGGCATCGTAGACTCTCAAAAAACAAACACAGTCCGTCTCTTTGCCTCTGCTCCTGCTAGATCGCTTGTCACCCCTCCTTGCCACCATGTCATCTGGGCATTTGGAGCCTATGTAGTGGAATCTATTAAGGAGGTCATTTGTTGGAGAGGCTAGCGCTATGGAGTTGCTCGTCTGACAGGAGCGTCATATGCTTAGTTAGCCTGTTGTACGGAGAAGGCATTGCGCATTGGAGAGGTTGGGTTTGCTGAGATGTTGTGTTTGTTGAGGCATGTGTTGCAGGAGTTTGAAGCACCCACTGAAGATGTTTGTGCTAGAGGCTACCATCTTGCAAGATTATGGCACTACTAGGTTGGAGAGGGACACTCGTTTGGAGCTGTTATGTCAGAGAGATGGTTGCCTATGGTCGTGATGAGAGGCATCGTTGCTGAAGTGTGGCATAGAATACCAAATATAGGAGTTGTTGTTTGGGAGGTTAAAGTAGGAGATGTGAAATAGGGAGGAAAAATAAAATTGTGGAAGTATCCCAAAATCACGATCTGTGCATGTTGTTCTTAGTCATAACCCACGGGACCCTACAAGACTTGCCATGAGACATTTGGCTTGCTTTTGTGATGCATGCATGCATGGCCATTGGGAATAGATGCATCAACAAAGCACATGTTTATTCATGGGATTATCACCTTTGGTGCCCTTGCCCAATTTTAAACCCCCTGGTGATGATGAAGATGCATATGATGAGGTAACATATGAGGGACATTATGATGTATTAAGTAATGCTTTGTAGATTGGTGACACTTTTGTAGTCAAACCCCATCCTACAACCAATATAGAGGCGGTTGACTTTTACCTCATCAAATGTATTGCATAGAAGGAGGAGGCTAAACAAGACTATGAGGATGAATGGGAAAATGAAATTCCCAAACCATGATATGTCAAAAAAGGTTTGTATTACAAGCAGATAGATGCCTATTCCTTCAACCTCCTTTCAAATATGCCCCCAGTTCACATAATATCACATATTGTCCATTGTATCAAGATACCCATGCAGCATATCCCCCACAAAAGAAATATCTATTGTATCACATCAAAGATGTACAAGGCAATCTATAATACCATGCCCTTTGAGATCTAACTTTTTTTGGGTAATGCTTGACATTTAATAAACTTCCATTTTCAAATGGAAATCTCAATCTCTCTCTCTCTCTCTCTCTCTCTCTCTCTCTCTCTCACTCTCTCTCTCTCTCTCTCTCACCATCCGCATGGAATGACATTGACGAAATGAAAAAAGCTTTTTGATGTCAACACTTGTGTGTGAAGGTTACAACACCATACTCATAACTTCTTCTAGAGACAGGACATATGCCCATTTCTTACTTCTTCTAGCTGGTCACCCAAGGGGGTTTACCCACAGGTCCGTGAGTGAAGGTGAATTTCATGCTTTCACGGAGATAATGCAATATATTGTCCAAATATAGAAAATGAATGATGGCATACATCAATCCCTCCTGTTGGTCTCTGTATAAACAAGAAGATGCATCAACAAAGTCCTACATAGACACACCCATCCCGCTTGTTTACTGCACAAACATGGCATGGTTCTGTACCCAATCACATACACTTGCGATAGAATGGGGTGGCTAGCATGTCGATATGGCCCTTGCCCTTGAAGGGGACCCCTTGCCATATCGACAATATCCATTGGCATGTCGATATGGCCCTTGAGGGCTCCCCGTGGCAAGGGCCATATCAACAAGCTAGTCCAGACTGAAGTATAGATAGCCAAGCAAAAGGTCTCTTATAGTTTATAGACATAGCAAGTATGCCACCTAGCACAAAACATATGCTAACATATAAAACACTCACATTAAACATTTACATTATTGTATAGTGCTAGCATAGAACATATGCTAACTGACACAGAACCTATGCTAATAAGCATAGAATAATATATACTCTGGAAGTTAAGTAGCACTGAGAATATGCTAACTAGCATGGAGCATATGCTAACAAGCAGATAACATATGCTAATAGGCATAGAATAGCATATATGCTTTAGAAGTTAGCTAGACCAAAACATATGCTAACTAGCACATAACATATGCTAACCGGAGTAGAATATCTATAGAGGTTAACTTAAACAAAACATATGCTAACATGCATAGAACATGTGCTAACATGCATAGAACATGTGCTAACATGCATAGAACATATGCTAGCTAGCATAGAATAGATGCTGCCTAACACAGAACATATGCTAATAGGTAGATAATATATTCTACATAGTAGAGAATAAATGCTTACTAGCAAAGAACAGATGCTACCTAACTCAGAACACATGCTAACAAGCATAGAACTCATGTTGCTTAACATAGTACATATACTAACAGTCAGATAATAGATGCTATCAATTAATATATGCATCCCATAGATTTGAGTGTTTCCTGTTGCCATTTTCCAAATATTTCCTCACTTTCAATTTATGTGATGCAACATACACAATAATTCGAGCACATGTATATCATAGTAGATCTTGAATAAAGATTGAGAATAACATATACTCCAAAAGTTAACTAGACTTAAAAATTGTACATTTATAAACATGTATAATTACACTAATTGAGAATAACATATAATTACACCAATTGAGAATAGTACATTTTATCAACTGTTGTACATTTACAAAGTCTACATCTTCTTTACAACGTGAAACACACTCAAGCTCTCATCATCCAACTTTGTGTCTACTCAGTTTGCTAGTGAAAATTGCGACGATATTCTGCAAGTAGCCATTGCCACAGCCAATTTGCAATCATGTTAGTCAAGTACCTAGTGAGTTGTGAGTCTACTGCTAGGTCTTCAAGCTTTCGAATTATGATACAACATTGGCATAGATTTTTAAAACATTTGTATGATGAGTCATCAATTATCAAGGGATTATCCTTGTTAAACACTGGCAACCTGGCCCAAAAATTTATAAAAAATGGGTTTGTCTGTCCCAGGTACGGTCATTAAACCCTTTTGCAATTGACAATCTTCTTGGCTAAAAATATGCCCTTGTAATTTGGCAGCTTGGTCTGGAAATGTTGCTCACACTAGCCACCTGGCTTTGTCTAGGCGTGCACAACTCCAGATGAAAACATTAAAATGCTCCATGCACCATATTAAAAAATGTGTTACTTCTTTACGTCTGAACCCATACATGCTCATGCCAATTTAATGGCACCCTGTCATCCAAGCTGTGTGCCTAGAAAGTAAGTCCCCTACCCTTAAAACATAGAGCATGACACCATTCAAGACCAATATGAGTGCTCTATGATCATTCTCCTCTGTAAGTGGCATACTATTTACATCAGGGACAATATTTTCTCAGACAAGTAGCACTCAAACGATGTCCTCTATATCCTCCTCTGCTGGTAGTAGTCTTTTCTCTCTTGGCATCTTTTTTCTCTTTGGTTTCCCAAGAGCCAATAGCGTCATTTTTTTCTTTGGTTGCCTAGGACACAACAATGTCTTTAACTCTTCATGACACACTATAGTTGGTATGTGCAAACATGGAAAGAAATTATGAGGCATGTATGCTTGCAAATATGTCAAAGCAAACATTTATGGCACCCATGCAACACGCATGACACCCCCTCCTGACCAATCAATGGCAATGCATACAAAGGGAGGTATCTAGATAACTAATGTACAACCAATAGGAGCAAAGCTTCTTGCAAAGAAAGTTGTAGTACTTAAGCACAACAATATAAGATTTTGAGTCATGCATAAATAGGAAAGGGAGATACTTCATTATATATGTGTTTGACAAAATGGAGTTTTCTCTATCATTGTTCTAACAAAACACACCTCCTAGAGGAGGGGATCTTACAAAAAGACACCTCCTAGCATCCAAGATACTATGAACCTCATAATTTCTTGTATGCACATGGTTTGGGGGATTTCATTGTGGGGGATTTGGGTTTTGGGTATTTTGATGCACCTAATGTGCCCTTGGATTTTTACACAGGAGACTCTCGACTCGTTGTATGGTCATGCCCCTTCTTCCTCAATAATTTTTTCAGGAGGTGAGCCAAGGGAGAGTCGTCTTGAACTTCTGCATCTTCAATATCTTCTAGGGTATACCCAACAGATGCAAGTTCTATGATGAGGTTGTCCATCATTTCTTACAGTTGTCTACCACCATGATAATTCCCAGGGAGGAGGAGTTTGGAGAAGTAACTTTCCAAAGGGATTGGATTGAGGGGACAAGCATAAGCCTACAAACAAGGAGAAAGCACGAAAGGAAGGGAAAGAGGAAGAAGAGAAATACCAAAAAAAGAAGAGATGAGTCTTCTTTCTTTCACCAAATCTCGTTATTGGCCTTCAACTTTGAAAATCAAGCATGAAAATTAGCACATGGGATTAGCAATGCAAGGAGAAACATGCTTCAACACTCACAAAACAAAATCTCACAAAAAAAATAAACCTACATTGCTTGAAGAGACACACCTTATTGAAAAACATCCTTTTACACGAGCAGAGAGGGAGAAGTGTGGAGAGGGAGCACAAGCATTGGGAGAGGGGCTGGGTAGGGGTGGCACTAGTGCCAATCTCCATGCCATTCTCCACAAATTCTCATGGAAGATGGCACGAGTGCCATTCTCCACAAATCACATGAAGATTGGTATAATTGCCATTCTTCAAAATACCAATTGAAGTTTAAGAGAATGGCACTGGTGCCATTCTCCACAATCCATGTGTTGAATGTATTTCCCACGTCTTTCAGTTGCATTCTTCAACTTCCCTTTAATATGTGCGTGCTGCACCTTTGTCTCCTCTACATCTTTTAACTTATCTCTGCAATTCCCAGCTGTAGCAATGAAGCTAATGAGTCATCCATGTCTTCATTGCCACACCTAGCCAACAAACTATCAGCATCATTCTTCATGTCAACCAAATTTCCAATAGAGCATATGTCTTCATTGCCTACTTGCATGTGCATTTTACCACCTGCTGCAGGCATGCTCTCCATCTGCCATGATGAAAACACGTTTTGGTCATACATTTTTCTTGATGAGTTACACATTGGTGGATCTGCAAAACATGTCAATCCAATGACCAATACCCAAAGTAAGAAAGAGCTTCAAAACTATTTGTTAGCAGTGCATGATAACTAGTACATCATGCATGCTAAATAGCATATCATGGGTGGTAAGTAGCATAGAGCATATGCTACCTAGCACAAAACATATGCTACCATGGAGCATATGCTATCTAGCACAGAACATATGCTAACATAGAAGAAATGCTACCTAGCACAGAATATTTGCTATCTAGCATAGAACATATGCTAACACAGAGGATATGCTACCTAGCATTCAAGATAAGCTAACTAGCATACAAGATATGCTAGCCAACATGCAACATTCTAACGGAGCATACATCACATGCTGACCAACATACACCTAGTAGGCTACAACATGCTACCTACCGTATAATATATGCTACCTAGCATACAACTTATGCTATTGAAAATATGCTAACTAGCATAGGCTAACATACAACATATGCTAACTAGCATTCAACACATGCTAACATACAACACATGTTAAGTAGCATACAACATATGCTGACTATACATGGAACATATGCTAACTAGCACGTGCTAATGGACAAACGGACATGTGCTAGCTAGCATGAAACAAATGCTACAAAGCATATGATAAATGCTAACTATTATATGTAAAAGAAAATTAATGATATATTTACTTGCTCTCCCAGCCTCGTTTGGAATGTGTAGTATGTGGAATCACCATAGTACAATTGGGATATTTGCATACACCACCAACAGAGCATGCAGTTCCAAAGCAAATGGTGTGGTATGTGCCTGTATGTGTGTCTCCATGGTAGCATTACTAGCATGAAGGTCTCCTCTACATTGAATGCCATTCCGCAACCAACACAGTTTCTTGAATGAGTTAGGTTGTCTGCATGACTAGTAACCACATGAGTAGATGGGAAAAGGCAAGTTTGGTAGCCTGCTTGCACTTGGTGGAGCATCTCTAGAAGCAATGCATGTTTCCCTTCCAACTCCTTCACGAGGTGAGACTGTAGCTCCATGTCAGCCTGCAATATAGAAAACATGGAAAGGCAATTAATTTATATACACATACATATTACCATCGAAATAGAAAAACCCAAAAATTGATAAAAGTACCTCAATAAGGGACAACGTATCAGAGTCATCTGATCCTACTCCAAACAACTCCAACATTGACTGGCTTGTTGCTATCTACACCTCAGGTTTGGATCTCTCAATGGAATTTCCAAGAGGCAAGCAAGTGAGATTGGCTTGTGCTGGTAGAACCTGAGCTTTTAAAATACTGAGGGTTGCACCAACATTCTCATTGCTCATCTTTTGAATCTTTGCTTCCTCCCTTGTATTTTGTGCAATTGCAAGTGCATTCGTGTCCTCTCTTTTTACTATTTTATCAATTAATGCTTTAATCTTTAAGGCCTCACCTTATGGCATGCAAACTACACTCAAACTGCCACTATTTTACTGCTGTTGATTGAGGAATTTTTTCAATTTAGAGGTGCCCCCCATGCTGTCCTCCGAGGCATTGCCTAGGGTACGATTGTTCAGCTTCCAACATATATAATGGTTTTCAAAGTACACCCCTTTTTTAAGTTCATTGTTGTACTCCTCAGCAATAGCAATAGCCCAACCGAAATGCATGGCCTTACCTGCTTTCAAAACCGTAGGACTAAACTGGAGCATGTATGCCCTTGCAAAAGCAAATCCAACTTCCATGTTCATAGAAAAATTATGGTATACCTTGTTAAACAAAATCATCAGGTCCTCAAAAAGTGCTAGCCCAATACCATCGCACTTCATCTGATATGATTAGTTTTCTTTTGTGTGATTGAAGACAAACAACCATTTGTGTCCCAAGACATCACTTTCCTTTAATAGCTTTGGAACCTGGCCTTCTATGTCAAGCCCGTATTGTGCGTGAAAATCCTCTTTCATGAGGCAGAAAATCCTTTGTCATGGATAATCCACCTTTTGTGCCTTCCACCTCATTGTGTGGAAACATAATATCAACATCAAAGAAAGAGATCCATGCAAATGTTTTCAGGTTCTTGCTTGCTTCATGGTTTCTTCACTTGAAAACATTGATAGAAGAAGTAGTCGAAGTACTGATTCTACCACCCACAGTCCGTCTTCAGTTATACTTCATGTGCCACTCACCATCATTCACCTCATGAATGATGGTGAGCCGACTTGTATGCTTGTTACACCACCTCTTGAAATGTGCTTACAAGCATAAATAACATAATACGTTAACCTACTTACACCCATAACACTTAAATTCACTTGTACATGCTTATTTTGTAGATATTGCATTGGATTTTCTCTCTTTTCATGTGCTTGTATACAAATTTATGAAAGTTTGTAGCTTGTCTTTGTATTGACAAAATAATTTCATTCCACTCCTTATCCCTCTATATATATGGTACCATAGAGTCCTTTTTTTGTGTATTTCTTATCAATAAGGTCATTTAAAAACAAGTCATCAAGCATCTGATGGGGTACTGTGACATGAAGTTGGGGGTAATAAACTTCACGCACCTCTTCACTTCCTGCTGCTTTCGAACTGACAGCCAAAGATATTTATCATTGAGAATGGGACATTAGAAAAAAGCTTTTATGCCAAGATACCACTGTTGGCTCTTTCCTACTGCTTTCGTAGGAAGAGCTGGGTATTCTATGTTGCAGAGTTCCGAGGCTTTTTGTCACCTACAGATATATTGGGATTGTCGGTTGTAGTATATGTGTAGCTTAGGACCTCGATTCGTGTTCCGGTGAGAGACGTAGGCTTAAGTGTGGTAAGCAAACAAAGTGCAAGCATGTGTAAAAGGCACATAAACCATCTTTGTTGAGGTAATGAAGGCTTTCGCCTTCATTGGGGGTTGTAGGGTTTAGGAAGAGTTTAAGGGTTCAGAAGGAGGTTTCAGGGTTCAGAAAGAGTTCCAGGGTTCAGAAAGAGTTCCAGGGTTTAGAAGGAGGTTCCAAGGTTTAGAAGGGGTCCAAGGTTAGAAGGAGGATCCAAGGTTCAGAGTAGAGTACATGGTGGAGAACTCGTCTCCCTCGTAGATCATGGAGTTTAAGGGTTTAGGAAAGCATAGGAGTGGGAGAGGAAGAAGGTGTAAGAGCATGGGTGAAAGAAGAGAGGAGGAAGGAGGAGGAGGGAAGAGGAGGAGGGAGGGGGAGAAGAGAGGAGGAGGAGGAGGAGGGAGGAGGAGGAGGAGGAGGAGGAGGGAGGAGGAGGAGAAGGAGGAAGGAGGAGGAGGGAGGAGGAGAGGGAGAGGGTGGGTTGCAGGGTTGAAGGAGAGGGGAGAAGGGTTGCAAGGTTAGGACATGCTTTTGGACGTGTAGTGCAAGGAAGCATGGACACTTGAGACAAATGCTTGGAATACCAATGTAGACTCAACACAATGCCCCAAAGAGTGTGGGCTTCATTCCATTATGGGGTATTTATACAAGTTGGAGAGCTTCTCTCTCTGCATGTAACACAAAGTCGTATCACAAAGTTGTAACACAAAGTTGTATCACAAAGTTGTAACACAAAGTTGTAACACATTCTCTCTCTACATGTAGAAGTTGTAACACAAAGTTGTGTCACAAAGTCGTAACACATTCTCTCTCTTCATGTAGACAAACTCGTAACACAAAGTTGTTACACAAAGTCGTAACACAAAGTTGTGTCTAGAAGTTGTAACACAAAGTTGTATCACAAAGTTGTATCACAAAGTTGTAACACCTTCTCTTTCTTCATAAGTTCATGTTGGCACAGAGTCAACATACTCCCGGATCCATTTTATTACCCGTCCTCGGGTTATGGCTTATTGCGATCACGTACCTGGGTTGCCATGTTTTTAGTCCAGTGGCTATGGAACTTGTGTTGTGCCAGTCGATCCTGCTGGAGAGCCTTAGCACCATACAATTTTTGCGCAGTTTCCAGGTAGCCTGTATCTACCATTTGCTCGAACAGAGATATGTGGCGTGCCTCCAAGAAGATCACTCTTTGATAGAGTCGGCTTGTAATCTGAGCATCAATCCGTTCATTGGGATTAAAGCTGAGTGGAGGCAAATGGGAATCAAGGTAACATGGGACCTCCAGAATTAATTCTAATGTTTTACAGAATATGGCACTTTGGCGAAGGAAGCGATCAATGTTGCCGCGCATTGTTTGTTCATGCTGCTGAAGTGCTCGGATCATGGCGCCTTGGATATTCCATTCTACACCAGAGTAGGGTTCGATCATTGGCCAATTAATGACTCGATCTTCAGCCAAAGTGTGTATGTTGGCTTCCCATTTTTTACGCCGTGGAACTACATAGAGCTTGGGATGGGTTCTGAGACATGGAGGTGCCCGTAAGTACTCCTTTAAGAAGATTACATCAAAGAGCTTGGGACGGCGCCAATCAGGTTGTGGATCCAATTTGCTAATCCAACCTTCACTTATTTGATGCTGACGAAGGTTGGTAGGAAAGTTACCCAGGGTCCATCCACCGCGAGTTTTCATATCAGGATATTTGCTTTAAAATTCCTTGATGGGGTTACTGGGAAGTGGTATCTCATCAAAATCATACCCATCATTGGAACTTGGCATGGGTGTACGAATTGGATTATCCAGATCCTGATATTCAAAATCAAATACTGCATCATTTTCTACTGATGGAAGCACCAGAAGTGTCGGAGGTGATGACGGGGCCGGGAGAGAATCAGGGGACATGGGGGAGAAATATGGCTGAGTGATAGTGGCGAAAGGGGGAGCAGAGGGGAGGGGGGGAAGAAATGGACAAATGGTTTGAGTAGCTTGGTAATCCTCAAGGGTAGGATTAGCAAGGGAGGGGAAAAAGCTAGGTGTGAGGGGCTCGTAAGTTTGTGACTGTTGGGTAAGTTGAAAATGGTGAGAGGCATGAGCAAAGAGACGATGGAGGGAATAGATGTTAGGATGGAGCTCGGGGAAGGTTAAAAGGGTGGTAGCAGCAAGGGGAAGTGAGGTTATGATGTTGGCAGAAAGAGTGGTTAGATATGGGAAGTTGGATGTGAGATAGGCCTTGTCATCTTCCGACACTTCTTTTTGCTGGTGCGATGGGATGATCAGCTGCATGGGTTGGATGTCGGTTATGTCGTGCCGTGCAAATATTAGGGATGGCCTTTGTAGCAATGGCAACAAACCTGCAATAACCCTGAGGGGAGGACTACCCATGAGGCAGACATATGCAATGAAAGCATCCGTCCTGAGTGTTATAAACCCGGCATGTGTAGTCTTGGCAAATTATGCGCAGGGTTTTAATCCCGATGGATCGTTTCTTGTTGGATGAGCAGATATGATCCTGATTTGGAGTTGCTTCCATTGGACAAGCACGTGTGCATTGAGGTGATCTTCCACTTGTAGAGCAGCCACAAGCTCTTCATACACCACGGTTGTGCATTGTAGTGGGGTGTCATTGGTGTTGTCTTCCAATGCCTCATTGTTGTGCACTAGCAATTGGAGTTCAAGCTTGGAGATGGCTATTTTTTGGGAGTGCATCTCATTCATTTTTTCTTTGTACTGATGGTAGATGGTTGTGTATGCCTCCTTAAGCTTTTTCATTTGCAAGGTGACCTTTGCCTGTTGAGGAATGTCTTCAGTGGTATTGGACCAGTGATCCAAGACCTGCCTGGGCTTGTGAAGTGCTGGCCTCTTGAACAGTAGCAAGTTGGTCTTTTAAGAGTCAGCATTCCCTTGTAAGCTCATCAATGCGAAAGGCACGTACTGCCAAAGATTGTTTCATGTCTTCAAGCTTGTCTTTGCAATCCTGGAGCTCTTCTTCTTTGTGAATGAGAGTGAGTCAAGCTTGTGCCACTACCTCTGTTTGTTGCGCATGTGCAGATGTCAGGGAGTTATAGGAGGTCTGTAGGATTGCCATGGCTTCTACTGCCGCAGTCAGCTGTGTTTGACTTTGGTGGAGGTTGGAGGTCACATCCCTTACGGCCTTCTCTTGAGCTTGGAGAGCCTGGTTCATGCGCACTTCCTCTACCTCCTTCTCATCTATCTGTGCTCGAAGTGCCTTGACCTCTATGGTGATTGCCTGGAATTGGTCTTTGATTTCTGATGCCGTCTGCCTTTCCAATTCTCTTGCATATGCTTCCTTAGCCAAGCTAGTGAAGAGTTCTGACATTTGGATCATTTGGCTAGCTTGATGTTGGAGAATGACAGACGGTGATGAGGTCTGGCGATATTGCTGATACAAGTGGTGCCCATGTAGCCATCCCGATGATTCTGTAGTACTTGGGGGAGGTTGTTCCAATGGCATTTCATTCTGTTAAGGGTAGGGGGTAGTGATCCCTAATTGTGGCGACATTCACATTTTTCAAGTTTACGCATATTCTGAGCTTCTTGTTGCATTTAGGCACAATGACAATGGGTAAAACCCAATCAGTGTGTTCTATCTCGTAGATGAATCTGGCATCTAGGAGTTTTTCCAGCTCGTCATAAACCATGGTGCCATATTTAGGATTTGTGCGATAAGGTCCACATACCTTAGGGCAAGCACCTTCCCTTATAGGTATCGTGTGCACTGCCACTTCTGGTGAAATTCCTTTCATCTCTTTGTATGACCATGCTAGGCAGTCACGGTATTCCATTAGGAGGTCTTTGAGTTTGATTTCATCTTCTTGACGGAGCTATTTCCCAATGAAAACCAATTTTTCTTCCTCCCCTTCAAGGGCGAGGTTTATTGTGTGTGTTTTTGCCGGTCCCTCATAGATTGGAGTTTCTCCAATGCTATCGGTTTCTTGAACTTCAGATTCTCTGATTGGTCTTGGCATTGCTATTGGTGCACTACCACTTATATAATTCTTAAAGTATTCCGGCACTTCTCGAAGATCGGCCTCTGATGGGGTTGAACTAGCCTGACATGTGTCATGTGTACTGGGTGGCATATTTGCATTTATTAATTGGTTAGGCTCTTCTGTTCTTTCTTTTTCTGAAGTCTCTTGATCGAGCTTCATCTGCACATGTGGCTTATATTTCCAAAACTTCTTACATTGGGAACTGTGAGGTAACTTTTCCACTGGTAAGGTGTTTCCAAGTAAGGGTTCATGTGCTGCACATACTCCTTCTAGTCCCTCAGGGGACCATTCAAGAGGTGGTGGTTTTGATTTTGAGGGGACTGCCTTTGCAAGGTACAATTCGACAATCCTTGTTTGGACTCGTTCGAATTCATTGAAGTGCTCGGCCTTGGCTTTTCTGCGATTTCCTCCTACAGCTTTCTTGCGGGATCTTCTGCTGTTATTCAACTGTGGAGGTTCAACTTTTGGGAGCTCAACTACCATTAGGGCATGCAGAATGGCTAGGTCATTATCAAAGATTTGATCTTCAATTTCAGCATTCGCAGCCTTTGTTTCAAGGTCCCAAGGAAAATCTGAGTCATCATTGGTATGGGTACCTTCTTCAGGTTCATTATCCCATTCGAGGTCAGCCATAAAGAATGGCATCTCTAGATCAATTGGTTCTTCATGTGTCGGTGGAGGATCGACTTGTAGTGCGTTAACATCTATCTGTGAGAAGATGGGGTCTAATGAATGGCAGTTGTCGATGGTTGCCAATGTTTGTATCCAGTTATTGACATTGCTTTGTGAGTCACCTGCTATGGCATGCTGTTGCAAGGGAGCTGATTTGCTCGAGATTGTGTGGAAGGTGTGTCATCCAATGCTCTAGGAACAATGGGTTTAATAGCTCCTGTCCCCACATTCACCCTGACTGCAGTGTCTCGATTCTAGATTGTCAATCTATCCGTTCCCCAGTCATGGAGGACTGATGCTTCCCGTAACCAAGGACGTCCCAGTAAGATTTGATAGGATTTTTTGGGGAGATCCAAGATTGTGAATTGAAGGGAAAAGCGGACTCCTGTGATCTTTGTGGACACGCCATTCACTATTCCCAAGGGTTTAGCCCGTGAATCATCGGCAAGGCGTATGTTGAAATTAGCCTTTTGCATTGGTGGGAGACCCCATTCTTCGTAAAGCTCCTTTGATAGGACATTAACACCTGCTCCACCATCCACTATGGCTTGGACTTCATTATATGCCTTGTGGATCAAAGGCACAGTGATATTGCGTATGTCATCTCTCTCACCCATCCGCACAGGGATATCTTCAATGTCGTTCATAGGTGGAGGGGGATTTGCGAGTTCAATCCATCCTTTGAAACTCTCCCAGAGATTGGGACAATTTCGTAAGAGGATTCCGATGGGGATTGACACAGGGCAACTCAGGATGCTAGAGAGTGCAGCTCCTTCAAGTTGACGTGGCGGTACATTCTGTTGTGGATTTTGTTGTTGGAACAAAGGCTCGAGTACAGTATCAATACTTTGTGGGGCCAAGTCATGGATTGGGTCTTGAGCTTGTTTCTGAGCCTCAAATTGAGCTTGTTCATTTTGAACCCATTGCTGAAGTACTTGAAAACGAGCCTTCTCCACCTCTGCATTCGGGAATGGAGCTTCTTTTATTCGAGGCTCGAGAGTTGATGTGGATGAGCTCGGCTGCTCATTGCTTGGCGGAGGTGGAGACACTTGTGCTTTCTTTTTTAGAAGTCGCTTCGGTTGGATTGGAATGATAGGGTCCTTTGTGGCCTCTTTCTGTTGGCGTGTAATTACATTGATAGGTTGTGACCTTAGACTTGCCGGACCCAGACTTTGATGGTCCACCCCAATGATGCCGATGGGGATGTCAGGCTTAACCTCTGTTTGTTCTGGGACCTTATTTTTCATGGGACAATCCATACAGGCATGTCCTATGCCACAATCTCTGCAGAGTGGTTGGAAAGTGGCTGGGCTACCACGATGAGGGCACTCTGCGATCCTATGATTTTCTCCACAACCATAACACTTGATTGGTGCTCGAAATGTGTTGGGTCGCACTTGATTTGCATAGACTAGTATTAGACCCTTTGCACCTTCTACATAGTACACTGGGTACTCTGCTTCATACTCAAATAGCGAGTCTACTTCCTCGGCTTGTAATTGATGTATGGGAACTACATGAGGAGCTGGATTTGGTGCTCTTGGATACGGTCGTGGATTCGGATTCCTGAGTAGTTTTGGGACTTGTGTCCGAACGGAAATAGGATTTAGTCTCGGAGCTGGGGGCGCTTGTGCAAGTGCCGGTTACCTGTATACTGGCATGGGTGCCGCTTGGTATTGTGGTGGTCGAGGCGGATTGTTGCGCATGTTGAAGATGCAACTGTTCTCATCATCGCCGCCGATGACGCAGATATGGCACCACAACTGTGGCGGTGGATTTGCTTGTGTAGTGATCCTTGCTCTTAGGACTGGGCATTCATTTGCTGTATGATTTGCCAAGCAGTGTGGGCACCAGACACTTTCTCGCCGTGGATATGTTTGAGTTGGCGGCTGAGACAAGTGGAGTTTTTGATCCATGGCCTACATCATATCTTCTTTTAGCTTCAAGGTCATGGCCTCTAGGCGATCTTCATTGGATGTTTCGGCAGTGTCCTTTGATTTACCTTTTTTCGAGCGTTTATCTCGTGTATTTGATCTGGCATCATCACTGCTAGTGTCTGAATCTGTCATGCCATCTTCGATGTCAATTGCTGCTGCATGAGCAGCACTGAATGTTTCATAGCTACTTATCTTTTTCATATCCTTGCGGATTTTCTTTCTTAGACCTGCTATGAACCATGCCGTGAGGTACTTTGCATCTGGGCATGGGTCACATTTGGCGATCAATCTCTTCATCTTTCCCAGGTATGTGCGTACATCTTCCCTCCGGCCTTGTTCGATCTTGCTGAGCTGGAGAGCGGGATCATCTTGTAGCCTCTCCGTTTGAAAGCGACGTTTGAATTCGGTTTGAAGTAGGTCCCATGTGGCATGTTCTTCCACGAGAAGGTCGAGGTACCATTCCGACGCCTCATTAGTTAAGGCCATTGGAAACCAAGCCACCTTGGTTTCATGGGATTGATCACCACCTGCTCGACATGCGGCATCAAAATGCTGGAGGAAGCGAGCTGGGTCTCCCCTACCATTATATTTGGGAAGTTCCAGTTTTCCCAAGGGGCGTCAGCCTTGATTGTTGTGATTTCGTCGATTGAAGAAGTTGTTAGCCTCAGCATCGAGCTCGATATCCCCATCATGCTCATGACGACGTCCAGCCATGTTGGGACGTGGAGGAGTTAAAGGGAGTTGTTGAATCTCAGGGGGGGATTCAGGGTAGAGGATTGGCGGGGGCGGTTGTTGCAGTGGAGTTAGTTGCGGATGGGGCGAGCGTTGGAGTCAAAGTCGTTGGCCGGAACGTAACTGCATGTAGATTGTGTGTGATTTGCCAAGGGTGTCGCTACCCCAAGGGCGTTTGTGGAGGTGGTGTTGTTAGGAGAGTTAGAGTGGTGTTAGTGTCTCTAGGGACCGTCGTGTTAATAATGTGCCTAAGATTGTCCCATGTGTGTAGGGAAATGTGCCGGTGCAGACGGATCGTTAATCGAAGGTCACGGCGTGAAAATATGAGTGAATTTGTGCAAAATGAGGCCCACACGGGGGCGTGAATGAACGTGTGCTAGGGATGCCGAAATGGTGTGCAATGGGCTGGAAAAATACCCCGTAACGTAGTGTTTCCGTGTGTGAAATCTGGGTTCAAACGGGGTTCAGTTTGGGTCCCAAATGGATGAGTTTCGAGGGGTTAAAGTAGGGTAAATTTTGCGTTGGGGGGGTCCTAATGGTGGTGTGAATGGACTTTAAGTCCAACTGAGGGGTTGAAACCAAGTTGATCTAGTTAGATGAAGTTAAGTTAGATGCCTAATTAGTTAGGGTTGAACTGCTTACAGTTAGTTCAACTAACCTAGTTAGGGTAACTAACTCTCAGTTATACTAACTGAGCTAAGGTTAAAAGTAACCTAACATAGGTTAATACTAACCTAACCTAGCTGAGTTAGACCCTCTAGCCTAGGGTTAACCAACTAACCTAACCGTAGTTAGTAACTAACCACAGGTTAGTTAAGGTTAGGGTTTTTTTTTTTTTTTTTTTTTTTGGGGCTGGTTATTGGGGGGGCTGCCCGACAGCGGCGCCCGGGGGGGGGGGTTTGTGCAAGGGGGGGGGGGTTGTGCGGGGGGTTGGGGGGGGTTCCCCAGGGGGGGGTGTGCGCAGGGGTGGGGGGTGCGCGGGGGCGGGGGGCTGGGGGGTGCGCGGGACGGCGGGGGGTGGGGGGGGTTGGAGAGAGGGGGCGGGGGGTTGGGGGGTGCGCGGGGCGGGGCGGGGCGGGGGGTGGCAGGGGGTTGGGGGTGCGCGGGGCGGGGCGGGGCGGGGGTGGCGCGGGTGGGGGGCGCGCGGGGCGGGGTGAGGCGGGGTGGGGGTGGCACGGCCGGGGGTGCGCGGGGCGGCGGCGCGGAGCGAGGTGGGGCGGGGGTGGCGCGGGCGGGGGGCGAGCAGGGCGGCGGCGCGAGGCGGGGCGGGGCGGGGGTGGCGCGGGTGGGGGCGTGCGGGGCGGTGGCGTGGGGCGGAGCGGGGCAGGGGTGGCGCGGGCTGGGGGGTGGCGGGGGGCTGGGGGTGCGCGGGACGGTGGCCCGGGGCGGGGGTGGGTCGCAGAGCCGCCGCGGGGCGGCCGGCGGGGGTGGGGGGGGGGGTTGGGTTGACAGGGGTAAGGGGGAGGGGGAGAGAGAGGGGGGTGGGGGGGGGTGACCGGGGTAAGGGGGACAGAGAGAGAAGGGGTGGGGGAGGGAATGAGGGGGAGAGAGGAGAGAGTGAGAGAGAGGGGGGGTGGGACAGAGAACGAGGGGGAGAGAGGAGAGAGTGAGAGAAAGAGGGGGGGGGAAGGGGGAGAGAGGAGAGAGAGAGGGGGGAAAAAAGAGGAGAGAGAGAAGAGAGAGAGAGGGGAAAAGGGGGAGAGAGGAGAGAGAAAGGAGAGAGAGGGGGGGAAGGGGGAGAGAGGAGAGAGAAAAGAGAGAGAGGGGGAGGGGGGAGGGGGAGGGGGGGAGAAGGGGGAGAGAGGAGAGAGAAAAGAGAGAGAGGGGGATGGGGGAGGGGGAGGGGGAGATGAAGGGGGAGGGGAAGGGGGAGGTGGAGATAGAGTGGGAGGGGGAGGGGGGAGGTGGTGGTGGAGGGGGAGGGGGAGAGGGGGAGGTGGAGATGGAGGGGGAGGGGGAGGGGGGAGGTGGAGATGAAGGGGAAGGGGGGAGGTGGTGGTGGAGATGGAGGGGGAGGGGGGAGGGGGGGGGTGGAGATGAAGGGGGAGGGGGGGAGGTGGTGGTGGAGATGTAGGAGGAGGGGGGAGGGGGGAGGGGGGGAGGTGGTGGAGATGGAGTGGGAGGGGGGAGGTGAAAAAAGTGCAAAAAAAAACCAAAAAGATGAAAATCGAAAAGCAGGGAGAAGTGGTCACCTGAACGCTCTCCAAGTCTTTCTCGATGTAATGGGATTGTTGCGGAACAATGGACGGTGGGTGAAAGGCTAGGTCATCGCTGCGAGAAGGGCTCGATGTCACTTACATGGCGAGGATAGGAGTAAGGGGGTGGTCAATGGAGAGGGAGGAGTGTCTTGCGTGGGGCTTGGGATGAGGAAGAGAATGGAGGCAAAAAGTGAAAGATGAAGAATGAGGGGGGTGGAGTAGGTTTTTATAGGGATTGGATTTTAGGTTTAGGGTTTAGGTTTAGGGTTTAACCCTAAACTCTTCCCGAGCCATAACTCTTTATGGAGAGCTCGGTTTGCTTTTCTGTGAAAAGGTAAAATGATCGAAATTGCAAGCTCTACGCATCCGTGTCCACTACCTAGCCTGATTGTATCTCATGTGGCTTCTATTTAAGAAATTAAGAAAATTTCTAAAGGTAGTAACCCAAAGTGGATGTTTGGGGTTGTTATGTTTGGCTAGAATTGGAAAAAAAATTTTACTCTCCTTGCCCTTGAGTGTTATGTTCGTGAAAGTTTGAAGTAGTGACTTGTTTTACACATACCTACGTATGTTTACTCACTACTTGAGACGCTAGTCTCCCCGGCAGCGGTGCCAAATGTTGGCTCTTTCCTACTGCTTTCGTAGGAAGAGCTGGGTATTCTATGTTGCAGAGTTCCGAGGCTTTTTGTCACCTACAGATATATTGGGATTGTCGGTTGTAGTATATGTGTAGCTTAGGACCTCGAGTCGTGTTCCGGTGAGAGACGTAGGCTTAAGTGTGGTAAGCAAACAAAGTGCAAGCATGTGTAAAAGGCACGTAAACCATCTTTGTTGAGGTAATGAAGGCTTTCGCCTTCATTGGGGGTTGTAGGGTTTAGGAAGAGTTTAAGGGTTTAGAAGGAGGTTTCAGGGTTGAGAAAGAGTTCCAGGGTTCAGAAAGAGTTCCAGGGTTTAGAAGGAGGTTCCAAGGTTTAGAAGGGGTCCAGGGTTAGAAGGAGGATCCAAGGTTCAGAGTAGAGTACATGGTGGAGAACTCATCTCCCTCGTAGATCATGAAGTTTAAGGGTTTAGGAAAGCATAGGAGTGGGAGAGGAAGAAGGTGTAAGAGCATGGGTGAAAGAAGAGAGGAGGAAGGAGGAGGAGGGAAGAGGAGGAGGGAGGGGGAGGAGAGAGGAGGAGGAGGAGGAGGGAGGAGGAGGAGGAGGAGGAGGAGGGAGGAGGAGGAGAAGGAGGAAGGAGAAGGAGGGAGGAGGAGAGGGAGAGGGTTGGTTGCAGGGTTGGAGGAGAGGGGAGAAGGGTTGCAAGGTTAGGACATGCTTTTGGACGTGTAGTGCAAGGAAGCATGGACACTTGAGACAAATGCTTGGAATACCAATGTAGACTCAACACAATGTCCCAAAGAGTATGGGCTTCATTCCATTATAGGGTATTTATACAAGTTGGAGAGCTTCTCTCTCTGCATGTAACACAAAGTCGTATCACAAAGTTGTAACACAAAGTTGTATCACAAAGTTGTAACACAAAGTTGTAACACATTCTCTCTCTACATGTAGAAGTTGTAGCACAAAGTTGTAACACAAAGTTGTGTCACAAAGTCGTAACACATTCTCTCTCTTCATGTAGACAAACTCGTAACACAAAGTTGTTACACAAAGTCGTAACACAAAGTTGTGTCTAGAAGTTGTAACACAAAGTTGTAACACAAAGTTGTATCACAAAGTTGTATCACAAAGTTGTAACACCTTCTATTTCTTCATAAGTTCATGTTGGCACAGAGTCAACAACCACACCATACTCTCCTCCCTTAGATGAGAATGAAGATGGTAACATCCCAAGTGATGTTGTAATTAAGCATAGAGAGAAGGAAAGGATCAGTAGAGGCCATAATCTTAGCGAGCCAGTCTGCGCCAAAGAGAAGAGCGATACATTATTGAAAGAAGATCTTGCGGCCAACATGACATGAACTAATATATATCGAGGAGTTTAAAGGGGCTGATTGGGTCGGATGGGTAGATTCCGAGGAAACATCGCACCTCCTTCATAGAGACCTTTACACTTAGCTCAAAACACTCTACAAACTATCATTAGACACAAAGGCCTATAACTTTTAGTAGAGACATGATATCAAAGATTCGAACACAGAAAGAGATGCGCCTTGAGATGGGCTTCGCGCTGATATAAGTTTCATTGAAAACAGATAGACGGTTGAAAAGATATGGACATTTATTGGAAGGGGGTAAAAACTGTCATGAAAACAGACTGTCAAACACAGAGACTCATAACATTTTGCAGCAGTATTTGATTCAAGATCTAAGTACATACAAACATGCGCCTTAAAGAGAGATTCGTGTTGATATATGTTTCGTAAGAAACAGAGAAGCGACCAAAAAGTTATGGACAGTTTACTAGACGGGGGTAAAAACTATCATGAAAACAGACTGTCAAACTCAGAGACTCATAACTTTTTCCAGCAATATCTGATTTAAAATCTGATCACATACAAACATGCGCCTTGAAGAGAGCTTCGCGCTGATATAAATTTCATTACAATCGGACTATCGAGCAGAAAGTTATGAGCAAAACACTAACAGGGGGTCAAACTGTCATGAAAATTACCCTCCACCCAGGCTAATTTCGCCTGAGCAGGATGCTCCCTCAAGACTCCACCTTCATCAACGATCCTCCTCTCATGAATTTCGCCTAGAAGAGAGTAAGAAGCTTGCATGGTGGCTCGAGAAACAAATGGACCATGTGTGCACAGTGAGCGGCCGAATAGAAAGAACTTTCAAGGCTTTAAAAGAGAAAAGGGAAGAGACACTCAAGAGAGAGAGAACCTGAAGTGACCTTCATTACAAATAGAGTGAGAATACACTTCAACACTACAAACACAAGGGAGAAGAAGAGGTTTTATACATACAAGAGGGAGCGGAAGCTCCAAGACTACTCATAGAGAGAGAATAAACTAGAGAGAGAAGGACTCAAGAGTCTACATAAGAGAATATCTACAAGAGGGAGAGAAGGCTCATGGAGGAGGCTTGGGGAGACTAGAGCTACAGCAACATGAGGCCTAATGGTGGAAGAGATTGATGAACAAGGGAGAGGAGGGCTCCTTTTATAGAGATTTTGTTACCCTCCTTCACCCATTTACAATTGCTGCCTGTAGATTCCTTTCCCCATCAATCACATAAGCATGTATGTCACCATCCATGTCCTTTTTGGCTACTCTTGCCATGTGTCCCATCACAAGATGCTCAAGACTCTTAAAATATTGAGAAAGTCAAGAGTCTCCTCACATGGAGCCCATAGGGACCCTCTCTTTTCCACATGTCCACATCCTCCTTATTCCACATAGGAGTTCTAGAAGGATTCCTCTTGACTTCACACTCCTCCACATGCCTTCCACACGCTTGACATGTGGCCTCTCTTATATTATTGGAACACATGGACATGACCCACCTCTTTATATGACTCACTCTTCCTATTTTCTAAAAAACTCATAATATCCCATACACAAATAACTCTCACCCCATACCAAGGTATTTATAATTCATACCTATGGTATTTACAATGAGCCATTCCACTCATCCTCTCAATCCCATACAATATCATAGAAAATAAAAATAAGTGAGAGCCACTAGGCTATCACTTGATACTCAAACTCTTATCAAACATAGAGAAAAACAATATCAATGCCAAGTTAAAAATATCATAGGCTATCACTTGATATTCAAACTCTTATCAAACATAGAGAAAAACAATATCAATGCCAAGTTAAAAATATCAAATTTTGGCATCACAGTACAAAAGCAAAAAACAAATAAGCACAAAGTACAAAAGTGGCTTGCACCTAACTAGAAATAATATTCAATGAATAACACATAAGACCACAACAAGAAATTGCATAAAGGTTGTCCAAACTCATACTCTATATAACCAAAAAGGGAGATTTGCATTGATCTCGTCAATTTGCATCATCATAGAGACTGAACCTATCTCATCCTTGCCTCCATGCTATATAACTCTCTCGGTCTAGATTTCTTTCCCAATCCAAAACCCTCTTCCTCTCTAAACCTATCACATGTGTTAAGCTTCGTGCAAATGGAAAAGTTTATTAAGTACACCAACATTATATAACTTAAAAACTGAGAGTGGCCAAAGACTTATCTCAAACACAATTGTATCTAAATTGAGGTCTACTCCCTTTCTCTCAAGCCTACCAAAGAGAGCCTACATTTTATATGCATAAGAATAGTTAAATGGGAAGATATATTTGAAGACATACATCAAATGAAATGGATTAATGACAATATAGTAAGATAACAAATACATTCTAAAGCAACCCTTGCCACTATTCCCAATGTAAGAAGGTATGATGTTTCATTGTCAAGCATGTGCCACCTTCTCATAGTGGCTCCACCTTTTAGGGTCTCTCTTGAGCTCTTACTTTTTTGAGATTCTCTTTTGCCAAGCATCAAACCTCCAAGTAAGATGAATAATTTCCATATTATGATCAACTATGCAAATGAATGATGAACTCAACCTATCTTTTTGTCATTGTGAACATCCTTTACAAAATTCCATTACTAGTCCTAAAACCATATTATTTCTTTGTTTTCTATAAACATACCCCTTACCTACCTAAAAACAATTCTAACATCAATCTTGAAGGTTGTTTCCCACCCAAATGGATAGTATCCTACCATAGCATCTATTTCTCTATAGCTTAAAAATAATCATTAACAATATCTATCATACTAGAAATGCCACACTCTTTGAATACTTTGTTTGCGCTTATGCCCATCCAAGGTTCTTCATTGAATTTGGTTTGTTTTCCAAGCTTGCCATCATCATCTTAACATTGTAAGGGTCAAATGGAACCTCACCTCATTGCTTCAAAATGGCACTTAAACATGGTAGTCCCCTATATCAACATCCTCTTTCATCTAGATAGTACTATTCCAAATTACTCCAAGATTTTTTCTTTGTAGTTTTAAAGAGATTGACATTCCCTGACTTCTTATCAGATTCAATCTGATTTGTATCCATATACCATTTCCCATGTCATACAATGGTAGTGTTAGTTGTATAACTATCATGTCCTTGCACTTCCATCATTTCCTCCTCTTGCCTTGAGATCAACCTATACCTCCTCCCACTTCTTTGATGTTGTCCTGCATAAGGATTTGAAGCTACACAAGGAAAAATAGAAAATTTAAAATGTGAGAGTGTGGAACCTAGTAGTGATGAGAACTAATTTTTATGATGAAACATAGTGCCGATTGAAACATGTCATGTGTGGGAGCCTAGTAGGAATTGAATGATGTCATGTGTGGGAGCCTAGTACCAATTGAAAAATTTCATGTGTGGAAGCATCTTGCAATTGGAAGATGTGATGTGTTGGATTTTGCATGGAGCCATGATGATTATAATAAAGATGTAATGCATGAGAGTGTGTTGAATCCATGGTAGTAATGAAAACTTGTCTGTAGAGCTTTGAAACTGACTCAAGGTTGATTTGAATTTGAAATATGAACTATGCATGAAGCCATGAAGTGATGACAACATGTTTTTAGAGCCTTAAAATGACCCAAGATTGATTTCAAATGGCCTAGGATGGCAAAATATAGACGTAGAGAAGGAATTACAAGAGTGCCACTGAAGTACAAAGTAGATTCACACGATACATTCATAGGCAGATTGAGGCCTTGCATGCACAACTGCAAGCCCAACACATAAGGGACCACCAACTGAGCCTATAACTTGAGGATGCTTGACATGAGCCTCAAGAGGAGCCAAATATTGAGCCATCAAGATGAACAATTAAAGTGACTCCTATGGGCATTGGGAGTGACTTAGGCACACACTCCCATGAACCACACACATTGGAGGACACCCTCCCCTTCCACTTCAATTGCCTCACCATCACCTCTATCTAATATGGCATTAATCTCTCTAGTCCACGTCTGCCTAGCATTATTTTTTATGTCCTTTGTCACTTTTCCATCCAAGCATGACCCATTTTTACAATGGCTTTTCTCAATGAGGATATCCAATTCCAAGAAGACTACGAGATCCAACTCCTACCCCTTCACCTATCCTCCATAATTTTTAGGGTTGGTGTTGCATTCTTTAAGAATCCTCAAATTTTTCAGCCACTTACAAGGCACTAGACTTGCACAAACTAGCCAATCTACCAGAATGGCCAAGCACCCCATCTATCATGGCCGAGGTCCTGCATACCAGCATAATTGACCTTTAAAATAAAGTGTTAGAGCTATGGAGACAATGCAACACAAAAGTTTCAACACATTTGAAACCGAGCCTGTTGCCTACCCCACACACATTTCTAAAGAAGACATGGACACCGCCCGTGCAATTTTCCAAGCTTCTGTGACCTTCTGATCCCAATGGCTCCTGTTCCCTGTGGCCATTTTTTCCATGGTTTTACAAAGGAGGCCATTGGTTCGCTCTGTTTGACCCATGGATGCTGGATAATAGATGCTAGAAGTGTGATGATCAATACCCATGCGATCCATGAGTAACTCCACTGCCTCATTTAAGAATGGACTCCCATGGTCAGAGACAATTTCCATGGGTGTCCCAAACCTTGTGCAGATACGTTCAAATATGAAATTTGAAACTGCCTTACCATTTGCAGCGGGGAGGGCGATAGCTTCAACCCACTTAGTGACATACTGAGTGGCTACCAAAAGATACTTCTTTTTGCGGGCAGTCATGGGCAAGGGCCCAACAAAATCTAATCCCCACTTCTGAAACGGATGGATGGACATCACTGGGTGATGTTGCCCAGGACACAAATCCTTCCTACTAAAGAATTGACATGGTTCACAGGTTTTGCAATACAAAGTGACATCCTTGAACAAGGTCGGCCAATAATATCCAGCATGTAAAATCTTCTTAGCTGTACAGTCACTGGCATAGTAGCCTCCACAAAATCCATCATGATAATGCTTCAATACCTTAGGCACTTCATCTGCATCAATGGCCTGTCTTAGTACCCCATCCATGCCTTGACAGTACAACACCCCATCAAGGAGGGTGTAGCACCTACTATCTCTGCGGATCTTCTTTCTCTCATAGCTAGTACTTTCTGGAGGAAAGGAGAAAGCAGTCAGAAACATGTAGATACCACCATACCATGGATCCCCAACTTCTATGGCTGCTACAAGGGTTACATCAAGGCACTCCTCTAAATCAATCAAAGCATTCTTCAAGTTGGAACAACCCCCTTTTACAATTTTGAAAGAAAAATCATATTCTTGTAGAACTGCCAACCATTTGGCCAACCGGCCCATGGGATTTGGTGATTGAAGAACCTACTTTGCAAGACCAGTGCTAGTGAGTATAATGAAGGACTTTCCAGCCACATAATGCTTAAATTTCTCAATGCAGAACACCAAAGACAAGGCATGCTTGTTAGCCTCTGAATAGCGTCACTCAGTGTCGAGCAATTGTCGAGAAGCAAATCGAATGGTATACATGAACCGATCCTCCCCTTGCTGGAGAAGAATACCTACCAGAGTGTGCTCACCAAACCCAGGATTGATATAGAAAGTCTTTGACCAATCTGGATTGCGTAGAATGGGTTCTGAAGCCAGAGCATTCTTGATTTGTGCAAACCCATGATCACAATCCTCATCCCAAGAGAAATCAACCCCATCTTTTAATAGCATAGTCATGGGTCGTGTCAAAGCAGCATATTGATCAATGAAGCAGCGATGGTATCTTGCTAGATTGACAAATGAGCATACCTGACGTTTGGTTGTTGGCGGGGAGAGCTTGAGGATAGCTTCTACCTTCTCGGGGTCAGGCTTGACACCCTCAGATGAGACAATATGTCACAGTAACCTCCCTTGAGTGGCTCCAATGGTGCATTTCTCAGGGTTGAGACTGCCATTTGCATCATTGACCCTTTGGAAGGCCTATCTAACCTTGATGATGTCCTCCTTATGTGACGAGAATATACAGAAATCATCTAAAAACACCTCCAAGAAATCCCCCAAATAAGGAGCAAACACCATCTGCATAAATCTTTGAAAGGTAGCAGGGCATTGGTGAGGCCAAATGGCATTACTTTGAATGCAAATGTCCCCCAGGGTGTGGCAAATGTGGTTTTAAGCACATCTTCTTCGGAAATTCTGATTTGATAAAACCCAGAGTAACCATCACAGAAAGTATACATCTCATGACCACTTACCTTTTCAAGAATGAGGTCTTGAAAGGGAAGAGGATGATGATCCCTCTTGGTGGCCGCATTGAGTTTCTTATAGTTGATGCAAACCCGCCACTTGTTGTTTTTCTTTGGGGTGACTACCACTAGTGAAACCCATTCAGTATTGTGAACCGAAACAATAAACCCAGCTTCTATAAGCTTTTGCAAATCCGAGCGCAAAGCATCGGTCTGCAGGGGCCCTAATCTCCGATACTTCTGAGCCACAGGCTTTGCATCAGGCTTCAGCTCTATCTTTGCTCTATGGCAGTCACATAGCGAAGGTGGTGGTAGCTAGTTGCAAAGAGGTCAGGGAAATCTTTGAACATTTCTAGGAACTCGTCTTTCTCACTTGGAGTGAGGTCTGGGGAAAGCATAGATTCAAGCTGTTGAGGACTAGCTGTTACCTTTTCAATAGGTGGCGGGGTCAGAGACACCCCCATCATGTAAAGTTCTTCCTCTGAGAATTCCTCCCCCCCGTCTGATTCTTCCATTGATTCCGACATTGAGGATGAGAGAGTATCACTGTCTTGCTCCTCTTCTTCTTCTGGTCCGTGGCACCGGGTTGCACCGGGATCTTCTCATTAGAAGCACCAAAAGACATGTGTCTTGTCTTCCAATAGCTGACTGCATCACTCTTTCTCAACCATGGTCTCCCGAGTATGGCTGGGTAACTCCTGCCTATATCTTCAATGTCCACTACATAGAAATTGATGGTGGTGGTCAACCCATTGACAGTGATGGGCAAATCCTCAATGACTCCCAGGGTGGCGAGTCGTTGACCATCTGCTACCTTGATTCGAGTGGAGGAACGCCTTGTACACTTCAAATTCAATTTCTTCATGATTCGGGGCACCATGATATTACATGCAGCTCCCCCATCAACACACACATTTTTGACATGGCAATTATCTATGATGACATCGACTATATGTGGGTGTCGATCAATTTCTTCAGAGATAGAAGATACCTCTCTTACCTTTCCCTTTTTCTTATTCCTCCTTGTTGAGAGCCCTTGCTACAGCTCACGTCTCACCTTAGGGCTTAATGCTATTAGTTGAGGGAGCGTGATGCTCAAAGAACGATGAGCAAGGTCCTGAATGACCAAATAGTCTTCTTGTCCCGAGCCGATGGGAAAATCTGAGGGCGACCACTTACTCCTACGGGATCTTTTAGTCTTCTCTATTGGTGGGTCTGCCATTTCAGCATCTGAGGGCTCTAAGAAGGACACCTTCTTCCTGGGGCAGCCTGGTCCATGGTTTGGAGAGGGGTCGGTGGTACGACTTCTTTTCCCAAGGTCAAGGATCTCTACGTCAGAATCCTCAGTGCCTGATTCACTTAGAAGATTCACCCTTGGAATATTGGGACATTCCGTGCGATAATGACCCTTCTGGTGGCACTCGTAGCATACAACATTAGCACGGTCTCTTGGAGGGCGGTTGGCTTGATTTCTGATGCCCACCATCTCAAGCCAAAGATCATTCAGGGCCTTGGCTAGGTCATTGACTCCAGAATCTGTTGCAGGGGGGTCCTCTTTAGCTGGAGGGGCCGAGGGAGTAGAAAGGAGGGGGGCTCGTGGGCAAGGCTAGGAAAATCTTCGAGGCGGAGGGTGAGAATATATGCCTTGTTGAGGGTAAGCATCTAAGGGAGGACCATACATTTTGAGGTGGAGGTGGTGGATACATCCCTGATGAGGGGTGGGGGTATGCCCCTGAGTTAGAACCCCCACGTTGTTGTTGCAAGAATTGAGGGGGTTGCGGAGGGACAATCATCTTCTTTGAAGTTGGGTCAGACTGAACTTTATCAAACTTTTGAGCAATCTCATGTGCTAGCACCATAGTTTCTGGATTCTCCCATTTAAGCTTGAGGCGGAATTTGTCACTTGCTCCTGCTACAAGGTAGCCCAACACATGCTGAGTCATTCCAACTCGAAATCTGGCATTGTCCTCCTATGTGGCAATTAAACGGTCCAGGAGCACGGCCGCTCGATCCACATATCGACGTGCCATCTCACCTTCTGACTGCTTCAAGTTTGCCACCTGCAGGTACACATTCTCCGGCTCCTCTTCTTTGCCGAAATACTCAATCATTGCTGTTGTCAACCTTGGCCAGCTTTGGCGAACGTCTTCGGCCTGCTTCTCATACCACACTTGAGCCAAACCCTCTAGAAATGTGGGAAGAACCAACAACCATCTGTCTTCAGTAAGAAAGTTGAGAGAAACACAACAGTGCTTGAAGGCCACAAGATACTCATTTGGATTTTCTTCCACTCGTCCACAAAACATGGGAATGTCAGTTATGCTTGGAAGATGGAAAAGAGAGTGGCAAGACGAGGCTTATCTATGGACAAACAATAGAAAGAGGAAGCTTGAACTGAAAATCGAGTGAAGATACATCCACAAAGCACACATAGGTAGGGTAGGGTGTGACTGGTGTATTGTGAAATATCACACGGGAAGAATCTTCTGCATAGAATAGCACATAGACAATCTTAAAAGGACCAACCCTCATGATATCACATCCATCTTTACAAACGAGGGTTAGAGACACGGCGCTGCATGAGGTTGTTCATCAAGGCAAACAAGAATGCCATGACAAATGTCAATAGTTGGAGAGCTTGCACATCACCTTCAACTTCTTCCAGTTCTTATAGTCGCCATGCTATTTCTTCAAGGGGGTGCGGTCTGGCATCCTTCTTCTGAGCAATGTCCTTGAGGACCTTTCTGATGATCTTTCGAAGTCGGTAAACTCGTATCAAATACGCCCAACACTTAGTTTCATGATGACCACAACCTTTGCATTCCTTACAAATGATCACCCTCCTTCGTGGCTTGTGGCTTTGTTGGGGTGGTGCTTCCACTCGCGTCATGCGTGATTGAAGTACAAGCTTCACGTGCCAAGAAATCAGCAACTAGATTTCGAGCTCGAGGGATATGCTGAATTTTTACCTCTTCAAATTGGTTGCAAAGTTCCAATGCTTGTTGATGTCATGGAACGAAGCCTTTGCTCCGCACCTTCCACCTTCCACTAACTTGTTCACACACTAGTTGAGAATCTCCTTGCAGTTCAAGTTGCTTGATGTGATGTTCTTGTGCCTTTTGTAGCCCAAAAATGAGAGCCGAGTACTCAGCTTGATTGCAAGCACTTGCAGGTGCAAACTTGCTGTAACAATACTCCTCACCACTCGGTGAAGTGAGCTTCACACCCACGCCAGCAGCCTTGGTCGAAGGCTTGTAAGCTCCATCAAATTGAAGGATCCAAGATGTCATCACACCAAGACTAAAATTCGGACATCCCAAGTTTCTCGGTAGTCCAGGATAGGTAGAAGGAGAGGGTGGGGAGAATTCAACACTTGAGCCAAACGTTCAACACCAAATAAACTTGCAATCCTTTGTTGATAGTTTATCTTTAGACAAAAAAGAATTACAAAACTTGAAGCTCGAAATGAGGCACAAAAGGTTGATTAGGTACAAATGGATTCCTTGGCCGAAACATTACCAACCATAGCTGAGGCCTAGAAACCTTTGTAGTGAGATTGAGAATAAGCCATTCAGGACGAGCTTATCCATAGGAATTAACAAGCAGATGCACCAAATCTCCCCCCAAGCTTGGGGAGCACCCCACCCTTCGATGAAGGACACCGTTTTAATTACCTTTGAAGCAGCAAGTAGTTTGATCACCGCACAATGAGTAGAATGAAAATCAAAGTTCTCCCAGCGTATCAGTAGTTCTTCACCATGAATCATCCATGGTGTATCATCCCACCCGTCATCTCCTTGAACAATGCACTGGACAATCAGCTGTTGAAGGTTGACATGAAGATCAAGGAAGAGATCTCGTGCATTGGTAGCCTTAAGGTGCGGAGGACCAGGCTTCAAATCCTTAAACGCGTCGAGAAGTGACATAAATATCCACCCTCCTCGTGTGGCATGCATCTGTGAAGTGGACTTGGAAAAGTTCCGAATCGGCGATCTAGCAGGAGATGTGAATAGAGCACATGAAATGAAGTACTTTTTCTTTTTACAGCAAGAGTAAACTCCCCACGGTTAGAGAGTTACAGTTCCTGAGATTTCAATATATAAACAAAAATCATTACATTTTCATCACTTCCAACTTGTTGGCCCAATGATAAGTCTCCCTTTTGTGAAGGGGGAGGTCTTGGGTTCAAATCCTACTCTTTAATAAAAAGAGAGGAGAGGAGAAGAGAAGAGAAAGAGAAGAGAGAGGGGGGGCAGGATCTGCTGTTACAGTTTTGCAGAAACTCAGAAAAACTATCCGCGACCAGAAGATGTAGCAGCCCAGAAAACTATTGCGTAGGTGAACACAGTAGACGCGCGAATCGAATGCATGCACAGGAACTCAGAAAGAGCATAGATGTTATAGTTCTACAGATGCGATCGGTACGAGTAGAAGATTTGCCGGCCAGAATACACGTAGGAACCGTGAGCAGAAAGTAGGCAGACTGAAAGTACAGAAGCAGGGAGGTTTTGCAGCCGTAGGGATAGGGAAGGTACACAGTTTGGCGGTGCAAAAGTAGAGAACTGTGCATGGAAGAGGTTGCAGAGCCGCACCCAGTCGTAGGAGTAACAAATTTTACACCACTAGTCATGGAGATTTTGATCACAGCAGCCACACCATTTCTATTAGCCGAAAAAGAAATCAGGACTAGAGGCTAGAGGCTAAGCATGGTGACACTCGAGGGTCATAGAGGAAAGGAGAACGTGAGGGCAAAGCGTTATCATGGGAGGGGAAAAGGAATTAGAAGGGGAGGGAATGAAGAGGGAGACTATGACACAAGGGGAAAGGGAGAGGGGGAAGAGAAGCATGTACATGATGGGAGGAGGAATGTAAAGATGGAGACATCAAGGGAAGAGGACCATGCTTTATTTTGAAAGGAAGAGAAGGGAGAAATCAAAGTACTAGCTAGGTGGCTTTACAAGAATGAGCGTCTCATCAAGGAATAGCCCCCTCCTTTTATAGCCAAGAGAGGGGCTCTCTCCAAAAAAATGCATCCTCCCACATGTATGGTGTGTGAGGGAAAGTCTCCCATGTGGGCTAGGCGGTTACGCACTCTCAATTGTGTGCGACAACCCTTTACCTCATTTTTCCACATAAATCAAGCCCCATATCTCAAGTCTATGATACTCCCTTGGTCTCTCCCCAATTTTATAATATGTTCAAACCTCTAGGACGACAAGTGGAGGGTTGGCACAAGGAATCTTGCCACGTCATCCTACTTTCCCCATTATTTAACTTGCTCTCTTGGACATTTTATACCTCCCCCACATGAGCCTATCCTATATGGAGGGAATAACCCAATATAATATCCATCTCCACCTATTTTATATTACTTCCCCCATGGAATTTGAGCCATATCTCACTAAATGCAGCCTAGGTGGAGGGGTGGCACATGGAGGAGCCATGCCACCTTACATTTTATAATATTACTACCATGGATTATGTACAACACACCTTATGGGTCCTCTTACGTGGAAGGGTGGCACATGGTCATGCCCTACCACCTCAACCCTGGGCCCTATGCACACCATATTTTATTATACTATTGCCACACATACAAACACACACTCATATTTATGCCTTTTTCCTTAGAGAAATTTATCCATAACAGTGGTGATCACAAAGAAATACTAGAATTGGCCGATGTCATTATCCTCAAAATCATAGAGCAAGCATCATCATTATAAAAAATAGAGTAGGTCTAAATTTGTATCCATGCTTGTTTTGTTTATAGCTGCTTTTGTCCTAATTTTTCATTGCGGTCAATGTCAAGTGATTTCTTTTGCCTTGCAAGAAATTCAAGATCCTGTTTATCTTTAAAAAGTTTTCACACTATTGAAGAAGCTTGCCCAAGAGATGTCTTGAGGTTCCACTAGTACTCTCCCATATTTCTAATGCTATCAGATATTATAGCGTTTGGAATTAGAACACGTACATATTTATGGATGGAATCACATTTTGAAGGATTGTAAGACACTTCAGACTGGTGTAAAGGGATACTATCCATGGGGTTGGGGTGTGATGCTGATTAGAAGTAGTATTTTGCACTAGCTGAGAATTGTCGTTAGTTAAGCTTACATGGAGAGAGGCTCAACTATCCCTAGATTTTTTCCCATTTCTCTTCTTGCTCCACATCCTTAGCTTGAGCATAAAGGGGATAGTGAGAAGGATTTATTTGAGTTGGCCCACGATTTTCTGGAAATATATTAGTGGATGCCAAAATATAGATGCAAAAGTAGGAAGTAATTCATCCCCCTATAACTTATCAAAAAACTCTATCCATGGGGATCTGCATCCTCATAAGTGGCTATCTATGGCACACATATCATGAGGACTTTCATGCACATCCTAGGCTTCTAAAAGCATAATTTTAGTGCTTGTACATGATCTAATTTGTGTTGCAGCCATTGTCCCACCATGATCCGCAATCCTATAGCATGCAACAACTTGCTGAACTAGGTTTACTTATTAGCAAAACTATATTTTTAGAGGAACTTTGGCTATCTTACATGTAATAGGACATAACATTGTGAGAGAACTTTGTAGAGGCATGAGCACAAGTCAGGTTCATGAACTTAGCATGGTGGATTTTGTTCATTCGAAGTGTTTTCAGGCTTTTGGTTGCACACTTGTTGCTTCAAAGTTTAGCATCAAAATGTAACAGTTTACCACTGCAAGTCTAATTGTGCTTGTAAATCCTAAAAATTTACAATAGCGAGAAACAACACCATATGCAAACATCAAAAACTGAGCTAAGGTGGTAGGACTTCTTCATGTGGGGATCAACTAGGAATTCAAATGGGGATTGTTCTATAACTATCTCAAGGCAAGGGATGGACTTATAAGGTCCGATCAACAATTAGAAAAATGGTGTGAAAATACTTTTCCGTGGTTGATTATGTTGCATCAAGACTGGCTGGCTATTCGCACACCTCATCTGTGTGGGTATACTTTGAGTCTCTAAGAGAGGCAATTATTGTTGCCAAGTGGCATTTTGGGTAGAAGCATAATAAAGAAAGAAAGATGTTGAGGCATCACACCTATAAGATGACAGAGAAGGTGGAGATTGCATTACCAAATATAGAGTTTTAGAGGGAGACGGGGGTTATATCAAAGCTCATGGAGGCCTACTTCTACTCTATTAAAAAGAATCCAATGCTACTCTTAGCATCATCCCTTTCTTTCAAGCTTCATGTCTTTTACAAAGTGAGTCGATGAGAGTCAATTGGCCACTATTAGAGATACATGTCTAGTAGCAAAATCTATCAATCAGCTTGCAATGCAAGCTATAAAATAGATTGGGTGACCTTTTTTATAACAATTGCGTATTGTGATTTAGACCCATGGCCTCCTTCATCAAAGATCAAATTTGTAATTCCAAAATCACTTCAAATCTGACTTAGTATTGGAGTTGCAATCCTTGGGCATCTACCAAGCTATAGGTTTTGTGGATTTGCAAGGACCCTAGTAGAGTATTGGAAGGTATTCTATGAGGTCTCCCTTGCTGTCTCAAAAGACATTATGTCCATTGTTGTACTTGACAAGGCAATACACATTAAGATATTACATAAACACCACCCTTGATGGAGACTTGTAAAATGACCAAAAATAACTCCAAGGATTCCGTGCAATGATATGGAAATTTTTTTGAAATTGTTAGTGTTTAAATAGTCAAAATTAATGTGATCATTTGATTTATCTTGATGAATCAAAAAGATGAGTAGAAGCAAGCCTCCTGTGCTTTTGCCATTCTAGATTTATTTATAGGAATTGAAGTACACCTATTGGCCTCAAAAATGGGTACTAGGAGTGAGACTCCCATAATTATGCATCACTGATTCTTTTAGTCTTCAATTGCCTAGTTTTGAGGTCATGAGGTGATGGATGAGAAAGACCTTGGATGGAGAGGCGAGATGGAGACTCAAATGGGGCAGATGGTCTTCTCTCTCCTCTCCCACCAATTGTTAGTCATGCCCAGTCCCTTAATATTGTGAACGCTTTGGAAAGAAACAAGGCAATGTGATGCATTAGTACTGTAACTTCACATCAAACCCACTCCACATTGTTCCTTTGAATTGGAAAAAGGAGATTAATAGCTTTTTGGTCCTAATAGCTCCCTTGTTGGCATGCATGGCCTCCCCGAACACCTCTCTTAAAGTTCCACTACTCGTGGAACCATCGCTGTCATGACAAGTTGGAGGGCATGCCAAGTCCCCTCCTTTGTATGATTCTGCAAGTTCCAAATTTGGAGGAAGTGCCACTCATGGCAGAAAATATCCAGCCTTTAGAAGAGGTATATGTTCCTCTTTGTTATGCCATCTACCCATAAAGACCTCTTATGCATGCATTGTTCAAAAGAATCAAGGCTTCTTCTCCACCCCATTCAAAAAATACAAAGCTACTACCAAGATTATTGATCTAAAGAGATAAAGAAGAAGATTTAATAATCCTAGGAATTTTAAATTTTACATAATCATGCAAGTTTTTGACTGATTTGCATTTGTGAATAACTCTTTCGCAAAATTGTGCACACAATGACGACCTTTTGAGCTTAAAAAATGAAAAATAATTTGTTTAATGCTTGTACTTTGCCATTTATCATCATAAATTTTAAAATACCATCAATATGTAACTACTTATTGTCATCAAACGGAATAGCACTGTCAGCAAAAATCATATTGCCGATAGTATTTTTAGGTGTGATTTTACCCAATAATAGACTTGATACTACCCAACATGACAACTAACCACAACAAAATTACATTTACCATCAATAGAATGTCTATTGTTGGCATTTAATATGCAACTTACCAATGGTGGTACAAGTACCAAGTCTGCAACAATATAAGGATGCCACTGGTTCATTTGCATTGCAATAAATAGCAAGTCTAAAGTTCAAGATCAATTTTAAAATATGCATGAGAATGGAAGATTCCTTAGAAAGTCCTCCAGCAACTCCATGGGCAAATCCACTAGCAATGGTGTGTTGCACAGGTAGATCAAGCTGCCCACAAGCCTTCCGTACTTCGCTTTGTCCACCAGTGGTGATGAATCCTTGTTTGAGAGCTTTGCGTCAACCTCCATAGGGGTACCAACTGTTTTGCACTGAGCAATGCCAAATGCCTTCAGTATCTCTCCAGCATACTTCAACTGTGAAATCAAGATCTATTTCGGCTCCTGCCAAACTTCAATCCCCAAACAAAAATGCATTAGTCTGAGGTCTGTCATTTCAAACTCTCTTCCTAGCAAATGCTTCATCTACGAGATCTTCTCTTCATGGTTCCCTGTTATGACAAGGTCGTCCACATAAAGGACCACGATCATACACTTGCCTCCTTCTCTGAAGATATACAAATTTGCATCAGATGGGCTCCTCCTGAACCCATTTTGCAGAAAGTAGGCATCAATTCGCAAGTACCATGCTCGTGGGGCCTGTTTCAGCTCGTAAAGTGCCTTCTTTAGTTTGCAGACTTTACCTTCTGAATCGGGGATCTCAAAACCTGGTGGTTGTTCCACGTATACCTCCTCCTTGAGATCTCCATTCAGAAAGGCGGATTTCGCATCCATCTAAAACACGAGCCAACTTCCCTGGGCAGCTAAAGCCAAAACACTGCGAATTGTGGTTAGTCGAGCTGTGGGAGCAAAAGTATCTTGATAATCAAAACCATGTACCTGTGCAAATCCTTTTGCCATGAGTCGAGCCTTGTACTTATCCAACATGCCGTTGGACTTGTACTTGGTCTTGTACACCCACTTAGTTCCGATTACCTTGCGTTTTGGTGGTCAATCCACAAGGTCCCAAGTGTTGTTCTTCATTATGGAGCCATACTCCAACTGCATAGCCTCCATCCACCTATCATCGCCCTGTGCCTCTTCAAGACACTTGGGTTCATCAGCACGGATCACTTCTGTCATCAAAGCATAGTTGACCAAGTGTTCATGCGCCCTTCTTTGCTCCTCTAATCTCTTGGACCGGCGGTGTTCGAATGGTTCCTCCTCAATGGCTGGAGGTTCTCTGCCATCCAAAAGCTTCTTTATCCACTTCGGGAATGGCCATTGCTGTTGTGGTTCTGCAGACTTTTCTTCATCTTCTTTGTCTTGAATCCTCCCAAGCACTGTTGGGGGAGTTCGGTTTGCTATTGGTGGCGGTACTGGATGGATATCCTGGTCCTGGTTGTTTGGGAAGGAAGCATCCTCCTCCAATTGATGCGGCTATTCTGAGAAGACCACATCGCGACTTACAATTACCTTCTTGGTAACAGGGTTATAGAGACCGTAACCCTTCGCCTCTTCACTGTAGCCCAAGAAAATACACTTCTGGCTCTTCGGATCCCATTTGGTCCTGGTAGCATCAGGGACATGCACAAAACAGTCACATCCAAAAACTCTGAAATGTGCAACTGAAGGTTTCTTACCAAAAAAGGCTTGCAGTGGAGTCATCCTGTTCATAGCCTTCGTGTAGCTATGATTGAGGATGTAAACTGTAGTGTTACATGCTTCAGCCCAAAAAGTCTTTGGCAAATCTTTCCCTTTCATCATACTCCGGCCCATTTCGTAGATGACGCGCATCTTGCGTTTTGCTACTCCATTTTGCTGTGATGTATGTGGCAGGGGTTTCTGCCTCTTGATTCCGTGACTTTTGCAGTAACTTTCGAATTCAGTCGATGTGAACTCTCCACCTCTGTTTGATCTCAACTTCTTCACCTTCCCGGGGCATTCACTCTTCATGAAAGGGGGACATCACCTGCGTGCATGAACTTCAAGAAAACCCCCTATTTAAGATCCATGTAGGATGATAAAACACCCCTATTTAAGCTTATAAGATACCACCAAAATTCTATTATGTCCCCCCTTTCCTTAAATCTACGTTCTTTCTCAAGCATTTAGATCACACAATAAGCAAATTTAGATTACTTTCCCTATGACTATTTAAAACCATACACAAAACCAAACTTGTTTGGACTAGTTACCCAAGGTAGCCTATACTATGTCCCCCCTCTTAAATATGGCATGGCCCCCCTAACTTAAATTCAATATTGGGAAAAAATAAAAGGCCCCCCACCCCTAATGTATAAGCTTATGCCTCATTTAAAAAAACACCCCTATTGTACACTCACGTGATATCATAAGTTTCCTCTTGTGAATCCCCCGGGTTCACCTTCCTCCACGATTCTTTCTCGACTATTACATGCCATTCCTTGAACCTACTGAAAGCCTCGTCTTTCATCTTCAGGAAGTATATCCAGAATTGGTTTCAAGTCCACCCTAGTAGCAGTATCCCAAAGCTCATATGCGCTTAGGATGGTCTTCATCTTGAACTTCCAGAGTGGATAGTTAGTGCCATCCAACTTTCCACTTTCGCCGAACGATGGGATTCGCAGTCTTGCGAGTTGGGCCATCTCTCACAATCTGCTCGCAAATAGAAACACACTACCAAATCTTCTTGCTAGAGTCCATGCTCTGATACCATGTAAGAAAACAATACAACGTCTATGCTCAACAGATAATAGGATCTCATATGCAAGAGAGAAAACAGATAGTATGGAGAATCAAAAACTTTGATTATTGTAAAACTGATACAATAGAGGGCGCTGCCTCCCAGCCGTGCACTCCTATGAAAGAAGCTTCGATGGTGAGTTGGAAATAGTAGAAGATGGAGGCTGGATGCTAAGGAATCAGGGTTGCTATAGCCAATGATGAAATGGGCTTCACGGGCTTGCTCTTATATAGCCACCACAAGTAGTCGGTTAGAGCCAATTGGGTGACCGACCCAGTCCGCCCAAAACGGCCGACTGGGGGTCGGTCCGAAAATAGGCCACCAACCACACGATAAAATCGGTGCACAAAATAGAGCAATGGATCTACGGTTACTGTCCGGCCTAGAGCTAATCCGAGATCATCTAAGGCTCCAAACGGACCCCGCAACCTGAGAGTGGGCTGCCCCGGGAAATGCTCTGTCTACTCTCAGTGTGGTCAATCATGGGATGCCTTCCTGCACTTGCATGTAGCCTAGTTGGCGGTGTGCCAACTCTATCTAAAGCTGTCCACAAAGCCATTAGGCCACACATGGTCCCCATCTGGTGTCCAAACCAAGACCTACCGGATAACCGAACTACTCAAATGCCTTTTCCTCATATGGGGGGCTTACAAGTAGAGTTAGCTGGTTCCCGCGTAGTTACACGAGAGTGGAGCATTGATATCTAACAGTTTTCAAGTGGTTGCAACCTGTTGATTTGACTGCAGCACAAGTTATCTTTACTGCATATCACGAGGAGTGAGTATCAATCCCTACTTAGCTTATCTCTTATATTGTGGAGGATTATATCAAATAATAATTATTCTTAATTGATAATGCAGCTTGCATTAGAGCTTGGTGACTATGGACATCTTAGCCAAGCAATGTTTCTTTGTCAATTCAATAGCATCTATCGATGGCAGTGTGTCAGAGTAAGTATAACCTACTTGTGTCACAGTTACATCAATGAGATGCATCCTATGCAATGCGCACATTCATTTATGTTATCTATTTTGATGTGTAGATCGATTGGTAGGTGCTATAGATGCACTTATGCAAATGGAAGGTGACTTAGAAGATCAAATAGAGTATGTAACATGCCCCACAGCAAAGCAGAATGATGACCACAGTTGTGGGTGGAGAGTCGGATATAACTGCTTTTTGCTCCTTGCTCAAATTTTTAATTTGACCAAGGTGAAACCTCATTGTCGACATATACAGACTTGCATCTATATGCATTTATGTCATCTATCATTAAGGCATTTATTGATAATGTGGTGGAGCATCCAGAGGAAAAATTGGTTGCTACGCCCATAAGTTGTCCTAATGTAACCACTGTATTGGACAAAATGGGGAGCTCTTTTGAGGTTAGGATTATCATTAGCAAGCGACCTCATGTTTTAACATTTGGTAGCGAGGAAGTTACAATCCTCTCTGACCCTTTGAAAGAGGCTAATGACAAAGTCATGATGGGCATCCTCAGGTTTGATATGAACATCTCTTGGCTTGATACTTCAATCATTTGATTCAATTTGCTTCTAACATTTGTTTATTTATTGCTGCAATACGGTTATATCTCACTTTCCTAGATGAGTACAGAATCACGTGTGTATGCTCGATTCTCTCCTTTCAGTTGTACTTAGTGATACCAAGAAGACGGTAGATGATATTTGTTCAATGCTATAACCTTTAGACTTGGATGGCATGCTAGTCGTCTTTATGCCATATTATGAGAAGTAAGTATCGTCTCAATCTTTCTTTTACTCTTTTATTTGTAATATTGTGTCAATTAATACTTAATATTGTGTTATTGGTGATGTAGCTCACATTGGAGCCTGATAGTATGGGATCTTGATGACAACCATTGTTGGTTTGTCAATTCATTTACAGGCTTTCACGGGGTGTTCAAGTAAGTGTTCTTTTATCACATCATTATGAACATGCATCTTACTATTTACTACACAAATTCACTTTCTCATATGTCATGATGGATAGGTCTGCAAATAAGTTAGTATCTGCGATTATGGAAATCAGGGAGCATCAAGACCAACCAAATTTCTAGACACGCCTCGCAGTGGAGCCAAAAGACAAGTTTAGTAGTGGGTGGAGAATTGCCTACAACTTCATGTTGTTCCTCAATGAAATTTTTGAACATGTCTCAATAGAAGCATATACAAAGCTTGAGCTACAAGATTTTATGGCTAAGTCTGTTCATTACCTAACTGCTACCATTGGGAAACAACATGATGGACTCAATGAAGAACCTGAGGGAGCCAAAGAAAAACAAAAGACAATTTAGTCTCCTTCTGCATCACAGCCTCAAGTAGAAGCATTACAGTCTCCACTTGAATTAGAGACTCAATGCATTCTTCCTACATAAGAAGTAGAGACTCAATGTGCATCTACAACATCACATCTCGCAAAGGAGGAAGAGATTGAGTCTATCCCGATTGCACCAGAAGTAGAATCTCAATGTACACCATCCACACAAGAAGTAGAGACTCAATGTACTCTTAGAGCATCACAGCCTCAAGAGGACTCATCAGACTCTATTCAGTTGTAAAGCATGTAGAAAGAAACATGATTCCTTGAATATTTTTATCTTGTTTGTGTTGACTAATGATAGTGTCTTTTAAACTTATGTTAAATGTTACAATACATTAGGATATTTACTTATGATATTTATTCAATTTGTATTATTATTGTATTAGCAATTCTAAAAAAATAAATTGCATTAGTAATTCTAATATGATCTGCTCAGCCCTACCAGACTTGTTGCAGAGAATACAAAACTATTACAAGCCATAGAAGCCAAGATCACACTAGAAGATCTCATAATTAGTATCTCTTATCTTCTCAACAATCCAATCTTCCACAGACTCCACGTCCATATCCTCAACATAATTACAATGAAGGAAGAAATTCAAGCAATCATGATGGACAGGCCATAGAGGCCGAGATCACGAGGCCGAGATCACACTAGAAGATCTCATCATTAGTATCTCTTATCTTCTCAACAATCCAATCTTCCACGGACTCCACTTCCGTATCGTCAACATAATTACAATGAAGGAAGAAATTCAAACAGTCACAGATTGTTTCTTTATAATCTCTTTGGGAGGCCTTTATTGTTCTTTTAGCATCCCGATCAAATCGGCCATACCGAGTGCTTCAATAACATAGGTTGCTTAAGAAGTCCAAGAGATTTTGTCGTGCTTTTATAATACATTGGATAAGTCTTTCACTCTCTGCTATCTTCTGAGTCTCCTCCCTCTTTGTCCGCCTCTGTGCATCGAATTCCTCTCTCTCTATCCGTGTCAGTGGAGAGCCTTGTCGAATTCTTGTGTCTCTCCTTGCTCCTTGGTCAGCAACCCATTGTTTGAGACTGTCGATTCCAGACTCCACGTCTTCGACGATGCCAAGGACATCCATGGTGGGTGGAGAAATGATAAATTAAGAGTGATAAACGAAGAATGTGCTTGTAGAAGGACTAGGATGGACAAAAGAAGGGAGTCTAATTATATTATTCTTGTCTTCAATCAATTTATTTCATAGATTTAAACCGATTCAAAATCTATCATCTCATGAGTCTCTCACATTTACGGTCTTTTATTTTTTACTTCACTCAATGGACAACTCACCTCTCTAAATTTATTAAATCGGTTTTAATTTTTTTGAAGTCTAACTTATTATATACAATAAATATCTTATGATGATACTCTAATAATTATATCATTCTTGTGTTCCATCACTTTATTTTATAGATTTCAATGTACTCAAAATCTATCATCTCACATGTCTCGCATTACGGTCTTGCATCAGCAAGTCTAACTTATTATATTTAAAAAATATCTCATCGTTTCTTTTTCCATGCACTCGCTTGCTATGTGGCTCATAAGCATGCCAAATTTCACATCAAACCCAATAGCATGCCCTTTGGCCTATTTGTGTTTTGAAGCATTTTAGGCCACATTGCACTTGTTTGGGAGATCCAATTCTGTTGACGTATATCACCGAGGGGAAAAACCGATAGCTGAAATTTCGCTACTCCCACGAATTTTGAATTTCACACCTCCTACCCATTAGATCTTGGAAGATTTAGTAATCGCAACCTGGCCTCGCCCTGCAAATGCCTTGCAACCTGCATGCACCTTGATGTGACCTTGCGTAGACTTTGGTTTGCCATTGTCTTCTTTCGGGTAAGTTATCTTCTCTTCTTTGCTTGCCTCACTAGCTAGGTTCTCTAGGTCTATTCTGGACTGATTGTGGGCATGGCATCAATGGCAACATGCAGCTTGCCATGGCTTTCAAGAGAAGCAGATAGAGGTTGCGAGACAAGAAAGTTGAAAAGCTAGATCGAGGCACAAGGAATAGAGTGCGGATCGAGGAAAGCATTGGCACGGTATCGAATCGGCAACGGAAGATACTTTTGCAACATCTGCAAAGGGAGAAACAACGAGAAGAAAGAAGACTCCTTGTAGAGCAGCATCAGTAACAAGTAGTTGCAGATGCATGCATTCGATCATTGCCATTAGAGCGAAGAAGACAAGCTGTGGTGTCACAATTGGTGGGAGCATTCAAGGCAGCAACATCAGTCTATTCAAGTGATTACCAGTCTGAAGTCTTCACAAGCTTTAGCCTACACCCTAAAGCTCGTAGAGTAACAACCCTACCAACACCTCGGGAGATGCACGCCCAAGATGCGATGCTCTCTAACCTAAGAAATGGCCTACAGAAAGTGAAAGGGCTGCACAACTTAGATCAACTAGTTGCAAAGAGGGCAACATTAGCTATGTTGGTGTCCCTTGAAACAAAGGAGAAATGGATTGGGTGCACAATGTCAAAGGTGTTGTCAATCCATAGGACCAACGTGGCTCCAACGGTTGGATGTAGAGCAGAAGCAATGCACAATCATCGCGATCCGGCGAGAGGTCTATGGGCTTCAATAGAACACAAGAAAAGGAGAGACATCCTAAGTGCAGAAGTCATTGCTACAGTGATGACATTTTTGCATAAAAATGTGAGAGTTTCTCCAAATAGAAAGGACATCTGTAAGAAGCATACGGGATGCAAGGTGTTTGAGGAGCATATCATATACATGCTAGATACAACGTAGGTCAGTGGTGCCTAAACCAACCCGATGGTTGTTTGTGATTGAGCTTTAGGATAGTTTACTTGTTTCATTTCTTAAACCAAAATGTGATTATCCTAAACCAGCCCGGTGGTTGGAACATCATGCAACCATAGGCTGGTTCAGCTCAATCGCCAGTTATGTGATTTCCTGAACCATTGTGGTTTGTTGTCTAGCTTGGTGGCATGGTTGAGTAGAAATTAACAGCAATATATTTGGAAATATATTTGATGGAACAACAGCAAGGAATAAATGAGATGAAGCATAGTAGAGTTCTTCTTTATTCAAGAGTGGAGAGGCCAATATATAGGCACCAAGATACATCCAGTGAACATCATAGATGATGTCATAGTAGAAGCCACCAAGATCCTATAATCATGCCACCATCTCCATGAATCTTTCAATCACACCTAATAGAACCTTCTACACCCAAATCTGGTCACACTAACGCACAACCCTTGTACCCCTTGGTACATCCCATTACATCAATTTGTCCTTCATACCCCCCCACAAATTGATGAACTCATCCCTCAGCAGTAGTACATGGGATGCTCCTGTTGAGATATCGAGCTCCACTTATGATATGCTAGGGTGACCATTGTGCATTTATGTCACCAACTTGTTAGCTGCAGATGCGGTTGGTACACCGCCCATGAATAATAGCTCGATGACAACTATCTTTATGTACTCTAGTTAGTGACTCAGCTGGTATGCCACCTTAGTTAGCTGAGTTTGGTTTGAGACCCACATATAGGGTTCACCTATTCTTTTGTACTTAGAGTTCTTTTGGCTTTCACAACTAAGAAGAGAAAAATTGTTTTCAGCCTCCACCTTTGTGTATATTCCCCCACTGTGTATGTGAGAAAGCTACAAGTTAGACTCCTTCCATCTCTTCCACTCTCTTTACATGGTATCAGAGCTCGGTTCGTGGTAAGAAGCTCAAGAAAGCAAACCAAGTTTGCAGTGTCCTAGTAAGAGGATCAGTGTTGCTTTCCTTTTTTTTCGAGTTTGGGAGCAAATCTCTGCAGGTAGCACAGCTGGAAAGTGCAAGAGTGCACTGTCTCAGATTGGGACGCCCTTCATGGTGTGGCGAGAGGGCAGTATATGCTACGAGGCCATTTCGGGGCCCGTTTTGGTATCTGAAATTATTTTTTTGATTTGAGGCCATTTCAGGGCCTGTTTTGGTGGGGGAAGTTTTCTGTAGGCACTCAGGAAAGTGCCCTGTTTTTGCTGTGTGACCACTGTTCTACAGGTCAGTGAAAAGTTATCGCAGAAATTACATCGTATGCCTATGCGCAGAGATATTGGGAGTGACAGAATCATTCTTACTGCCAGTTGATGCATAATCGTCACTAGGAAGTGACTGTGTGGTCAAATACCACTCTCGTCAGTTTTGCAGATTTGCCCTTGTGAGGTAGAAGTTGTGTTTTTTTGCAGTGACAGAATATTTTGCAGTGTTTTGTAATGGCATCTGATGCTCTTTCACAGATTGTCACTGAAAGGCTTAACAAGAACAACTTCCAAGCATGGAAGTTTAGAATGACGAATTTCCTTAAGGGAAAAGGCTATTGGGAGTTCATTACTGGAGCTGAACAAGAACTAGTTATTCCTAATGTTCCCAATCAACAGGATTTGCAGGCATTTAAAGGCTGGCATGAGAGAGCCAGAAAAGTTATGTACTGGCTGTTTATCAGTATTTCAGATTCTATGATTGCGCATATTCAGGATGCAAGCATGCCGAAGGAGGCGTGGGATACTTTGACAAAAATGTATAGCAAAAATACACAAGCCAGGAAAATGCAGCTCAAGCAGGAGTTGCATAATGTGCAGAGAGAAAATATGAGCATTAATGACTGCCACATGAAGGTGAAGAAGATTGCAGATGCACTTGCTTCTATTGGGTTGCCAGTGTAAGATGATGATTTAGTTTCTGTGACCTTGAATGGTCTAGGAAAGGATTATGCACAATTTCGGACATCCATTGCCGTCCGTGAGAATTTTCATGATTTTAAGGAATTGATTGCTCTTCTAATTTCTGAAGAGCAGAGAAATGGTGGTGCATCTTCTTCAAGAGGAACTTCAAAAGAAGTTGTCTTCTACTCAAATGCTGAAAGAGGTAGAGGCAGAGGTAGAGCAGGCCGATTTGAAGGCCATGGCAGAAATCAGAATATGCAACGAATTCAAGAAAACCAGTCCTATGGAAGACGTGGTAACTTTAGGGGCAGGGGGAGCCAAAGAGGTCATGGTGGATGGCAGAGAGGCCAAAATGCAAACAACAATGTTGAATGCTACTACTATGGTAAAAGGGGTCATATGGTTAAAGATTGCTATAAAAAGACGAATGACATCATGACTGGAAAATTGCAGCAAAGCAATTATGCATCCTCTAGTAGACAGGGTGACGATAGAAATGAGCATGTGTTTATGGTGCAACACATGACCAATTCTGTGACAAGTGCAGAAGAAAGCAATGATGTGTGGTATGTTGACTCAGGTGCATCAAACCACATGACAGGTCATGCAGAATGGATGCAGGATGCAAGGAAAATGGAAAGACCAGCATTTGTGGAGATTAATGATGATACTGCACATCCTATTATGCAGATTGGTAAAATTCCTTTGTTTATGCAGGATGGAAAAAAGGAATACATGTTTGATGTATTTCATGTCCCAAATATCACCAAGAACCTGGTTTTTGTTGGTCAAATGGTTGAGCAGGGCTTGTAGGTCAGATTTAATCCTCATGGATGATTTGTTGAGGATATGAAAAATAAAGGTCGCTTGATAGCAAAAGGGAAGAAGAAGGGCATGATGTTTACGTTGGATGCAGACATGCCTGAATTGAGTGTAGCAATGTTTGCACATGGGACCGGTGTAGTTGCAGATATTGATATCTAGCATAAACGCATTGGTCATATTAATATATAGCGACTTAAATTAATGCAGGCCCAAAATATTGTTGCAGGATTGCCTAAGTTCAAGGCTACAGAAATGCATAAGATATGTGAAGCTTGTCAATTTAGAAAACAGGCAAGGAAACCATTCCTAGACATGTTCAAGAGAGTAAGAGGCCATTGGAATTAATCCACTCTGATGTGTGGACTACTAAAGCTGCATCTATTGGAGGCTATCATTATTTTGTCACTTTTATTGATGACTACAGCAGAAAAGTTTGGGTGTATGTTATGAAAAATAAAAGTGAAGTGTTTGGGCATTTCAAAGTTTTTAAAGCTATGGTTGAAAAAGAAACAGGCTTGCAAATAAAATGCCTAATGTCAGATGGAGGGGGAGAGTACCTCTCAAATGAGTTTGGAAGGTTCCTACAAGAGCATGGCATAAAGCAGCAATATTCATGCAGTCATACCCCATAGCAAAATGGACTTGCAGAAAGGAAAAACAGGCATATTGGAGAGGTATCTCGTGCCATGATCAACGAAAAAGACCTGCCAGATTATTATTGGGCTGAAGCAGTTGCTACAGCAGTCTACATAATGAATAGGACTCCCACTGTAGCAATACATGGCATGATGCCAAAGGAGATGTATACTAGTAGGAAAGCAGATATTTCTCATTTGAAAGTTTTTGGTTGCATTGCCTATGTTCATGTGCCAGATGAGTTGAGATCCAAGTTGGATCCAAAAGCTAAGAAGTGCATCTCAATTGGTTATTCTCTGCAGCAGAAAGGGTATAGATGTTATAACCCTTCTACTCATATGTTCATAGTGAGTAGAGATGTTGTTTTTTATGAGATGAGCAGCTGGTATAAACCAAAAAATGTGATTGATGATGTAGATGCACAAAATGGTGATGCTGCACAGAATTTACTGCAGCAATCACAAAATATTAGCGGACCTGTAGTGTCCTCTAGTAGTGGTTCACATACTTTGCCATGGACAGGCAGATTGAGATCAGGAGGATGTCCTCAAAGCAATGCAGATAGTGGGGTATGGATAGACATATGGCATTGATTATGAAGAAACATTCAATCCGGTTGCAAGAATGGCAACCGTAAGAGTAGTCATTGCTATGGCTGCATCAAAGGGATGGTCTTTACATCAGATGGATGTAAAGAATGCTTTCTTGCATGGTGATTTGCAAGAAGAGCTCTATATGGAGCAGCCACCAGGTTATGTTCATGTTGTTCATTGTTTGTAGGTTGAAGAAAGCCTTGTATGGCTTGAAGCAAGCACCCAGAGCATGGTCTGACAAGATAGGACAGTATCTTGTCACTATTGGCTTTCAGATTTCCAAGGTAGATTTCTCACTTTATGTGAGAAAAACAGAGAAAGGCATTATGCTGTTTGTCATTTATGTTGATGATTTGATCATCACAGGTGATAGTGATGAAGATATCCTTCATGTGAAAATGCTATTGAAGCAGAAGTTTGAGATGAAGGATTTGGGAGAGCTGTGTTACTTCTTGGGCATTGAGGTGATTAGATCCAAAAGTGGGATATGGCTCTTGCAGAGGCAGTATGGATTGGACATGCTATCCAAATATGGGATGACAAGCTATAAGCCTATTTCAGATCCTTTAAAGAAGAATGTGAAGTTGAGCGTAGATGTAGGTGAGCTTCTGGAAGACCCTACTATGTACAGACGCATAGTAGGATGTTTGATTTATATGACTATTACTAGGCCAGATTTGAGCTATGCTGTTGGGTTAATAAGTCAGTTTATGCAGGCTCCAAGGAAACCACATTTGCATGTGGCTAGACACATACTGAGGTATGTGAAGTCCACATTGCAATATGGACTATTTTATGAGACCGGGGTTCAGATACAGTTGCATGGATACACTGATGCTGATTGGGTGCTGGTAGTATTTCTGATAGATGATCTACAAGTGGGTATATGTTCTCTTTTAGGAGTGCTGCAATCACTTGGAGCAGCAAGAAATAGCCTACAGTTGCCTTGTCAAGCACAGAGGCTGAGTACAGGGGTGCATCAATGGCTGCATGTGAGGCAACTTGGTTGCATAAGCTACTTTATGATATGTATTAGTCTACAAATGGGCCAGTTGTCATTTATTGTGACAACATGAGCAGTATACACTTGGCAAATAACCTAGTCTATCATGCTAGAACAAAGCACATTGAGGTGCATTATCACTATGTGCGGGAGAAGGTTCTAGTAGGTTTTATTGATCTAGTTTATGTTAGCACAGAAGATTAGGTAGCTGACATATTCACGAAGGCATTGGGGGCAAAGGAGCTGCGCAAGTTCAGAGACCTGCTGGGTGTGCAAGAATTGGGATTGAGCTCAAGTTGGAGTGTTGAGATATTGAGCTCCACTCGTGATATGCCAGGGTGACCATTGTGCATTTATGTCATCGACTTGTTAGCTGTAGATGCGGTTGGTACATCGCCCATGAATAATAGCTGGGGGATGACAGCTATCTTTATGTACTCTAGTTAGTGGCTCAGTTAGTATGCCACCTAGGTTAGCTAAGTTTGGTTTGAGACCCACATATAGGGTTCACCTATTCCTTTTGTACTTAGAGAGTTCTTTTGGCTTTCACAACTAAGAAGAGGAAAACTGTTTTTAGCCTCCACCTTTGTGTATATTCCCCCATTGTATATGTGAGAAAGCTGCAAGTGAGACTCCTTCCTTCTGTCCCACTCTCTTCTCATTCCGTTGAGCAATGCATAAGTTATGGGTCATGCAAGATACCTATATACAAAAAAGTCAGTGAACCTCACCAAAAATGGCTACACCCAAGCAAACAATGACCCTGATTGGGCTGGTAGTATTTCTGATAGATGATCTACAAGTGGATATATGTTCTCTTTTGGGAGTGCTGCAGTCACTTGGAGCAGCAAGAAATAGCCTATAGTTGCCTTATCGAGCATAAAGGCTGAGTACAGGGGTGTAGCAATGGCTACATGTGAGGTAGCTTGGTTGCATAAGCTACTTTATTATATGCATCAGTCTACAGATGGGCCAATTGTCATTTATTGTGATAACATGAGCAGTATACACTTGGCAAATAACCCAGTCTATCATGCTAGAACAAAGCACATTGAGGTGCATTATCACTATGTGCGGGAGAAGGTTCTAGTAGGGTTTATTGATCTAGTTTATGTCAGCACAGAGGATCAGGTAGTTGACATATTCATGAAGGCATTGGCAAGTTCAGAGACCTGCTTGGTGTGCAAGAATTGGGATTGAGCTCAAGGGGGAGTGTTGAGATATCGAGCTCCACTCGTGATATGCCAGGGTGATCGTTGTGCATTTATGACACCGACTTGTTAGCTGCAGATGTGGTTGGTGCACCGCCCATGAATAATAGCTCGATGACAGCTATCTTTATGTACTCTAGAACTTTAGTGGATCAGTTAGTATGCCACTTTAGTTAGGTGAGTTTGGTTTGAGACCCACATATAGGGTTCACCTATTCTTTTGTACTTAGAGTTCTTTTGGCTTTCACAACTAAGAAGAGAAAAACTATTTTTAGCCTCCACCTTTGTGTATATTCCCCCACTGTGTATGTGAGAAAGCTGCAAGTGAGACTCCTTCCTTCTCTCCCACTCTCTTTATAGCTCCATGGCTTGCCCACCATCATGTGGCAACACACATGACCCCAAGCTGTGACTCACTCTTAGGACTCTTGGTTTAGAATTGGAGGATTTAACAATGACTATGTATGGAAATCCTCATGGATCCAACAAGCTAAAACCTCAAACAAAGGACTAACAATCATTTTAAGGGGGACATCCTAGGGCAGAGAACCCTTATTGACTACACACACAAATAACTTAGAAAATAAATGGATCATCACCCTCATCAAGATTGACTTGGCTGTCAAATGCAGTGAGAGCTTTAAACTCCTTTGGTTCTTCTTCTTCTTCTTTCTCTGCTTCTTCCACAAGGTTTGCTGTGCATTTCTTCTTTGTATAGCGCTCTTTCTCAAAATGTCTAGGATTTCCACAAAAGTTGTACTTCATCTTGATTTTGCTGGAGGATCCCTTGAAGTTGCTTTTGACAAAATATGCCCCATGTTCTTTGTAGTCATTCCTCTTTATTTTCCTTTTCTCTTCCAAGAGGGATGCCTCAATTTCCACCAAACTAATCTCTAGTATATTGGTGAGAGTAGTGACAATAGTGCCGTATTACTTAGGTAGGCTTTGGAGTAAGATAGCAATTACAATGTCATCATCAAGGTCAAACTTGATGCTAGATAACTGAGTCAGTATGCTCTTCATGGAGTTTAAATGTGAAGAGATGGATTCTCCTCTATCTAATTTTAGATCGAATAATTTGATGAGCAAGCTAAACTTGGAACACTTCCCTTGTGCTCCAAAGACAAGCTCAAGATGATTCCATGCAGCATGAGTCTCAAAGCCATCAATGTGGTGGATAAAAGAATCACTCAATCCAAGAGCAATTATGGCTAGTTCCTTTTCATCCTTGGGTAACCATGATGCCTCTCCTTCCCTAGTATTGGGTTTCTTCTCTTTTCCATTAGCAATATTCCAGATTTCCTTTTTCATGAGAATAAATTTCAGTTTTGCCATGTATGGAAACCTTTACCCTCAAATTTGTCAATCTTGGTCTTAGTGGCCATTTGGGAAGGTCTTACCAATTAATGGTAGTGTCTAATCCCTTTACAAACAGGCAGTCTTTCTGAACAAATAAATCACCTTCACCATATAAATGCAAATTGCTAGATAAAAATTCAAAAAAACCTAGTCGTTTGGCATATGCATAACTAGCTGGCTTCTCCCAAAACCTCTTAATTGGGATTTTCTTCACCTTGTACTTCAGCCTCCGAGTAGTCTTCACCTTGTTTGATTTCTTTGCTCGGATTTCCCTTGTGCTACCACAAGAACTTGGCATGTTGACTTTGAAATACACACATATAAGACAAAGATGAAGAACATATTAATGAAAACAAGCTCACTAATCAATTACAAGATTCCATCAACAGACTAAGAATAGAGGATGCAATTCAACCAAATGAGAGCAGCTCTTTGAGGGCTTTTACTATGCAATGAAAGGTATACTGCTAGTAAAGATCCAATACCAAGTATCGCCCAGCCTCCTCTGAGAGGAATTATAGAATCTTGACTCTAGTAGATCACATTTCTCGAAATGGCGCGGATTGTAGATAGTGTCGGCACGGGCTGTAGGAGGACTAGCTTAAAAAATCCTCTAGATTGATGTGCATCCTAGTAAGGGGAAGATACAGTAGAAAGGACTTGGGCAATGGTCACCTAAAGCTTAACAATTTGTGCCTTCAAGCTCTAGACTAGAAGGGGGGAAAATGAAGCCTGAGGAAGAAGATGAAGAATCTAAGAGAATTTAGGAGAATCAAAGAGGACTCAAGGAATCAAGGAGGGTGGATGTGGCTCGGATACCATATGATGGAACAACAACAAGGAATCAATAAGATGATGCAAATTAGAGTTCTTTATTCAAAAGTAGAGAGGCCACTATATAGGCACCAAGATACATCCAATGAACATCATAGATGATGTCATAGTAGAAGCCACCAAGATCCTATAATCACACCTAATAGGACCTTCTACAACCAAACCTAGTCAAGTTGGAACATCATGCAACCATGCTGCTTCAACTCAATCACCAGTTATGTGATTGTCCTAAACCAACGTGGTTGAATAGACATTAGTTATTGACCAGCTGATGGTTGAAATTATTGTGTTTCTTAGTACTTAAATTCATTAAATTTAATTTCCTGCTATTCGGGTCATATATCACTGTTAAATTGTGAAATTCAGAAATGAAAAGCAATATATTATTATTTTCTGGTGAAACTCAGAAATGAAAAGCAATATACTTGTTATTGTCTAATATGTGAAGTTGAGATCATCAGGCTAAGCCATCTCAGTGGTTGAAATTGTGACAGTGTCCTAAACCATCCCAGCCGTTGAAATTGTGACTGTCCTAAATGTGTCCTAAACCAGCCTGGTGGTTGACTATCCTAAATGTGTCCTAAGCTAGCCCGATGATTGAAATTGTGAATGTCTTAAACCAGCACGGTGGTTGAAAATTATTTTGCCTCATTATATACTTTAATTAGATTGTGTTTTGTCTTCTTTTAGTAGTAGGAAAAAGGGGGCTCATTGTTCTATTGTTCCCGCATGTTGGGTCAGTAGATGGAGTTGTATCTCAAGTTTATGGATCAAAATCTGGACATTTCAATTGGGCAGAGGAGCTTTGAGCATTGTAAGCCATGGTACGTCAGAAAACTCAAAGACAGGAATGTTTGTTGTTGCAAAACACACATAGACTTTGACCTGGTGGCAAGCTATGAATGACTTGAGATTTGGTCGTGTTAGAGCATTGCTCCATGGGGATCAATGTCCATGCCTCCCTCATGAATGCATAGTTTGTAGGCCACATGGAACCTCATCGTGTGTTGCAAGGGAGGGTAGGTTTTGTAGCCTAAGGTCTCTGTGGGAGCCAATGGTTTGTCTAAAGGGAGACGCGATGAGTGGCACATGATTGAATGCATTCGTGGCACATGCAAGCATTGCAGTTTGAAGCAGAAGAAGAAGGCATTCAATGTCTGTCCAAATGAAATGAGGTAAGACAACCATGTTGCTCTAAAATGGAGGAGATTTGAAAATGTCAATGTTAAATGATTCGATAAAAAGAGATGGCTACTGTCATATAAGAGCACCTAGCCAAGGTAGATTGTAGGTCTCGTGGTTCAATCCATCCCAAAATATGTGCTTCACAATTTCATAGCCAGCTGGCAGGATAAGCCATTCAGGACGTGCCTTGCCAATTTTCCCCGTGACACTATTGTATCTGTCATAGATTTTGCAAAAACTTATTCATTTCAAGAACAAGATGAGATACAAAGTGCTCACTAGTACAACAAGCAGATAACAATTCTTGTGCATATCACATACAGTCATTTGCTGGATTCTTCCACACCTGATGCCAATCTGTTTGCTGACTCACAGGAGTCCAGGTTAATGCAACGCATGTACCATTTCTACATTTCAGATGATAGGGAACATGACACCTTATTTGTGCAACATGCTTTTCTACTGCATTGGGAATGGCTGAAAAAGGAAAATCCTGTTGTCTCTGTGCCAACATGGACTTAGGTAGTACAAAATGTCTATGTAGAGTAGCGGCAAAGCTCTGCTTGTACTTGCATAAGGTTAGGAATAATCTCTCTTAGGAATCCTCAATATGCAAGTTCTACTTGCGATTCCTGCATGAGAGTTCTACATGCAACTCCTACATGCAACTTCTACTTGCAACTCCTACATGCAAGTCCTACATGTGATTCCTATATGCATGTCCTACATGCAAGTTCTACATGCAAGTCCTACATGTGAGTTCTACATGTGAGTTCTACATGCAACTCCTACATGCAACATGCAACTCCTATATGCAAGTTCTACATGTAGAGAGAGAATGTCTTACAATTCCTACATGTAGAGAGAGAAGCTCTCCAACTTGTATAAATACCCCATAATGGAATGAAGCCCACACTCTTTGGGGAATTGTGTTGAGTTCTACTTTGGTATTCCAAGCAATTGTCTCAAGTGTCCGTGCTTCCTTGCACTCCACGTCCAGAATCATGTCCTAACCTTGCAACTCCTCCTCCCCTCTCCTCCAACCTTGCAACCCATCCTCTCCCTTTCCTCCTCCCTTCTCCTTCTCCCTCCACTCTCTTCTTTCTCCCATGCTCTACACCTTCTTCCTCTCCCACTCCTATGCTCCCCTTAAACCCTTAGTTCCTCAACCCTTAACCTCCATGATCTACGAGGGAGACGAGTTCTCCACCATGTACTCTACCCTGAACCTTGGATCCTCCTTCTAACCCTCGAACCTCTTCTAAACTTTGGAACCTTTTTCTAAACCTTGGAACCTCCTTCTAAACCTTGGAACTTCCTTCTAACCCTTGAACCTCTTTCTAAACTTTGAAAGCTCTTTCTAAACCCTGGAACCTCTCTCTAACCCTTAAACTCTTCCTAAACCCTTCAACCCCCAATGAAGGCAAAAGCCTTCATTATCTCAACCATGATGATGCACGTTCCTTTCACACATGCATGCACTATGTTTGCTTACCACACTTAAGCCTACGTCTCTCATCGAAATATGACTCGAGGTCCTAAGCTACACGTATACTGCAAACAACAACCCCGGTATATCTGTAGGTGACAAAAAGCCTTGGAACCCTGTATACTGAGAATACCTTGCTCTTTCTACGGAAGCCGTGGGAAAGAGCTAACACTTAGAGAGGGTTTTGTGTAGCACTGCATGATTTTGAGCATGCGCCTGCTTTTGAAGAGTCCTCCTTATAGATTGTGCCATACATACCCGGGGGATTCACTCTTAGTACCAGGGGGATGTCACCAGCGTGCATCAACTTCAAGAAAACCCCCTATATACGGTCCATGTAACATAATAAAACACCCCTATTTAAGCTTATAAGGATACCACCAAAAGTAGACTATGTCCCCCCCTTCCTTAAATCTATGTTCTTTCTCAATTATTTAGATTACATCATAAGAAAGTTCAGATGACATAGATTAGACCAGCTTCAAATATTCACCAATGGGTAGTATTCATTTGTTTCCCTACCATGGCCTACATTTAGCTATAGCTCAGTCTTAGTTCATGCGCAATTGGTACATGACCAATTGTCACTAGTCAAATGTGTATGTGTGTGTGTAATTTTTATGTTTAGGGGGTAAAAACTTGTATTTCCCTATACCCCTCCCTCTTCCTCCCCAAAGATGTCAAGGCCCCCTAGCTTAAATTTAAGATTGAGAAAAATTAAAAAGGGCCCCCAACCCTAATGTATAAGCTTATGCCTCATCTCAAAAAACCCCCCTATTGTACACTCACGTGATATCATAAGTTTCCCCTTGTGAATCCCCCGGGCATACATAGTTCAGCTGGAGATCATCCCTCTTGGAGAAGAGGATTCTTTGTCTAAGAATTCACTTTATCTAGATAGGGGGGAGTAAATTCTCCAAAAAACAAGAATATTTTCTTGTTTTCACTATCCTCCAGTTCCTTTGTGCAGGCTAATTATCCCTTATGCCAAGGTGAGAGGGTTAAGGGATGATGTGTCCTGGTTGAAAGCCGACTTTGGTACCATGTACTCTACACTGATCCTTGGATCCTCCTTCTTACCCTGGAACCTCTTCTAAACTCTGAAACCTCCTTCTAAACCCTGGAACCTCCTTCCAAACCTTGGAACCTCCTTCTAACCCTTGAACCTCTTTCTAAACTCTGAAACCTCTTTCTAAACCCTGAAACCTCTCTCTAACCCTTAAACTCCTCCTAAACTCTTCAACCCCCAATGAAGGTGAAAGCCTTGATTATCTCAACCATGATGATGCACGTTCCTTTCACACATGCATGCACTATGTTTGCTTACCACACTTAAGCCTATGTCTCTCACCGAAATACGACTCGAGGTCCTAAGCTACACGTATACTACAAACGACAATCTCAATATATTTGTAGGTGACAAAAAGCCTCAAAACCCTACATATTGAGAATACCTTGCTCTTCCTGCGGAAGCTGTGGGAAAGAGCCAACATTTGGTGCCACTGTTGGGGAGACTAGCGTCTCAAGTAACAAGTAAACATACGCAAGTATGTGTAAAAAATAAACTACTATGAATTTTCACGAACATAACACTCAAGGGCAAGGAGAGTAAAATTTTTTCCAACTCTAGCCAAACATATCAACCCCAAGCATCAACCTTGGGTTACTACCTTAAGAAATTTTCTTTATTTCTTAAAAAGAAGCCTTTTGATAAATAAATTAGGCTAGGTAGTGGACACGAATGCGTAGAGCTTGCAATTTTGATCATTTCACATTTTTGTAGAAGAGCAAATTGAGCTAGCCATGAAAAGTTATGACTCCTAAGGAAGAGTTTAGGGTTTAACCCTAAATTTACACCCATTTCATATAAAAATCCACTCCATCCCCTCATTCTTCTTCTTTCACATCTTGCCTCCATCCTCTTCCCTATTCGAGCCCTACGCGAGACACTCCTCCCTCTACATCGACCACCACCCTACTCCCATCCTCACACGGTGAGTTACTTCAAGCCCATCTCATAGTGATAACCTAGCCATCCACCCATCGTCCATTCGTCCTCAACAATCCTGTTACATCGAGAAAGACTTGGAGAGCGTTCAGGTGACCATCTCTTCCTCCCTTTGGATTTTTGTCAAATTTTTTCATCCATCAAGTTTCCTCCACCCCCCTCCCTCTCCCCCTCCACCTCCACCCCTCCACCCCCCCCTCCACCTCCAACACTCCTCCCTCTCCATCCCCTCCACCTCTACCCTAGTCGCCTACCACGTCAGCCTCACCTGTCACATCACCCAATTGCCATGTCAGCATTGACATGTGGCACTGTGCCATGTCATCATTGCCACATCATCAACCGAGACCTTGGTCAACTTGACCTTGGGTTAGTCAATCTAACCTTGGGTTAGTCAACCAAACCCTGGGTTATTTAACCTAACCATGGTTGGGTCAACTTGACTCTGGGTTAAGTCAATCAATGCCCCTCCACGTAGATCCTCCACATAGAACAAGCCATACCTCTTGATCCAAGAAGAATTTGAGGGTGCTCCAAAGAGGAAAATCGCTTGATTTTTTGTGTTCTATGCACTCGTCACATCATACACACATTTTTGCACAAATATCACTCACTTTTGAGCCTCACCGGCAAATCCACTTCCTTCACACACATCAGCCTATACGTCGATGCATTTGACCTAGCACATAAAAAGAGCAAAAGAAAAAGAAATTATTTGTTGTTCTTTCATTGATCAACAGTTGGTATAGATCTAGGTCAGAGTAGACGAGATCGCCATAGAGGAGACTCTTTGAATTTCTCCAAGTTATCAATCTAAGCCATGCTTAAAATTCTCGACTAGTTCCTACTCGGAGTTAGTCCCTATGCTCACATATGGTTTCACATCATCACATTACCTAAAACCTGATGTTCATCAGCTCAGTGAGTAGACTTCAGAGTGTTCAAAGGCATTGCCGATTGATCAGTGGGCAAATAGCACATGATTTGATTTCGCACACATGCCATCATTGTAAAGCCTATTGGCTATTTCACGGCATTGTGCACATCATTTTGATCCATGTAAAGCCTCTTGGCTATTCCCGACATCATTTTTCACAACCCTTGTAACATATTGGATTATATATTGCAGTTCCATCTTCATCGATAGTTCAGATTTCATCTGCCACAATCGGTGTTTTGCAGTTGATTCAGATAAATACTTTCACGACACTTTGAGTACATTTCTTGCACCATGTCTACGACTAGCAACCTCAATCTGGAGGCATCTGCTAAGTTAGACAACTCCAATTACAACACATGGAAATATCGAATGGAGACCATTCTTGTACTTTAAGACAAATGGGAGTATGTCGATGGATCTGTTAGATATCAATGCTCCACTCTCATGTAACTACGCGGGAACCAGTTAACTCTACTTGTAAGCCCCCCATATGAGAAGAAGGCATTTGAGTAGCTCGGTTATCTGGTAGGTCCTGGTTTGGACACCAGATGGGGGCCATGTGTGGCCTGATGGCTCGACGGCTTCAGATAGAGTTGGCACACCGCCAACTAGGCTACATGCAAGTGCGGGAAGGCATCCTTTGACTGACCGCACTGAGGGTAGATGGAGCATTTCTCGGGGTAGCCCACTCTTGGGTTGCGGGGCCTGTTTGGAGCCTTAGATGATCCCAGATGGCTGTGGGCTGAACGGAGACCATAGGTTAGTTGCTCTGTTTTGCGCACCGGTTCTATCGTATGGTTGGTGGCCTATTTCGCCGACCCCCAGTCGACCGTTTTGGGTGGACTGGGTGGGCCACCCAATTGAGCCTAATCGACTATGACTAGTGGCTATATAAGAGCAAGCCCGTGAAGCCCATTTCATCACTAGCTATAGCAACCTTGATTCCTTAGCATTCAGCCTCCGTCTTCTACTGTTTCTAGCACGCCATCGAAGCTTCTTTCACAGGAGCGCATGGCTGGGAGGCAGCGCCATCTATTGTATCAATTCTACAGTAATCAAATTTTTGATTCTCCATACTATCTTGTTTTCTCTCTTGCATACGAGATCTTGTTATCTGTTGAGCACAGACGTTGTATTATTTTCTTACATGGTATCAGAGCCTGGACTATAGCAAGAAGATTTGGTAGTGTGTTTCTGTTTGTGAGCAGATTGTGAGAGATGGCCCAGCCCGCAAGACTGCGAATCCCACCGTTCGATGAAAGCGAAAAGTTGGACGGCTCTAACTATCCTCTTTGGATGTTCAAGATGAAGACCATCCTAAGCGCATATGAGCTTTGGGACACTGCTACTGGGGTGGACGTGAGGCCGGTTCTGAGACCGGATCCAGCCAATGCAGGACAACAGACAGTACCAACTGCGGATGAGATTCTCGCATGGACAAGAAGAAATGTATATGCACTGTGTTCTATTGTCTACAGTGCTAGTGATTCCATCATGGTGTTAATTCAACATGTCACCACAGCGGAGGAGCCATGGACGGTCTTGAAAAATTAGTATGAGACCACAAATCAGACGTGGATTCAAAATCTGGAGACTCAACTCACGAATGAAAAGTTGTCTGAGTCTGAAGCGACAGATAAGTTCATCACTAGGGTGAAGAATCTGCACGATCAGATGACTACAATTGGCATCACCATCACCAGTGAGAATCTAGCACGAAGGTGCATACGGATTCTCCCACCAAAGTACGACGGTCTTGTTATTCCTACTACTTCATGACACTCATCGATGACTACAGTAGAAGGATATGGATATACTTCCTACAGACTAAAGACGAGGCTTTTAGTAAGTTCAAGGAATGGCATGTAATGGTCAAGAAAGAATCGGGGAGGAAGGTGAAGAAGTTGAGATCAGACAGAGGTGGAGAGTTCACATCAACTGAATTCAAGAGTTACTACAAAAGTCACGGGATCAAGAGGCAAAAACCCCCGCCACATACGTCACAGCAAAATGGAGTAGCAAAACGCAAGATGTGCATCATCTGCGAAATGGGCAGGAGTATGATGAAAGGGAAAGATTTGCCAAAGACTTTTTGGGCTGAAGCATGTAACACAGCAGTTTACATTCTGAATCGTAGCTACACGAAGGCTGTGAATGGGATGACTCCATTGCAGGCCTTTTCTAGTAAGAAACCTTCAGCTGCACATTTCAGAGTTTTTGGATGTGACTATTTTGTGCATGTCCCTGATGCTAACAGGACCAAATGGGTACCAAAGAGCCGAAAGTGTATTTTCTTGGGCTACAGTGAAGAGGCGAAGGGTTACCGTATCTATAACCCTGTTACCAAGAAGGTAATTGTAAGTAACGATGTGGTCTTCTCAGAACAGCCGCAGCAATTGGAGGAGGATGCTTCCTTCCTAGACAACCAGGACCAGGATATCCATCCAGTCAGGATATCCATCCAGTACTGCCACCAACAGCAGACCGAACTCCCCCAACGGTGCATGGGAGGATTCAAGACAAAGAAGATGAAGAAGAGCCTGTAGAACCACAACGGCAACGGCCATTCCCGAAGTTTGTAAAGTAGCTTTTAGACAACAGAGAACCTCCAGCCATTGAGGAGGAACCATCCGAACACCGCTGGTCCAAGAGATTAGAGGAGTAAAGAAGCGCGCAGGAACACTTGGTCAACTATGCTTTGATGACAGAGGTGATCCGTGCTAATGAACCCAAGTGTCTTGAAGAGACACAGGGCAATGATAGGTGGATGGAGGCTATGCAGTCGGAGTATGGCTCCATAATGAAGAACAACATTTGGGACCTTGTGGATCGACCACCAAAACGCAAGGTAATTGGAACCAAGTGGGTGTACAAGACCAAGTACAAGTCCGATGGCACGTTGGATAAGTACAAGGCTCAGCTCATGGCAAAAGGATTTGCACAGGTACATGGTTTTGATTATTAAGATACTTTTGCTCCCACAGCTCGACTAACCACAATTCGCAGTGTTTTGGCTTTAGCTGCCCAGGGAAGTTGGCCCGTGTTTCAGATGGATGTGAAATCTGCCTTTCTGAATGGAGATCTCAAGGAGGAGGTATACTAGAACAACCACTAGGTTTTGAGATCCTCGGTTCAGAAGGTAAAGTCTGCAAACTAAAGAAGGCACTTTACGGGCTGAAACAGGCCCCACAGGCGTGGTACCAGTGAATTGATGCCTACTTTCTGCAAAACGGGTTCAGGAGAATCCCATCTGATGCAAATTTGTATATCTTTAGAGAAGGAGGCAGGTGTATGATCGTGGTCCTTTATGTGGACGACCTTGTCATAACAGGGAACCATGAAGAGAGGATCTCGTAGACGAAGCATTTCCTAGGAAGAGAGTTTGAAATGACAGACCTCGGATTGATGCATCTTTGTTTGGGGATTGAAGTTTGGCAGGAGCCGAAACAGATCTTCATTTCACAACTAAAGTATGCTGGAGAGATACTGAAGGCATTTGGCATGGCTGAGTGCAAAATAGTTGGTACCCCTATGGAGGTTGACGCGAAGCTCTCAAACGAGGATTCATCACCACTGGTGGACGAAGCGAAGTATAGAAGGCTTGTGGGCAGCTTGATTTACCTATGCAACACATGGCCGAGCATTAGCTTTGCGATTGGTGTACTTAGCAGGTTTTCCAATAAGCCCCGGGAGAACCATTGGAGGGCAGGGATGCGGGTGCTGAAATACATCAAAGGAACACTTGATTATGGCATCACCTATACCAAGGGCAACATCTTGACCGGATTTTGTGACTCGGATTGGGCAGGAGACATGGACAGCAGGAGATCAGTGACAGGGTACTGTTTCTCACTTGGATCTGGAGTTGCGTCATGGGTCAGCAAGAAGCAACCCACAGTTGCTCTTTCTTCTACTGAGGCTGAGTACAAATCTGCATGCTTTGCTTCTTGCGAGGCAGTGTGGTTGAGGAAAATTTTGGGGGACATGGGTGTAGTGTAGAACAAGCCTACGCAGTTATCATGTGACAATCAGAGTTGCATGGTGATGGGAAAGAACCCAGTGTTCCACGCTCGAATGGAGAGGTCGACTTGGTGTATTATCCGACTACAAAGAATGCTGCGGACATCTTCACAAAGGCTCTTGGAAGAGACTTGCTGGAGAGGCATCTTCATCGACTTGGCATTGGGTCGAAAAAGTAACTTCACTTGCGGGTGGACATTGAGGGGGGGTGTTAGATATCGATGCTCCACTCTCATGTAGCTACGCAGGAACCAGCTAACTCTACTTGTAAGCCCCCCATATGAGGAGAAGGCATTTGAGTAGCTCGGTTATCCGGTAGGTCCTGGTTTGGACACCAGATGGGGGCCATGTGTGGCCTGATGGCTGGACGGCTTTAGATAGAGTTGGCACATTGCCAACTAGGCTACATGCAAGTGTAGGAAGGCATCCCTTGACTGACCGCACTGAGGGTAGATGGAGCATTTCTCGGGGCAGCCCACTCTTGGGTTGCGGGGCCTGTTTGGAGCCTCAAATGATCCCAGATGGCTATGGGCCGAACGTTTGGAGCCTCAGATGATCCCGGATGGCTGTGGGCTCTATTTTGTGCACCAGTTCTATCGTATGGTCGGTGGCCTATTTTGGGCCCGACCCCCAGTCGACCGTTTTGGGTGGACTGGGTCGGCCACCCAATTGAGCCTAACCGACTATGACTGGTGGCTATATAAGAGCAAGCTCGTGAAGCCCATTTCATCACTGGCTACAGCAACCCTAATTCCTTAGCATCCAGCCTCCGTCTTCTACTGTTTCCAGCATGCCATCGAAGCTTCTTTCACAGGAGCGCACGGTTGGGAGGCAACGCCATCTATTGTATCAATTCTACAGTAATCAAATTTTTGATTCTCCATACTATCTTGTTTTTAGTCTTGCGTACGAGATCCTGTTATCTGTTGAGCACAGATTTTGTATTATTTTCTTACAGGTTGTTTGAGATATACTAAAAAAAAGCATGGGGTTAATCTATCATTTGGGATTTTATAAAAACAAGTGCGGTGATTGTTTGGGACACATGATGAGTATCGAAGTGGCCTTTGTTGCGACACATGATAAGGGTCCAGCTGGTCTACAGACTACACATTCATCAAGGAGACATGGGCATAGATCCCCATGGAGCAATGGTCCAATATGACCAGATCTCAATTCATTCACAGATTGCCTGCACAGGTCAAATCCTATGTCTGTTTGGCAAATTGGCAACAACAAACATTCCTATCTTTGAGTTTCCTGATGTTCCAAGGCTTCCAATGCTCAAAGCTCCTCTGCCCAATTGAAATGTCAGGATCTTGATCCATAAAATTGAGATGCAATCCGTCTGATGACCCAACATGCAGGACCCATTTTTGCACTACTATGAGGAAAACAAAACAAAATATAGTATGTGCAAAAATGCAGTCTAATTAAACTAATAAACCTATGGGAAAACTAAACAATTTCAACCCCCCGGGATGGTTTAATACATTTATATATAATAAGGTACTAGCAAAACAAAACAATTGAACTACCGCATTGGTTTAGGATAGTCTCACTTTCAACCACCAGGGTGGTTTAGGACACGATCACAATTTCAACCACTGGGCTAGTTTAGGACAGGTTGGTTTAGGACGGGTTGGTTTAGGATGGGTTGGTTTAGCCTAACGGTCACAATTAGACAATAACAAGTATATTGCTTTTCATTTCTGAATTTCATAATTAGAAAATAAAAATATATTTCTTTTGATTTCTAAACGAATATATTGCTTTTCATTTCTTTATTTTTGTTCAACCACAATTTTTGTTCTAAACCAATATATTGCTTACGATAATCACATTAAGTCTAAGCCATCCTAGTCTAGAAATTAAGTGGCATATGACTCGAACAATAGGCACTTAAATTTAGCTAATTTAAGTACTAAGAAACACATGAATTTTGACCACTGAGCTGGTCAACAACTGATGTTTGCTCAACCACACTAGTGTTTGAGCTGAACCAGCCATGGTTGAATCACGTTCCAACCACTGGGTTGGTTTAGTAAAATAATAATATGTTGTTTTTATGTTGCAAAATATATTGCTGTTATTGATGTTCCAACCACCGGGCTAGTTTAGGATAATCACATTAAGTCCATGCCAGCCTAGTTCTGGTGTTTGGCTTGCATAGTATTCCAACCACCGGGCTCATTTAGGACAATCACATTAAGTCCAAGCTAGCCTAATAAACTATCCCAAAGCTTAGTTATAAACCTCGAGGGGAGTCACTATGTATAAACCCTCTATATCACGTGCGTTCAAGGCGTATTTCTAAAATCCCTTATCTGTAGAGTTTTCATTAATAAAATGTACCCCTTTTCTATAAAAATCTATAATTTTTTTTAAAAACTAATTTAAATCATCCCTTATGTATATTTATTTTTGTAAATTTTAGAAATAAAAAATATCCTTCTGTTGAACTCACGTGATAGGGTTACATATGATTAGTGACCCGCTCGAGGTTATTTACAACCAATGAGCTAGTTTAGGCAAACACTGATCTACCTTGTATAAGGAAATGAAACAAGTAAACTATCCCAAAGCTCAATCACAAACAACCACCGTGATGGTTTAGGTAACCACTCACATATGTTGTATTGCATGTGTATGATGTGCTCATCAAACATATTTAATTCCATCCACTTTCTATAGATGTCCTTGTTATTTGGAGAAACTCGTGTATTTTCATGCCAAAACGTCACCACTATTGCAATGACTTCCACACTTAGGTTGTGTCTCCTTTCTTGCATTCTGTTGAAGCTCATAGACTACTCGGATCGGGACGATCAAACATTGCTTTTGCTCTGTGTGCATCTCCAAGGGGTGTTGGTAGGGTTTTCACTCTATGAATTTTAGGGTGCATGCTAAAGCTTGTGAAGACTCAAGACTGGTATTCACCTGAATGGCTTGGTGTTGCTTCCTCGAATTCTACCACCAATCGTGACATCACAGCTCGTGTTCTTCGCTCTAATGGCAATGATCGAATGTGTACATCTGCAATACTTCCTGCTGCTACTCTGCAAGGAGTCTTCTTTCTTCTCAATGTTTCTTCCTTCACAAATGTTGCAAAAGAGTCTCCCATTGCCGTTTTGATACTGTGTCATCTCTTTCTATTGGCTCTTTCCTACTGCTTTTGTAGGAAGAGCTAGGTCTTCTATGTTTGCAGGGTTTCGAGGCTTTTTGTCACCTACAGATATATTGGGATTGTCGGTTTTAGTATATGTGTAGCTTAGGACCTCGAGTCGTGTTCCAGTGAGAGACGTAGGCTTAAGTGTGGTAAGCAAACAAAGTGCATGCATGTGTAAAAGGAACGTAAATCATCTTTGTTGAGGTAATGAAGGCTCTCGCCTTTATTGGGGGTTGTAGGGTTTAGGAGGAGTTTAAGGGTTCAGAAGGAGGTTCTAGGGTTTAGAAAGAGTTCCAGGGTTTAGAAGGAGGTTCCAGGGTTCAGAAGGAGGTTCCAGGGTTCAGAAGGAGGTTTTAGGGTTTAGAAAGAGTTCCAGGGTTTAGAAGGAGGTTCCAGGGTTCAGAAGGAGATTCCAGGGTTTAGAAAGAGTTCCACGGTTTAGAAGGAGGTTCTAGGGTTCAAAAGGAGGTTCCAGGGTTAGAAGGAGGTTCCAGGGTTTAGAAGGAGGTTCTAGGGTTCAGGGTAGAGTAAATGGTGGAGAACTCGTCTCCCTCATAGATCATGGAGTTTTAAGGGTTGAGGAACAAAGGGTTTAGGGGAGCATAGGAGTGGGAGAGGAAGAAGGTGTAAGAGCATGGGTGAAAGAAGAGAGAGGAGGGAGGAGGAGGAGGAGAGAGGAGGAGGAGGAGGAGGGAGGAGGAGGAGGAGAAGGGAGGAGGAGGAGGAGGAGAAGGAGGAAGGAGGAGGAGGGAGGAGGAGAGGGAGAGGGTGGGTTGCAGGGTTGGAGGAGAGGGGAGAAGGGTTGCAAGGTTAGGACATGCTTTTGGACGTGTAGTGCAAGGAAGCATGGACACTTGAGACAAATGCTTGGAATACCAAAGTAGACAACACAATGCCCCAAAGAGTGTGGGCTTCATTCCATTATGGGGTATTTATACAAGTTTGAGAGCTTCTCTCTCTGCATGTAACACAAAGTTGTAACACAAAGTCGTATCACAAAGTTGTAACACAAAGTTGTATCACAAAGTTATAACACAAAGTTGTAACACATTCTCTCTCTACATGTAGAAGTTGTAACACAAAGTTGTTACACAAAGTTGTAACACAAAGTTGTGTCAGTCATAACACAAAGTTGTGTCACAAAGTCGTAACACAAAGTCGTATCACAAAGTCGTAACACAAAGTTGTATCTAGAAGTTGTAACACAAAGTTGTAACACAAAGTTGTATCACAAAGTTGTATCACCTTCCCTTTCTACATAAGTTCATGTTGGCATAGAGCCAACATACTCCTGGATCCATTTTATTACCCGTCCTCGGGTTATGGCTTATTTTGATTTCAGAGTTGGGATGCCATGTGCATAATCCAGTGGCTGTTTAGCTTGTGGCATGCGAGTCATTCCTGTTGTAATACTTTTGCACCATACAATTTGTAGTCAATAGTCAAGAAGCTTATCTCCTCTTAAGGAGGGGTAGATGATTGTGAATGTCAGAGGGGATCTCGTTGCTGAGGTTGCGGACTCTGCCATCGAATCTTCTTGGGAAGAGGTTTAGCGGGGGTCTCGTTGTTGAGGCTGGCATTTCTTGCTATCTTGCATACATGTTGGATGTGATTGCACCCGTAGCATTGAGCTTGTAGATAATTAGTATGCAAGTCTGATATTTTTGCATATAGGAGACAGCTGTGATGTTTGGCGGGGGTCTCGTTGTGGAGGATTGGTATAAAAGGATGTTGGTCAAGAAGCTTATCTCCTCTTAAGGAGGGGTAGATGACTGTGAATGTCAGAGGGGATCTCATTGCTGATGTTGCGGACTCTACCATCGAATCTTCTTGGGAAGAGGTTTGGCGGGGGTCTTGTTGTTGAGGCTGGCATTTCTTGCTATCTTGCATACATGTTGCACCCGTAGCATTGAGCTTGTAGATAATTAGTATGCAAGTTTGATATTTTTGCATATAGGAGATGGCTGTGATGTTTGGCGGGGGTCTCGTTGCAGAGGCTGCAGACTCTTTTGCCAATTCATCTTGAGTTTTGATATAGCTTCGTGTACTGCTTGTGAATTCATTGCATGCTTTGAGAGTATGGAATGAAAGTGTGTGATACTATTTTTTATGCAATCTATTATGTGCCTATGCAAAATCATGTGATTGCATGTGATGTGTCTAACTATATGCTTATTTGTGGGATTTGATAAGGAAACTAAGACTCAAACATCCCTAATGTGCAAAAAACGTGCATATGCAAGTGAGTGCTTGTGATACAATCTAATCCTAACTAAGGAAGACTTGGTTTCCCAAATCTTCGTTTTTATCGGGGATGGCTTGCGTGTTGATGTAGTAGCGCTTCAATCGGCTCCCGTTTATTGTTGTGTTGAATTGGACTCCATCCAATGTTTCAAGTAGCACAGCTCCGCCGATGGGATTCATCTTTCGTACTCGATATGGTCCTTGACCTAGATACTTCAGTTTCCCCTTGTGTACTTTGGCATTGTACAACAAGATTAAGTTGCCTTCCTTGATGTCTTTAGCTTTCAGATTCCTGTCAAACCATGCCTTTCTTCTGCATTTTTCTGTTGTCATGGCATGGTAGGCGACTAGTCTTGTCTCTGTATGCTTTTCCAATTGACAGAGCCTTTCTTTCAAGGACTCATGATCACCCATGCATTCCTGTACTGCGATGCGTAGACTTGGTATTACAAATTTGAGTGGGACCACGACTTCAAGGCCGTACACCAATTCAAAATGTGTGTTCCCTGTACTGACCTTGAATGTGGTTCTGTGTGCCCATAAGGCTGCATTCAGTTTCTTTGCCCAATCAGAATGTTGTGGTTCTACTACCTTGGTGAGGATATTGCATATGATTTTGTTTGTGGATTCTGCTAGTCCATTCCCTTGGGGGTAGTAGGGTGTGCTTTTTCTATGGATTACCATGAAGCCAGACAAGCGTTCTTGGATTACCTCATTGACAAAATGTGTGCCTCTATCCGACACAATTTCAATGGGGCATCCGAATCGGGTGATCACATTTTCGTATAAGAATCTTGCTGTGCTTCTGGCATCTGCCTTTCTGACTGCTTTAGCTTCAGCCCATTTTGTAAAGTAATCAGTGGCCACAATGATGTAGCGTGCCTGTGTTCCTTTTGCTGCTGAATGTATGGGACCCACATAGTCAATCCCCCATTTTCTAAATGGTAGTTGTGCAACAATTGGTGTTAGGGGATTGAAGTCTTTGTGTTATGGTTTAATAGTCCGTTGGCATACATCACAGCCTTTTACATATTCATAGGCATCTGCCCACAGTGTTGGCCACCAGTAGCCTGCGAGGAGAACTTTTCTTGCTGTGGCTTCCCCTTGGAAGTGTCCTCCTGTAATGCCTTCATGGACTTCACTCAAGATTGGCAGGATCTCATGAGGCATTACACATCTTCTTAATATCTGGTCCTTGCCCATCTTATACAATTGTCCTGCAACGAGTTGATAGGGTGCAACCTTTAGAATCTATTTTCTGGCATCTATTGCTTTCATGTCAGGGGGTGGTCTTCCTGCCATCAAGTACCCAATGATATCCCCACACCACTCTAGAACAGCATCTATTTGAAATAGTGTGGCATCTGGTAAGTCGTCTTCTACTCCAGTGGCTTCTTCTCCTGACTTTGACTCGAGACATGTGATCGGCAATGTAGTGTTGGGCAACTTTGCGGACCACAATTTTGAAGTTGAATTCTTGAAGCAAAAGGAGCCATCTGGTTATTCTTCCTATGGTACACGGCCGGTTTACAAGATAAAGCAATGCTTGATGGTCTGTGTAGAAGACAAAATCATTTGCAAGTAGATAGTGCCGAAATTTCTTTACACTATACACCATTGCTAGGGCTTCTCTTTCTGTGGTTGTATAGTTGATCTTTGCATCATTGAGTTGTCGACTTGCGAAGTAGAAGGGGTAGTCTTTCTTATATTCACCAGGTTGACAAAACACACTCCTAATTGCATACTTGGATCCATCAGTATGAACATGAAAATCAATATCCCAATTGGGAGATATAAGGATGGGTACTGTGATTAGGCGCCACTTTAAAAGCTCAAAGGCTTGGTCACACTCTTCCGTCCATAAGAACTCCACTAATAATTTGTAAAGTGGTCTCGCTATCATGGCATACCGCAATATAAATCTTCTATAATAGCCGACATGTCCCGTAAAGACCTGTACACCTTTGGAATTTGTAGGAGGAGGCAATTCCATGATGATTTTGATTTTGTCCATGTCAGTTGCAATCCCATGTTGAGAGACGATGTGTCCAAAAACAACTCCGTGGGTGACCATGAACTAGCATTTTGTTGGATTTAGGGAGATGCCATACTCCCTACATTTGATTAGTACTTCTTCAAGACATTTGAAGTGGTCCTGTTTGTTTGAATGGATGCACAAATCATTCAAGAACACCTGTAAAAACTTATTCAAAAATGACTTGAAAGCTGTGAACATGACTCACTGGAATGTGGCTGGGGCATTACAAAGGCCGAATGGCATGACTCTATATGCAAAAATACCCCATTCTGTAGCAAATGCTGTTTTTGATTGGTCTTGAGGAGCAATTTGCACTTCATTATAGCCACTGAAGCCATCCAAGAAGCTATATATTTCGGATCCTGCCACCTTTTCCAACAGTGTTTCTATTAAGGGTAGGGGATAGTGATCCCTAATTGTGGCGGCATTCACATTTTTTAAGTTTACGCATATTCTGAGCTTCTTGTTGCGTTTAGGTACAATGACAGTGGGTGAAACCCAATCAGTGTGCTCTATCTCGTAGATGAATCCGGCATCTAGGAGTTTTTCCAGCTCATCATAAACCATGGTGCCATATTTAGGATTTGTGCGATAAGGTCCACATACCTCAGGGTGAGCACCTTCCCTTATAGGTATCGTGTGTACTGCCACTTCTGGTGAAATTCCTTTCATCTCTTTGTATGACCATGCTAGGTAGTCATGGTATTCCATTAGGAGGTCTTTGAGTTTGGTTTCATCTTCTTGACGGAGCTGTTTCCCAATGAAAACCAATTTTTCTTCCTCCCCTTCAAGGGCGAGGTTTATTGTGCATGTTTTTGCCGGTCCCTCATAGATTGGAGTTTCTCCAATGCTATCGGTTTCTTGAACTTTAGGTTCTCTAAGTGGTCTTGGCATTGCTATTGGCGCACTGCCACTTGTATAATTCTTGAAGTATTCTGGCACTTCTCGAAGATCAGCCTCTGATGGAGTTGAACTAGCCTGACATGTGTCATTTGTACTGGGTGGCATAGTTGCATTTATTAATTTGTTAGGCTCTTCTTTTCTTTCTTTTTCTGAAGTCGCTTGATCGAGCTTCATCTGCACATGTGGCTTATATTTCTGAAACTTCTTACATTGGGAACTATGGGGTAACTTTTCCACTGGTAAGGTGTTTCCTAGTAAGGGTTCATGTGCTGCACATACTCCTTCCAGTCCCTTAGGGGACAATTTAAGAGGCGGTGGTTCTGATTTTGAGGGAGCTGTCTTTGCAAGGTACAATTCGACGATCCTTGATTGGACTCGTTCGAATTCATTGAAGTGCTCGGCCTTGGATTTTCTGCGATTTCCTCCTGCAGCTTTCTTGCGGGATCTTCTGCTGTTATTCAACTGCGGAGGTTCAACTTTTGGGAGCTCGACTGCCATTAGGGCATGCAGAATGGCTAGGTCATTATCAAAGATTTGATCTGCAATTTCAGCATTCGTAGCCTCTGTTTCAAGATCCCAAGGAAAATCTGAGTCATCATTGGTATGGGTACCTTCTTCAGGTTCATTATCCCACTCGAGGTCAGCCATAAAGAATGGCATCTCTAGATCGATTGGTTCTTCATGTGTCGGTGGAGGATCGACCTGTAGTGCATTAGCATCTATTTGTGAGAAGATGGGGTCTAATGAATGGCAGTTGTCGATGGTTGCCAATGTTTGTATCCAGTTATTGACATTGCTTTGTGAGTCACCTACTATGGCATGCTATTGCAAGGGAGCTGATTTGCTCGATATTGTCGTGGAAGATGTGTCATCCAATGCTCTAGGCAAATTGGTTTAATAGCTCCTGTCCCCACATTCACCCTGACTGCAGTGTCTCAATTTTGGATTGTCAATCTATCAGTTCCGCAGTCATGGAGGATTGATGCTTCCCATAGCCAAGGACGTCCCAGTAAGATTTGATAGGATTTTTTGGGGAGATCCAAGATTGTGAATTGAAGGGAAAAGTGGACTCCTGTGATCTTTGTGGACACGCCATTCACTATTCCCAAGGGTTTAGCCCATGAATCATCGGCAAGGTGTATGTTGAAATTAGCCTTTTGCATTGGTGGGAGACCCCATTTTTCGTAGAGCTCCTTTGATAGGACATTGACACCTGCTCCACCATCCACTATGGCTTGGAATTCATTATATGCCTTGTGGATCAAAGGCACAGTAATGTTGCATATGTCATCTCTCTCACCCATCCGCATAGGGATATCTTCAATGTCGTTCATAGGTGGAGGGGGATTTGCGAGTTCAATCCATCCTTTGAAACTCTCCCAGAGATTGGGACAATTCCGTAAGAGGATTCCGATGGGAATTGACATAGGGCAACTCAGGATGCTAGAGAGTGCGGCTCCTTCAAGTTCAGGTGGCGGTATATTCTATTGTGGAGTCTATGGTTGGAACAAAGGCTCGAGTACAGTATCAATACTGTGTGGGGCCAAGTCATGGGTTGGGTCTTGAGTTTGTTTCTCAGCCTCAAATTGAGCTTGTTCATTTTGGACCCATTGTTGAAGTACCTGAAAACGAGCCTTCTCCACCTCTGCATTCGGGTATGGAGCTTCTTTTATTTGAGGCTCGAGAGTTGATGTGGATGAGCTCGGCTGCTCATTGCTTGGCAGAGGTGGAGGCACTTGTGATTTCTTTTTCAGAAGTCGCTTTGGTTGGATTGGAATGATAGGGTCTTTTGTGGCCTCTTTCTGTTGGCGTGTAATTCCATTGATAGGTTGTGACTTCACACTTGTCGGACCCAGACTTTGATGGTCCACCCCAATGATGCCAATGGGGACGTCAGGCTTAACCTCTGTTTGTTTTGGGATCTTATTTTTCATGGGACAATCCATACAGGCATGTCCTATGCCACAATCTCTGCAGAGTGGTTGGAAAGTAGCTGGGCTACCACGATGAGGGCACTCTGCAATCCGATGATTTTCTTCACAACCGTAACACTTGATTGGTACTCGATATGTGTTGGGTCGTACTTGATTTGCATAAACTGGTATGAGACCCTCTGCACCTTCTACATAGTACACTGGGTACTCTGCTTCATACTCAAATAACGAGTCTACTTCCTTGGCTTGTAATTGATGTATTGGAACTGCCTGAGGAGCTGGGTTTGGTGCTCTTGGATACGGTCGTGGATTCGGATTCTTGAGTAGTTGTGGGACGTGTCCAAACGGGAACAAGATTTAGCCTCGGAGCTGGTGGCGCTTGTGCAAGTGCCGGTTGCCTGTATACTAGCATGGGTGCCGCTTGGTATTGTGGAGGTCGAGGAGGATTGTTGCCCAGGTTGAAGATGCAACTGTTCTCATCATGGCCACCGATGACACAGATATGGCACCACAACCGTGGTGGTGGATTTGCTTGTGCAGTGATCCTTGCTCTTAGGACTGGGCATTCATTTGCTATATGATTTGCCAAGCAGTGTGGGCACTAGACATTTTCTCGCCGTGGATATGTTTGAGTTGGCGGCTGAGACAAGTTGAGTTTTTGATCCATGGCCTACATCATATCTTCTTTCAGCTTCAAGGTCATGGCCTCTAGGCGATCTTCATTAGATGTTTCGGCAGTGTCCTTTGATTTACCTTTTTTCGAGCACTTATCTCGTGTATTTGATCTGCCGTCATCACTGCTTGTGTTTGAGTCTGTCATGCCATCTTCGATGTCAATGGTTGCTGCATGAGCAGCACTGAATGTTTCATAGCTACTTATCTTTTTCATATCCTTTCAGATTTTCTTTCTTAGACCTGCTATGAACCATGGCGTGAGGTACTTTGCATCTGGGTGTCGGTCACATTTGGCAATCAATCTCTTCATCTTTCCTAGGTATGTGCGTACATCTTCCCTCCGGCCTTGTTCGATCTTGCTGAGTTGGAGAGCGGGATCGTCTTGTAGCCTCTCCGTTTGAAAGCGTCGTTTGAATTCGGTTTGAAGTAGGTCCCATGTGGCGCGTTCTTCCACGAGAAGGTCAAGGTACCATTTTGACACTTCATCAGTTAAGGCCATTGGAAACCAAGCCACCTTGGTTTCATGGGACTGATCGCCACCTGCTCAACATGCGGCATCAAAATGCTGGAGGAAGCAAGCTGGGTCTCCCCTACCATTATATTTGGGAAGTTCTAGTTTTCCCAAGGGGCGTCGGCTTTGATTGTTGTGATTTCATCGATTGAAGAAGTTGTCAGCCTCTACATCGAGCCCGATATCACCATCATGGTCATGACGGTGTCCAGCCATGTTGGGCCGTGGAGGAGTTAAAGGGAGTTGTTGAATCTTAGAGGGGGATTCGGGGTAGAGGATTGGCGGGGGCGGTGGTTGCAGCGGAGTTAGATGCAGATGTGGCGAGCGTTGGAGTCAAAGTCATTGGCCGGAACGTAACTGCATGCAGATTGTGCGTGATTTGCGAAGGGTGTCACTGCCCCAAGTGCGGGTATGGATGTGTTGTTGTTAGGAGAGTTAGAGTGGTGTTAGTTTGTGTAGGGACCGTCGTGTTAATAAAGGGCCTAAGATTGTTGTACGTGTGTAGGGAAATGTGTCGGTGCAGACGAATCATTAATCGGAGGTCACAGCGTGAAAATACGAGTGAATTTGTGCAAAATGAGGCCCACACGGGGGCGCGAATGAACGTGTGCTAGGGATGCCGAAATGGTGCGCAATGGGCTGGAAAAATACCCCGTAATGTGGTGTTTCCATTTGCAAAATCTGGGTTCAAACGAGGTTCAGTTTGGGTCCCAAACGGATGAGTTTCGAGGGTTTAAAGTAGGGGTAAATTTTGCGTTGGGGGGTCCTAATGGTGGTGTGAATGGACTTTAAGTCCAACCAAGGGGTTGAAACCAAGTTGATCTAGTTAGACTAACTAACCTATTTCTCTAGTTAGAGGCTAATTAGTTAGTCTAACCTCGCCTAGTGAGGGTTAGACAGACCATAGTTAGTTCAACTAACATAGTTAGTGTAAGTAACTACAGTTAAGTTAACTGAGGTAAGGTTAAACTAATCGAACCAAGGGCAAAACTAACCTAGCCTAGGTTTCTGCTAACTAACCTAGCTTAACCTAATCTAACTGAGTTAGACTAACTAGCCTAGGGTTAACCAACTAACCTAGCCTAACCTAACCTAGGTTAACCAACTAACCTAACCGCAGTTAGTCACTAACCTGAAGTTAGTTTTAGGTTAGGTTTTTTTTTTTCCTTGTGGGGGGGGGGCCTTCCTGACGGCGGCACCCGGGGGGGGGGTTGCGCGAGGGGGGGGGGAGGAAGAGGGGCGGCACTGTGTGCACCACTGAGGGCAGGTGGGGGTGGAGAGCGGGGGGGTGAGCGCGATGGAGGGTGAGCAGGGCGAGGGCGTGGGGCGGGGGCGGCATTGTGTGCGCTGTCGGGGGCGCGAGGTGGGGGTGGAGAGCGGGGGGGGTGAGGGACGGAGAGTGGGGCAGGGGCACGGGGTGGGGGTGGCGCTGTGTGCGCCATCGGGGGCGAGGGGGTTAGAGAGAGGGGGCGGGGCGGTAGTGTGTGCGCCATCAGAGGGGTGGCAAGCGACGCTGAGGCAGAGGGCGCCCCTTAGGCGGGCGTCGGGCGGGCGGTGGTGCCTCTACGGAGCGCCGCCGCGAGGTGGCCCGCGGGGGGGGGATGGGTTTAGAGAGGGGGGTAAGGGGGAGAGAGAGAGAGAGAGAGAGAGAGAGAGAGAGAGAGAGAGAGAGGGGGTAAGGAGGAGGGAGAGAGAGAGAGGGGGGGGAAATAAAGAGAGGGGGGGTAAGGGGGAGGGAGAGAGAGAGAGAGGGGGAGGGTGGTAAGAGAGGGGGGGGATGGGGAAGAGAGAGAGGGAGAGAGGGGGAGGGTTGTAGAGAGAGAGGGGGGGATGGGGAAGAGAGAAAGAGAGAGGGGGAGGGTGGTAGAGAGAGAGGGGGGTATGGGGAAGAGAGAGAGAGAGAGGGAGGGGGAGAGAATGAGAGAGAGAGAGTAAGAGAGAGAGAGAGAAAGAGAGAGAGGGACAGAGAGTAAGAGAGAGAGAGTAAGAGAGGGGGAGGGAAAGAGAGAGATAGAGAGAGAAAGGGGGAGGGATAGAGAGAGAGAAAGAGAGAGAAAGGGGGAGGGATAGAGAGAGAAAGAAAGATAGAGAGTGAAAGGGGGAGGTGGTGGGGGTGGTGGAGGGGGGAGGGGGAGGGGGAGGTGGAGATAGAGGGGGAGATGGAGGGGGGAGGGGAAGATGGAGATGGAGGGGGGAGGGGGAGGTGGAGAGGGAGGGGGAGGGGGGAGAGGGAGGGGGAGATGGAGGGGGGAGGGGGAGGGGAGAGGGGGAGGTGGAGATGGAGGGGGAGGGGAGAGGGGGAGGTGGAGATGGAGGGGGAAGGTGGTGGTGGAGATGGAGGGGGGAGGGGGGAGGTGGTCGTGGAGATGGAGGGGGAGGGGGAGGTGGAAATGGAGGGGGAGGGGGGAAGGGGAGCATGGATGATTTTTTCCTATTAGTTTCGTTAAGAAGCGAAACTTTTATATTGGTGTCGAAAGTTTGTATGCCTTGATAAAAATAAAGGTTTGAAAATTCGCCAAGATTTGAAACTTTTATGAGAAAAATTTTAAAGTTTCGCCATAATTTACAAATTTTTCTTCTAAATTCAAAAGAAAATATATAAAAGTGTAATCTATTATACAAATATTGTGAAACTAAAAAAACTATATCGATAAACTTTCGCCAAGATTTTATATTAATATATAAGCATAGCTTCGATAAAAACATCCCTGAAGGGGAGGTGAAGATGGGAGGGGGAGGGGGGTGGTCGAAATGGAGTGGGGAGGGGGAGGGGTGGTGGAGATGGGAGGGGGAAAAAAGAGCACAAAAACTTGACGGACAAAAATCGAAAAGGAGGGAGAAGTGGTCATCTGAATGCTCTCCAAGTCTTTCTCGATGTAACGGGATTGTTGTGGAACAATGGACGGTGGGTGGAAGGCTGGGTTATCGCTGCGAGAAGGGCTCGAAGTCACTTACAATGCGAGGATGGGAGTAAGGTGGTGGTTGATGGAGAGGGAGGAGTGTCTTGCGTGGGGCTCAGAATGAAGAAGAGAATGGAGGCAAAAAGTGAAAGATGAAGAATGAGGGGGTGGAGTAGGTTTTTATAGGATTTGATTTTAGGTTTAGGGTTTAACCCTAAACACTTCTCGAGCCATAACTCTGTATGGAGAGCTCAGTTTGCTTTTCTGAAAAAAGGTAAAATGATCGAAATTGCAAGCTCTACGCATTCGTGTCCACTACCTAGCCTGATTGTATATCATGTGGCTTCTATTTAAGAAATAAAGAGAATTTCTTAAGGTAGTAAACCAAGGTTGATGCTTGGGGTTGATATGTTTGGCTAGAAATGGGAAAAAATTTTTACTCTCCTTTCCCTTGAGTGTTATGTTTGTGAAAGTTCGAAGTAGTTTGTTGTTTTACACATACCTACGTATGTTTACTCACAACTTGAGACGCTAGTCTCCCCGAAAACGGCGCCAAATGTTGGCTCTTTCCTACTGCTTTTGTAGGAAGAGTTGGGTCTTCTATGTTTGCAGGGTTCCGAGGCTTTTTGTCACCTACAGATATATTGGGATTGTCGATTGTAGTATATGTGTAGCTTAGGACCTTGAGTCGTGTTCCGCTAAGAGACGTAGGCTTAAGTGTGGTAAGCAAACAAAGTGCATGCATGTGTAAAAGGAACGTAAATCATCTTTGTTGAGGTAATGAAGGCTTTCGCCTTCATTGGGGGTTGTAGGGTTTAGGAGGAGTTTAAGGGTTCAGAAGGAGGTTCCAGGGTTTAGAAAGAGTTCCAAGGTTTAGAAGGAGGTTCCAGGGTTTAGAAGGAGGTTCTAGGGTTCAGAAGAAGTTTCCAAGATTTAGAAAGAGTTCCAAGGTCTAGAAAGAGGTTCCAGGGTTTAGAAGGAGGTTCCAGGGTTTAGAAAGAGTTCCAGGGTTTAGAAGGAAGTTCCAGGGTTTAGAAGGAGGTTCCAGGGTTAAAAGGAGGTTTCAGGGTTTAGAAGGAGGTTCCAGGGTTCAGGGTAGAGTACATGGTGGACAACTCGTCTCCCTCATAGATCATGGAGTTTGAAGGGTTGAGGAACAAAGGGTTTAGGGGAGCATAGGAGTGGGAGAGGAAGAAGGTGTAAGAGCATGGGTGAAAGAAGAGAGAGGAGGGAGGAGGAGGAGGGAGGAGGAGGAGGAGAGAGGAGGAGGAGGAGGAGGGAGGAGGAGGAGGAGGAGGAGAAGGAGGAAGAAGGAGGAGGGAGGAGGAGAGGGAGAGGGTGGGTTGCAGGGTTGGAGGAGAGGGGAGAAGGGTTGCAAGGTTAGGACATGCTTTTGGACGTGTAGTGCAAGGAAGCATGGACACTTGAGACAAATGCTTGGAATACCAAAGTAGACTCAACACAATGCCCCAAAGAGTGTGGGCTTCATTCCATTATGGGGTATTTATACAAGTTCGAGAGCTTCTCTCTCTGCATGTAACACAAAGTTGTAACACAAAGTCGTATCACAAAGTTGTAACACAAAGTTGTATCACAAAGTTGTAACACAAAGTTGTAACACATTCTCTCTCTACATGTAGAAGTTGTAACACAAAGTTGTAACATAAAGTTGTTACACAAAGTTGTTACACAAAGTTGCAACACAAAGTTGTGTCACAAAGTCATAACACAAAGTTGTATCACAAAGTCGTAACACAAAGTTGTATCTAGAAGTTGTAACACAAAGTTGTAACACAAAGTTGTATCACAAAGTTGTATTACCTTCCCTTTCTACATAAGTTCATGTTGGCACAGAGTCAACACTTTCCTCAACACACAATTTGATCCTTATGCCCTGACCAAGCTTTTCATCTTTCTTGTCTTGCATCCTTTGTCTACTTCTCTTGCAAGCCATGGTGAGCTGCATGTTGCCATGGTGACGATCATTGAAAGACAACAATGCAAAACCAAAATAGATAAAAGCTAGCTTGTGAGGTGAGCAAAGAATCGAAGACAACTTACCCAAAAGATAACAATGTCAAACTAAAGACGGCATAAGCACTATAAGGTATAGGCTGTTTTTCAACGGAAATACTTGCCTTTTATACACTAAAAAGTTTTTTTCTAATGGGCACAAAGGTTGGTATTTACGTCGCTATTCACATCGCTATATAATGACAATGGTGAAGGTCATTATATACCGACACTGGTAAAGCATCGCTATATAATGACACTAGTAAATGTCGGTATATACCGACATTGGTAAAGCATTGGTATATACCGACCCTTAATAGAACTAAAAAAACAATTTCGTGGGGAAAAACAGGGCTTGTTGTGTCCCCATTTTGCCCCACTAATGTTTATTTTTTTGCATTACAAAAGATTGTTTACAAGCAAACATGCAAGATAAAACTCTCAAACCTTGTTTGTTACAAAATTTCCCTTGTGAAAAGGGTGATACAAAATTGCTCAAATGGCCTGACAGACAAAAGCATATACATGCCGAAGTATATACAAACTACTACTTCTACTACTACTACTACTGCTGCTGCTACTGCTGCTCATTTGACTTGTCGTCATCGTCGCCCTGGCCCTCGTGAGCTCCGCTTGATCCCTAGCCCTTGTTGAAGCTGTCTAAGCCAAATCCCTTGAGATTTGCCTCCTCATCATCACCACTCGCCTCCCCACTGATGGGACATTCGAGCTTGCATCCTAAGAGCGAAACCATATTAATTTGAAATTAGATTGGAACTTAAAGAATGAAACAAATTAAAAAGTGAGATTACAAGTTGGAGTAGACCTATACCAAGCGAGAAGACATCGTAGCCCTATCGATTGTCATTTCTTGTGCCTCCATATCAATAAACCATGGCTTTGGTCCTATGCAGAATGGGCATCTCGTCTCTTCGTTTGTGGGAAGGTGACCAATCGCAGATTGCTATGGACCCAAATTACGAGAGTCAGATAAAGTGCATGCAATATGTAATAAAACAAATAGAACAATAAAATAAATGAGAAGAAGTAGACTTACCACCCATGCCTCAAGCGCGCCCGCTGCTGAGGTGCGAAGTACCTATGATTGAGCCATCTCCTTGCAGCTCTCCTCTGATTGTCAAACTTTTGGGGGTTGTCCCTATACTCCTTCTTCAAAATATTCCACTCATCTTTATCTGCCCAATTGGGTTTATGCTTCTTCATTTTGTGATGGTAACTCGCAAGATTGACCTACGATGCTTCAAGACAGCACACACGTGCTCTCACATGTAATTGTCTTCGAACTACCAATGGGAGGGGTTAGGGTATTGTATTTTTAATTCCTCGATGACTGCCTTGTTCTTTTTTTCATCCTAGTGCCGCTAGTCAATTGTTATGCTGCTCTTGAAATGGTGGCTCATGAACCACCTCATGGTGTCCAGCACTTCTTTTCCCTTTTTATTTTCTATGATCTCTCCACCCCTAGTGAGGACATAGTATAGGTCCTCGGGTGGGGCCGGGGGAGTGGGAGTGCCAGTAGCAGAGCTAGAGTGAGGGGTGGTACTACGAGTGCTTACAGAGCGAGGAGTAGTAGAGGGAGTGGGAGTGGGAGAGGGAGAGGGCAAGGGACCTGACTAGCACTAGGTCTCATGTCCAAGTGGAGACCTATAGGGATGTGAGTGTGTTGACTCGTCTACATCCCTCGAGTCACCACAGTAGCCTCAACCCTTCCTACTCTTCCTTTACTTATGATGGGTATGCCCAGGTGATGACCCCTAAGTCGAAGGGGATAGAGGAGATGACTGATGAGTAGGTCCCGATGGCTCTAATCTACCCCCGATGGGTATAGGAATAGCTGAGGTCCTTTGGGATAGTAGAGAGAAGAATCTTTTTGCGTCTACATCACTCAGCTATGCGACAAACTCATCGAGACTCCTGAGGAAACCATGGGTTGCTACTAGTAAAGGAGTTCCCTGAGGGGTAGTTGCAGTGCTGGGCCCAAGAGGAGTCATCAGCCAAGGGGTAGTCACAGGGGTAGGCCCCTGAGTAGTCGGCTGAGGGGAATCAAAGTCCTCTGGAGAGTACAGTTCATGATGTCTCCTCCTACGACGGGTTCTATACTCAGAGGACATGCGACGTGATGCTATGTTTGATTTGGGAGGATTGGGTGAACGCAGACACAAACACGAAGACAAAAACAAACACAAGAGCAGGTAAGATGTGAAAAGACAATTTAGTTAACAGACAATTATTTACTCAAGACAATTATGAAAAGAGAATTATGAAAGACCAATTATTTACTTAAGACAAGTGGAATACAAGAGAGTTTTCATATACAAAAAATATCACAAAAACTATTATTGTAAAACAAGAGTTCTCATATATAAAAAATATCGCGAAAATAGTATTAGTAATCAAAATCTATCTCCAAAAGAGACATTCTCCAAAAATGCCAAAATAGAGGAGGAGGTCTACTGCTCTACATTACTGTCTGAGGTACTTTCCTCCTCACCGCTAGATGGGTGACTTGGGACCTCATCTTCCACTTCTTTTAATATATAATCATACTGTTCATGGATTACGTACTTGTAGCCCATGATGAAGACCTCTATACAACCCATTATGTCTTTTATAATGTCATCCTTGCTATATAGTCGGTCATAGTGGTCTCTCCAAAACTTATGGAGATCCCATAGGTTGTTTAGTGCTTGCCTCATTTGCTGCTGCTTCGTGCGCCTTCAATCAACCTTCGATCAAGACCCCACCCAAGCGAGAGGAAAAGTTAGAAGAAAAGAGAGAAGAAAAGAGAAGAAAAGAGAGAAGGAAAAGAGAGAAAGCATGAGGAAAGCATATGATCATGCATATGCATGAGCATATGCTCTTGCATAAGCATATAAGCATAAGCATACACAAATGCATATGAGGAAAAAGGAAAAGAGAGAATGAAGGCTTAAAGGAAAGAGAGGGAAAGAGAGAAGGAAAAGAGAGAAAAATAGAGAAGAAAAGAGACGCCGAGAGGAAAACAGAGAAAAAAAGAGAGAGGGGAAAAGAGAGAAAGGAAAAAGAGAAGGGAAAAGAGAGAAGGAAAGAGATGAAAAAGAGAGAAAAAGAGAGCTGGGGGGGGTCACTATGTATAAACCCTCTATATCACGTGCATTCAAGGCCTATATTTAAAATCCCTTATCTGTAAATTTTTTCCAAAACTATTTTAAATAGTCCCTTATGTATATTTATTTCTGTAAATTTTAGGAATAAAAAATATCCTTCTTTTGAACTCATGTGATAGGGTTACATATGATGAGTGACCACCCTGAGAAAGAGAGAAGGTAAGAGAGGAGGAGAGAGAAGGAAAAGACAGAAAGCATATGATTATTCTTATGCATGAGCATACGAGCATATGCTCATGCACAAGCATATAAGCATAAGCATACGCAAATGCATATGCTTATGAAAAGAGAGAAAAGAGGATGAAAGAGAGGAAGAGAGGATGAAAGAGTGGAAGGAAAAGAGAGGAGAAAAGAGAAGGAAAAGAGACGAGAGGTAAGAAGAGAGAAGTAAAGAGAGAGAATGAAAGAGAGAAGTAAAGAGAGGAGGAGAGAGAAGGAAAAGAGAGAAAGCATATGATTATGCTTATGCATGACCATATGATCATATGCTCATACATAAGCATAAAAGCATAAGCATATGCAAATGCATATGTTTATGAAAAGAGAGAAAAGAGGATGAAAGAGTGGAAGGAAAAGAGAGGAGAAAAGAGAAGGGAAAGAGAAGGAAAAGAGAGAAGAAAAAGAGGGAAAAAGAGAGAAGTAAAGAGAGGAGGAGAATGAAGGAAAAGAGAGAAAGCATATGATTATGCTTATGCATGAGCATATGAGCATATGCTCATGCATAAGCTATAAGCATAAGCAAACACAAATGCATATGCTTGTAAAAAGAGAGAAAAGAGGATGAAAGAGTGGAAGGAAAAGAGATGAGAAAAGAAAAGGAAAAGAAAGGAGAAAAAGAGGGGAAAGGAGATGAGTAAACAAAGGGAAAGAAAGAAAAAGAGAGAAAAAGAGAGAAGTAAAGAGAGAAAGCATATGATTATGCATATGCATGAGCATATGCTCACACATAAGCATACACAAATGCATTTTCTTATGAAAAGAGAGAAGAAAAGAGAGGGGAAGGAGAGAAAAGAGAGAAGTAAAGAAAGGAAAAGAGGGAAAGCATATGATTATGCATATGCATGAGGATATGCTCATGCATAAGCATATAGCAAATGAATATGCTTATGAAAAGAGAGAAGAAAAGAGAGGAAGAGAGGAAAAGAGAGGAGAAAAGAGAGGAGATAGGCTTAAAGGAAAGAGAGGAAAGCTCATGCATAAGCATAGAAGCATAAGCATATGCAAATGCATATGCTTATGAAAAGAGAGAAAAGAGGATGAAAGAGACAAAGTAAAGAGAGAAGGAAAAGAGAGGAGAAAAGAGGAAAAAAGAGACAAGTAAAGAGAGGCAAAGAGAGAAGGAAAGAGAGGAGAAGAGAAGGAGAAGAGAGGAGATAAGAGAAGAGAGGAGTCTTGGAAAATTCCTTTCACACGAGTAGAGAGGGACAAGGGTGGAGAGGGAGTACAAGTGTTGGGATAGGGGTTGAGTAGGGGTGAGGAGCATGGGAAAGAGGTTGGAGGAAAATAAGGCTACCAAATATAACGAAGGAGGAGAGTTTTGTTTTTTCCGCAATAGAATTATGAGGGGCGACGATGTACAGGTTTTGGGTTTTAGCTCCCAGAGTCAGCATATACCAACGCTGCTCCATCAGTATATACCGACTCTATATATCCTATTAGCATCGGTATGTACTGAATTTGGAACAGGGCATACCATCAGTATATACCATTGGTACAAGGCATAAAAGCTAGCAATAGGCATAAAAGCTCAAGGGTGCCTATTTTTTGGACCTTGAGTGGATTTCCTTGCATTTTGTGTTGTGATTTTGGACATGTGCAAATGGAAGGGATGAGTGGAAGCCCGTCAAATGATACGCCAACACTCGGGAGCATGGAGATAGGTTGTATTGTCATTGCACTCATTGCAAGCGAGAAGTATGACATCAACGCCGTATTGTCATGCACCACTTGCAGATGTATGGGGAGGAGCCTGCACCAGTACCGACCGTTGGTGGTGCACATGGTGATGGATCATCGGTAAGTCAATGCTATTTGAGTTTGTGATTAATATTGCATGCGTACTTTACATGATACCTTGAGACAAGATCTTATATTTACACAAAACCTTGAGACAGGATGAGGAGGGTGGCGAGGGGGCACGTATACCTTCACACTTTGAGCAGGAGGATAGTCTCTCGAATGTGCCAAATGATGACAAGGGTATGGTGGACATTATGGATTCTATTTTTAGGGGCACTACTTCACATGTACACGTGATGTCGGAGTCTGCTGAGGCCAATATGCGAGAGTTGCAATCAAAAAGGTTGTACGAGGGTACAGGAATGTCAAAACTATGGGCTTGTCTCTAGATCTTGAATTTGCAAGAAAAGTATGGGTGGTCCGATGCAAGTGTCTCAGCCTTAATGAGGTTAGATTCTCCATTAATTTATATCATAATTTGGATCTTGATTTTTTTGAGAATCTTCATACTTTGTCATTATTCGAAGCCTATGTATGTTTGAATTGTGATAGGTTGCTCCAGAAGATGTTGCTTGTACCAAATACCATGCCCGCGTTAAGAGATGAAGTGGAGAAGATGCTGATAACGGTGGGTAATATGGATTATGATACCATCCATTCTTGTCGCAATGATTGTATTCTCTTTCATTGCTTGTGAGCATGGGGATTTGGCTAGTTGTCCGGATTATGGGAAACAACAATATAGAGATGACGTGCAAGGTGAGCAAATCCCAGTAAGGGTCTTGAGACACTTTCCCGTCATTGCTAGAGTACATCACATGTTTCGATGCAAATCCATAGAGGAGTTGATGACTTGGCATGCTACACATTGGTGTATTGATGACACATTGAGGATTCTTGCAAATTGTGCTACTTGGAAGCACATAGACAATCAGTGGGCTGGACTTTGTGAGAGGGAGCGACACAACTTACATCTTGGGCTCACCATGGACGGCATGAAGATCTTGGTCGACATCTTTTGGGTTACGCTTGACATCTTGGTCGACATGGCCTATAGTCTTGGTGAATTACAATATCCCACCATGGCTAATAATAAAGAAGGGACACCTCATGCTTGCACTGCTTGTGCCAGGGAAGTACAAGGACAAAAATATGGATGTGTACATGGCATCTTTGATAGAGGAGTTATAGATGTTATAGAGAGGAGTGTGGGTCTTTGATATTTCCAGAGTTCGTAGACATACCAATGACATTTTGGTCAGGGGAATCTTGATGTAGACCATGTATGACTACCCAGGATATGAAGAGTGCATAGATATGTGGTTGTGTCTTTACATGTATAATGATACTTTGATTGCTCTCTTTCTAGCACATGTCTTATACTAATAGATTCATGCACGCATGTAGGACTTGCAATAAGTGGGTACCATGCTTGTCCTGTTTGTGGGAAGGGTTTGAGTGTGCTTGCATGATGCTCCAAACATATGAGGAAAATGGTTTATGAAGGTCATGCTCAATACCTTCCGCTAGATCATCTTGCACGTGGCCAGCTTGATCCACCACCACCATATTTGAAGGCAAGTGATTGGATTCAGGCTTGGAGGGTGAATGGAGAGGAGCCTGCTCTTGGTATGAAGAGGCTATCCATCTTTCACGAGATTCCTTATTGGGGTCAGTTACAAATCAATCATCTCTTGGATCCCATGCATATCTTCAAGAATGTGGGGGCTACTATTTGGGCACACTTGGTTGGTGACAAAGACTCGAGAGGAGTACAAGAAGACTTGTGCACTATGAATAGGATGCCTCATTTGTGGCCCCAAGTGCATAATCATAAAGTTTTCCTCCCAAAAGCAACATGGATCCTCTCCAAGAGAGAGGAGGCAGCAGTCAAGGTGGACATTGCCTCTTTTCGAACACCAACAGGGTACATGCATTGCTTGAAAGGATAATTTTCAAAGGACAATAAGCTTAGTGGTCTCAAGTCCCATGATTGGCAAAAGGTCTTACAGGTATTTTAAGCTGTAGGATTAGTGTACCGATAATCGTGATGCGTTAGTGTAATTATGATTATGTTATATTATTGACATGACTTCTTTGTTGCTTCGATAATTGATCCTCCCAACTACAGTGAAAGGTTGCTTACAAGAAGATGTTAGAAATTCTATATTCAAGATCAGTGGTGTTGTGAAGTATGCTTACTATCAACTCACATTGATTGCATTTTCTTCAATTTCAGATGAATAATCTATAGCCTGATTATGAATCTCACATGGGCATGTGAGATAGGTGGATATCTCAAAAAGAGATCTCCATATCAAGCATCGAGAAGGCTAGGCTAGACTCCATTGAAGCCATATGCTTGCTTGAGAGGCACTTTCCCTCAAACATTATGACAACTCAAGTGCACTTGCTTGTGCACATAGTTGATGAGGTGGCCATTGTAGGTACCATTCATATTCAGTCGATGTTTTTTCTCAAGCAATTTATGAAAGCATGGAAAAGGGATGGCTTGTGCAAGAGTCATTGGTATATATCAAGGAGTTTCTTGCATCCATGGATCCCGATATTCGGTAGGCTTGGCATAACAAGGATGATGATCACATCATTGGTGAGATTCCCTAAGGAAAAGCGATTGAAAGAAAGATGAGCAAAGAGCAAATGGAGAAATTCAATAAGTTTTGTATCCTCAATAGCAAGGAGATGCAGATTGGATTGAGAGATATGAAGCAACCAAAGCAAAAAGAATAAATGCAAGGATGAGATTCAAAGTCATGCATAGGCAAGCGCAACCATATCCATGGGATCTCACCCTTCTCCCCACTCACATGTCACTTGATTGGCTACAACTGGCTCTAGATAAAGCCAAGCATGATGGAGAGACAATAAACGAGAACGAGTAGCGAGAGTTTTCATCTGGATATATGATGCATGTAAGTTTCTTACCTCTTGACATAATTAAGTTATTTGTGGCAATATACGCTACAAAATAGATGCCTCCTCATTGTTTTCATGATGCTCTTTTACAGTACAAAAGGTATAGTGCATTACATGGTCATATGGACAACATTTTCATGTGGAATGCATCCATTCAAAGAGAGGACTTCACAAATGATTCTGGAGTCATGGCTAACCTCACACAAGATAACCGAGCAAGTGCTTTGGATACCAATCTTCTCTCCTTGCAGTTGGATTATTGTGGGATGGTGGGACCATATGCAAAATCTATGAAATTGATTTCAAATGATTTAGTATTTTCATTCTTGATGTAAAATGATTTAGAACTATTTACAACAATAGTCCCCATGCTACAATGAGGAAAGATAGTAGTGGTTTCTTTGCGATAGACTCCACCAAACTCTAGACCGATGAAAGTGATACTTTTGTTCTTCTCAAGCATTGTGACCGGGTGCATACTAATGATTTAATTAATCGAATGCTTTCATTTCTTAAGATCAATTGGTACATGTACTTAAGCATAAATTCATATAATTTATGGCATTTGACACCCATCTTCAATATAGGTGATTTTTCATCTGGATCATTCTAATCCAAGATGGTGGTACGTGATCTAAGTTGCACCACGAAGTAAACAAATTTTTGAAGATAGAGATGTGAATATGGAGATGCCACTACCACTGTCGAATCCAATTGATCTAAATAAATCTAGCGAAGAAGATAATGATCACAATATGATCCAAGAGGAAGATGCACATAATGACATCGTATGGGAGGAAGATGGAGATCACAATATTGAGGAAGAAGATGATGATCAAGAAACACTTGACTTTATTGAAGAAGGGGAACTACTAGGTGAACGTACGATGATGATATAGGAGATCAACTCGGTATAGAGTTGGAGATAGACTTGTTTGGCATGCATGACTTAGCCATTGATGTACATGCTCTTGATTCATTTTTTCATCTCAAACTCGGACATGAGTTGGTATAGGAAAGTGTCTTAGAGTCATTATATACTGACCTTTTATACTTCTATAAAAGGTTGGTATATGCCGGCCATTTACAAGTCTGGTAAAGGTCGGTATATACCAAAATTTTTAAACCCGCCGTACATACCAATGATTAGTGCACTGCACGTGCTGAACGTTGGTGCTTGATCATCAAAACAAGGCCTGTGTGTAGTAGTGAAGGTCAGGTCGAGGTGCGGCGTGTGTGTTTCAGTGAGGGGGGAAGTTGCATGTACTTAATCTAACAAGATTTGATGGGCGGAAGGCATGAAAATTAAAATTCATAAGAGTAGCAAAATTTTTTGCTGTGGTTTCCCCCCCTCTGACGATACATGTCAATAGAATTGGATATCCCAAACAAGTGCAATGTAGCCTCAAATGCTTTAAAATTCAAATAGGCCAAAGGGCATGCTATCGGGTTTCATATTGTATATTATGAAATGCAATGACTTTTGGCATGCTTATGAGCCATATAGAAAGCAAGTGCATGGCAAAAGAAACAATTCAAAATTGTAAGTAGTGTTGGATTTATTAAAATGTCTGCACACATGCACAAATTGCACATTTTCAACTTCCATTTTAGGGTGAATCTAGATACCAATACCAACAACTATGAATGTTTTAAGACCACATTCAGTAGTCCCACTAGTTTTGATTACAAATTTTCAATTCGTTTTGGTTTTTAACAAATCAAAAAAATTTATGGAGCGTGCCCTCAAATGGGTGTGCATCACTTTAGCACACATTGGAGGGCCATTAATCCATGCCTAATGTTCTCATTTTGGTGTGTCCCTGGGTTGAGGAGAAGATTATGTAGTGTACTTTTGAATGATTACTTGGTTGCATGTATGTACATAACAAAATTTTGATGTTTTTGAATATTTGCTATATCCTATAGTCTTCAGGATGCATGCTTCACATGCAAGCTAGCACTTGTAATGCCTTCATGGTCTTGTTCAAAATCATTATTCCATAATTTTTGGTCTCATGTTGAAGTTTGCAATGTGTACTATAGCTTGAAGACAAGTTTGTTGAATTTTCTTGAGCAATGCATAAGTTATGGGTCATGCAAGATACCTATATACAAAAAAATCCTTGAACCTCACAAAAAATGGCTACACCCAAGCAAACAATGACCCAGATAAACATGGACTTATGGCAGTAAATATGGACTTATCGTTGTTGACTTATGTAGGCTGTAAGATTTTGTGGTCAAAAACTCATAACTAACTTGTAAGAATCTTTGTTTTTAAAATTATAAATATCCCTGTGAAAAATTAACATGGATTTATCGTGGTAAGTCCATTGCTAACACTTTGTTTATAAAATTTGATGAGGGTATGAAGCAATGGGATAGCGTTGCTCAAACAAATGGCCACATGTGACCATGCCACTGAAGAACAATCCAACAAGAAGAGACTTTACCATCTCCATATTGATTTAGAAGAAGATTATGCACCTGTTCAAAAACGATGGAAAGAGGGAAGCAAGGTCCACAAGTAATTGAAATGCAAAGAGAGAACATGAGGATAGAACGTTTACATCATATCAATTTATGATGTGATGGAAGCATTTACCCAAAATGTCCAATCAAAAACTTTACTCCTCCATTTTCCAATCTAACAACACTACTGATGTATGTGGGTGATGGGAATACGGGCGTACATGATACATCAAAGCTCAATCTGCGGCCGTGGAAATGTACAAAGGCTTGTAACAACAAGAGATGGGAATGAAATTGCAACAGATAGCAGAAATGTCTAAATTGAAAGAGCAGCTACATAAAGAAACTAAAGAACACACCAAGACAAAGGAGATGTTGAGGAAATCCAAAAGAAAAGCCATACCCTTAGGAGGTAGACTTACAAATAGAAAAATTCTTAATGTTATGGATTTCAAAGCTGGTAGCGGAGGATGCAAGCACATAGTTCAGGAAGCAAGGTAAGTCTTCTTTTGCAATTTTGAAGGCAACACAAAGACAATGATTACTTGATGATAATAGCAATTGAGCTTAGAAAAAATTCTTTTCTTTGTGCCTGTTATAGGAAAATTATTGAGCCTCAAAAAGAAAATGTTGATCCTAATGCCCCTCTAGTAAAGCAAATGAAAGCTTTACTATCAACTACAATTGCAAAAAGTATGCTCTAAGAGAAAAAGTATGAAACAATAAAACACAATGTTGTGCAACAAGTTGTAGATGGAAACAAAGTTGATGTGAATCTAATCCAAGGGGCTCTCAACGAGAGTGGAGTGAGCAAGAAAGGTTACACTTCCATTTTCAATGCAGTATCAACAACCTTGAAAGATAAGAGGATAAAACATGTGTTCTTACTGAAGCTTGCGGAAGTGTGGAAGTTAAGAGGCGGCGGGTCTTAGCATGGGAAGGTGACACAAAAAGCACTGTTCGGGACATTTACTGCTTTTAGTGGTATAGGACACCTATTTCAAACCTTAAAAAATTATTGCAATGATAAAATGTGCTTTTTGACTCTTACAATATTGTAAGTTCATTAAATAATACTGATATTAAAAAAAATCATATATTAAGGTACATAATTTGTGTTATAAGTAATGTGCTATGTGCTTTCATAAAGCACAAAAAGCATGTCACCTAACCATGCTTAGATCCAAGCCTACTCAACCAATAAGTGTGGAAGTAGGGAAGTGAGAATCAAAGAGTAGGAGGCCAAAAGCAAGCCATTGTAGCCTTATGTACCCGTGTGCACGAATACCAAGGCCTATAATATAGTCATACATGGGGCATGGGTCTTGAGGCTATAATATAGTCATACATGGGGCATAGTCATACAGTATTCATACCTAGGGCCTAAATGTGGCATCCTTCTATCACGTTTGAAGGTGATTTGACCATTGTTGGAGGTAGCTACATATACCTCTCCCGATACTCATTCATCCACTTACTTGACATCTCTTTTGTCTGATTCCATCAACTGCGATCCACATCCATCCACCACGCTCCAAGCTCCATCACCACACTTTAGAAACCAACCTTTAAGCAGATGGTCTACCACACCTAGAAGTTAGTATGATGGAGTCCAACCCTTTTCTACATCTACTTTGTTTCTGAATCCCTAAACTAGTTAGGTGTGCTTAAGAAAATGATTTGAGCTATTGGGGTAGAACCAAACACTTCAAATAGCTTTCTTTAGCACATTTCTTAGGTTTCTATAGGAAAAACACAAAATGCAATCATTTTTAAAATTTGGATCGTTAGTAATTTTGAAAAGAGCACAAAATGCACTCATGCTTGAAATCTAGTAGGCAAATTGGAAAGGTGCTCAAGAAAGCGATTTGGTTTGCTGGTTCTCTTACCAACTTTGCAAATCACTTTCTTATGCACACTTCTACATATGCATTTTCTTTTGGATTTTTGGTGGTGCTATTCTCTTCAGGCTTCTAAAGGTAGCTGGAAATTTCAACATGTGAGAAGTTGGTGTAACATGTGTAATGTGTTTAAGAAAGAGATTTGGAATGAACTGGGCATGCCCTCAAACCTCAAAATCATGCCAAATACTTCCTCTTGTCGTGGCCCCTTTGATCTCTCTATCTCCTCTCTTTACCTTTCTTACTCCCCTTGTTGGTCTAGATGCTCCATGCCAGGACCCCACGAAGGAGGGAGGGGCAGTTGATCACGATGGATTGGACTATTTTGTCCCTCTTGAGAGACCTTGGCCCAAAGTCATGCCTGCATGCACCAGGGCCCCTCGAGGGCTTTCTTTTGTTTTTTTATAAATATATTTGTTTCTTGTGTGTGATGGGTATGTGTCTGTGTGATGGCGGAAAGACATGACCCAAAAATAAAGAGATACAAAAAAAAAAAACATAAAAAAGCCCAAAGTCGCGCTTGCATGTACCAGGGCCTCTCGGGGGCTTTTTTATGTTTCTTTTTTGGGGAGGGATGCATCCCCCATCACACACACACACACACACCTATCACACACACACACATCATGATGTCGATTGCAGAGTTCAAGGTGCCAACTGCACAATTCAGGGCGCCGACTGCACAGTTCAAGGCTTCTCTTTAGCATTCTTTTCTTTCGCATTCTATGTCTAGGATTGGTTTGCAAAGTCCATCTCAATCATTACTGCATAGTCAATGGTCAATCGCATCCACCCACCATAGTGCCACCTCCCCACAATTGAGTGCCACCTCTGCACACGATTGTCATTTCATACCAAGCACATACATGCATGTTGCACATCACACATCCCATGCCATATTTTTTATTACGCTTTGTAAACTTGTAAAGCCTGATTAAAAGTTAAAATTTTTCTCATATGTTAATTAAGCATACCCATACATGAATTTGGAATTCAAACTCTCTTCATGTGAAGAGAGTGGGAGAGAAGTAAGGAGTCTCACTTGCAGCTTTCTCACATACACAATGGGAGAATACACACAAAGGTGGAGGCTGAAAACAGTTTTCCTCTTCTTAGTTGTGAAAGCCAAAAGAAGTCTCTTTTAGTACAAAAAGAATAGATGAACCCTATATGTGGGTCTCAAACCAAACTCAGCTAACCTAGGTGGCATACTAACTAAGACTATCTAGAGTACATAAAGATAGTTGTCATCCAGCTATTATTCATGGGCGGTGTACCAACTGCATCTATAGCTAACAAGTCTATCACATAAATGCACAACGGTCACTGACCACTTTGGCTCCCCCTGCCTCTAAGGTTACCATGTCCTCCTCCATAGGACTGGTTTTCTTGAATTTGCTGCATATTCTGATTTCTACCACGGCCTCCAGATCGGCCTGCTTTACCTTTGCCTCTACCTCTTCCAGCATTTGAGTAGAAGACAGTTTCTTTTGAAGTTCCTCCTGAAGAAGATGCACCACCATTTCTCTGATCTTGAGAAATTAGAAGAGCAATCAACTCCTCAAAATCAGGAAATATTTCACGGATGGCAATGGATGTCCAGAACTGTGCATAATCCTTTCGTAGACCATTCAAGGCCATAGAAACTAAATCATCATCTTCCACTGGCGACCCAATGGAAGCACGTGCATCTGCAATCTTCTTCACCTTCATGTGGTAGTCATTGATGCTCATATTTTCTCTCTACACATTATGCAACTCCTGCTTGAGCTACATTTTCCTGGCTGGGTATTTGTGTTGTACATCTTTGTCAAAGTATCCCATGCCTTCTTCGGCATGCTTGCATCCTGAATATGCACAATCATAGAATCTGAAATATTGATAGATAGACAGTACATAACTTTTATGGCTCTCTCATGCCATCCTTTAAATGCCTGCAACTCCTATTGATTGGGAACATTAGGAATAACTGGTTCTTGTTCAGCTCCAATAATGAACTCCCAATAGCCTTTTCCCTTAAGGAAATTCGTCATTCTAAACTTCCATGCTTGGAAGTTGTTCTTGTCAAGCTTTTCAGTGACTATCTGTGAAAGAGTATCACACGCCATTACAGAACACTGCAAAAATATTATGTCATTGCAAAAAACACAACTTCTGCCTCACAAGGGCAAATCTGCAAAACTGATGAAAGTGGTATTTGACCACACAGTCACTTCCTAGTGATGATTTTGCATCAATAGGAAATAAGAATGATTCTGTCACTCCCAATATATTTGCGCACATGCATACGATGCAATTTCCTATGGTAACTTTTCACCAACCTATGAAACAATGGTCGCACAGCAAAAACATGGCACTTTTCTGAGCACCTACAAAAAACTTATGCCACCAAAATGGGCCCAAAATGGCCTCGAATCAAAAAAATAATGTGACCTCTCGCCACACTGCAAAGGGCGTCCCAATCTGAGACAATTCACTCTTGCACTTTTCAGCTGTGCTACCTGTAGAGATTTGCTCCCAAACTCAAAAAAGGAAAGCAACGTTGATCCTCTTACCAAAACACCGCGAACTTGGTTTGCTTCCTTGAGCTCCTTACCACGAACCGAGCTCTGATACCATGTGAAGAGAGTGGGAGAGAAGTAAGGAGTCTTACTTGTAGCTTTCTCACATACACAATGGGGGAATACACACAAAGGTGGAGGCTGAAAATAGTTTTCCTCTTCTTAGTTGTGAAAGCCAAAAGAAGTCTCTCTTAGTACAAAAGGAATAGATGAACCCTATATGTGGGTCTCAAACCAAACTCAGCTAACCTTGGTGGCATACTAACTGAGCCACTAACTAGAGTACATAAAGATAGCTATCATCCAACTATTATTCATGGGTGGTGTACCAACCACATCTACAGCTAACAAGTTGGTGACATAAATGCACAATGGTCACCCTGGCATATCACGAGTGGAGCTCAATATCTCAACACTTCAAACATATTAACAAGGAGACCTATGTCATGGCCACCTTCCGATCAAAGAGGCAAAATTTTTGCCCGAATCAATTTGCTTCTTCATGCTTGAAATGTGTCGCAATTTATACACCCATATCTTGATCATTAGCATTCAAAGTTGGGACCCACTTTGAATCATGGTTTCATATGCCATGTTATTCACATCATTTTGATGCCATTACAACCATTTTAATCCATTATTGCTCATAGCTATAAGTGCATTTGTTAACATATATGAGCATACCTTACCATTTTGTATCAAACTTCATTGCAGTCATCACCAATGCCTTTAGAATATCAAGGCACACTTCTAAAGAGATTTTGGCCATTCCTAGCATACTTTACAACATTTTACACCATAAGTGCCTACATCGTCAATTGTGTGTAGCACCCCTTAGCCACAATGTCCATAAAAGTCAAAACCCAATCTCCTATGCTAGGATTGAGTCAATCATATGCTTGTTCCCTATCCAAATTTGATAATGCACAAACACCAACCAAGTATACATGTGGATTACTGCCATCTCCATGTGGAACCATTGGCATAAGTGAGAGCTTGCCATCTCAATCATGGAGCATATATCCTCTTATTTTACATTAATCCTTCCAACTAACCATTCACATAAATAAATTAGCCACCATATTATTGTTCTATTTTCTTTTATTGCTATTTTGATTAGAGTTCATCGTCAATCTTGATCTTGTCTATTCATACACCTAGTAACTTGAAGAATTCTTGAAACCTTTGATAAGGGAATGCACTTTTATTCAAAATCAGCCATATATTTAAATTAAGGATACACTAAAATCCAAGAAATGAAACTCAATCTCGAAAACAAGAGAAATCGATATTAAATTTTGATGTCTATACAATATTTCTTGTATATTGCATCCAATAGATGCACTTTTTACAAAATATTTGCTTGCTTAGCTTTAGCTCTACTATTGCTGCTCTCCTCTGAGTTGACAAAACAGTGGGTTCATTGAAAGATTCTACAAGCTGTCCAGCATCATAAACAGCTATCGAAGCACCCATAGCAGCAACCACCATGATTCTTCCTACTAGTTTCTCTCCAAAAGTAGATAGTGCCAAGTCCCACCTCACCAAAATGCATTTGCATGCAAAAGGGGGTAAAGGCATAAGGGAGACTAGCTTTGAAAGTTCCTTGCACTTTATCATCTCCTCCTTCTCATAAGGGGAGAACAAAGTATGGAAGCACACTAGGCTATGGCGCTCAAACATTCCCATGTAGTGTCCTAGTGCTGAATCCACACCGATGCTGTCACCTTGATCCCCTTTGCATGTCGCAAACTGATCAACTTCAATGACATCCTAAAAATTGAGATAACATCAGTAATCTTCTCAATGCCAAACTAAGAACATAAATTCATTCATATTGACAAAATATCATGAACTTACAATGTGGGCAGCACCTTGTTTGTCCATTCCCAGTTGAGTTATATCGATGGAGCTTTTGCTCTCATCAATTGCTCGAGGTGGTGCCGATGATGAGGCCTCTGCAATATTCTCAAGTCTCTGGCAATTTTGTGCCCTCTCTACCTCCAATCTTTCTTGGACCTCACGGAACTCTGTCTCTCTAACTGCTACATTAGTAGAGTCATGCATTTCCTCCCACACAGTTAAGATCAGATGCTCCAAAGTGTTTGCAAATGCCAAATTTGTGCACCTATCCAACCCCTCTTCTGGGTAACCTAAGTTACTACTACTCTCCCAAGTGAAGAGTTCCCCCAAGACTTCATCTTCTCTCAAATTTTTAATGTATTTAATGTCAATCAAAAATAAATATTCTCTATTTTCAATCAAAATATATAGAAGAGTTTGCATCAAAACCTCATCCATCATACCTTCTTCCTCCTTTTCCTCTTCTGTTTGTCCTGTGGGGGATGATGTTCTGCCTACTTCAGGAACCACAACCAACTTTGTCGTCTACTCTATTTCTGTTGTGTGCTTTCCCTTGTCCAAAGTTGCACTAGACCAATCTAGAGAAACAATGGCTTCTGCAACAACCACATTGGGATTCTCGTCAATGTCCACATCTTGCCCTGCTACTAGAAGAAGAGGTGGCTCCACATTGATGAATGGAGGTTCATTTGTGTCCTCCATTTCCAAAACAATTACATGATAGGCTATTTCCAGGGATGCAAAATGAGTTCTATAGGACCCGCTTGCAGATCCAACTCTTCATCCTTGGAAATCCTTCTAAAACTTTTTGGATTAAGGGATTTGCAAATTATTTGCAACCTAAACTTGAAAGTGCTATCAGCTTGGCGAAAGTCAATGAGGAGATTCATAGGAACTCACTGTACTCGATCTATGTCTAGCTAAGGCTTGATTTTCTCTCACGTAATCTACCACATCCCTAAAGAGATCTAGATGCTTGTGGACTGTGCCGATGGCATCTATCTGACGATCAAAAATGTTATACAACTCTGCCTTTTTACTCAAATGACGAGTAGAAGCGACGAAGTCATGGTATGCCTTGCGGGGTGTGGCCATTGGAGGTTTGTGGAAGATGGCAAGAGCAAGCTGTCTAGGAGATGAGGACAATAAAGGCTATGTCATACCTAATGGCCTTTTATATAGTTGACTTCAGACTCTTTAAATACCTTAAAGGTCATACTACAATTTAGGTAATAAAATATTGGACAATGAAATATATTGGCCTAAATATTTTGCCATCATATTCCACTCCCGCCTCCCCCTGCAACCCCAAATAATGGATTTTGTTTTTGGGAATTTAGGGGGCCCTATGTTAGTACAAATGACATCACACTTAACAAAAACTATTACATTTAATAAAAAAATATTACAACACTGTTTCAAAACTTTTACATTTATTCAAGTGCTATTAGAACACACTTCAAAAACTATATCATATTTTCAAAACTATTACAACACACATCAAAACTACTAATTTTATTAAGTATATATATTGCCAATACAAATGACATCACACTTCAAAAACTATTACATTTATTCAATACCAGTATGAATGGACAAGTTACAAGAGGGCTTCCATTTCTCAAGCATTGATTTTCCTTCAAGTCGCCTTCTCATTATCTTCCCATTTAGTGTAAAGAAAAAATCACTATCGTCAAAGGTGACAACGATGTATTCTCAAACGTGCATCAAGCTCCAACTATCTATGAGCTCAAGATATTAGCCTCAAATGCTTTAAAATTCAAATAGGCCAAAGGGCATGCTATCGGGTTTCATATTGTGTATTATGAAATGGAATGACCTTTGGCATGCTTATGAGCCATATAGAAAGCAAGTGCATGGCAAAAGAAACAATTCAAAATTGTAAGTAGTGTTGGATTTATTAAAATATCTTTGCACATGCACAAATTGCACATTTTCAACTTCCATTTTAGGGTGAATCTAGATACCAATACCAACAACTATGAATGTTTTAAGACCACCATTCAGTAGTCCCACTAGTTTTGATTACAAATTTTCAATTCGTTTTGGTTTTTAACAAATCAAAAAAATTTATGGAGCGTGCCCTCAAATGGGTGTGCATCACTTTAGCACACATTGGAGGCCCATTAATCCATGCCTAATGTTCTCATTTTGGTGTGTCCTTGGGTTGAGGAGAAGATCATGTAGTGTACTTTTGAATGATTACTTGGTTGCGCATGTATGTACATAACAAAATTTTGATGTTTTTGAATATTTGCTATATCCTATAGTCTTTAGGGTGCATGCTTCACATGCAAGCTAGCACTTGTAATGCCTTCATGGTCTTCTTCAAAATCATTATTCCATGAATTTTGGTCTCATGTTGAAGTTTGCAATGTGTACTATAGCTTGAAGACAAGTTTGCTGAATTTTCTTGAGCAATGCATAAGTTATGGGTCATGCAAGATACCTATATACAAAAAAATCCTTGAACCTCACAAAAAATGGCTACACCCAAGCAAACAATGACCCAGATAAACATGGACTTATGGCAATAAATATGGACTTATCGTTGTTGACTTATGTAGGCTGTAAGATTTTGTGGTAAAAAACTCATAACTAACTTGTTAGAATCTTTGTTTTTAAAATTTTAAACATCCCTGTGAAAAATTAACATGGATTTATTGTGGTAAGTCCATTGCTAACACTTTGTTTATAAAATTTGATGAGGGTATGAAGCAATGGGATAGCGTTGCTCAAACAAATGGCCACATGTGACCGTGCCACTGAATAACAATCCAACAAGAAGAGACTTTACCATCTCCATATTGATTTAAAAGAAGATTATGCACCTATTCAAAAACGATGGAAAGAGGGAAGCAAGGTCCACAAGTAATTGAAATGCAAAGAGAGAACATGAGGATAGAACGTTTACATCATATCAATTTATGATGTGATGGAAGAATTTACCCAAAATTTCCAATCAAAAACTTTACTCCTCCATTTTCCAATCTAACAACACTACTGATGTATGTGGGTGATGGGAATACGGGCATACATGGATACATCAAAGCTCAATCTGCGGCCATGGAAATGTACAAAGGCTTGTAACAACAAGAGATGGGAATGAAATTGCAACAGATAGCAGAAATGTCTAAATTGAAAGAGCAGCTACATAAAGAAACTAAAGAACACACCAAGACAAAGGAGATGTTGAGGAAATCCAAAAGAAAAGCCTTACCCTTAGGAGGTAGACTTACAAATAGAGAAATTCTTAACGTTACGGATTTCAAAGCTGGTAGTGGAGGATGCAAGCACATAGTGCAGGAAGCAAGGTAAGTCTTCTTTTGCAATTTTGAATGCAACACAAAGACAATGATTACTTGAAGATAATAGCAATTGAGCTTAGAAAAAATCTTTTCTTTGTGCCTGTTATAGGAAAATTATTGAGCCTCAGAAAGAAAATGTTGATCCTAATGCCCCTCTAGTAAAGCAAATGAAAGCTTTACTATCAACTACAATTGCAAAAAGTATGCTCTAAGAGAAAAAGTATGAAACAATAAAACACAATGTTGTGCAACAAGTTGTAGATGGAAACAAAGTTGATGTGAATCTAATCCAAGAAGCTTTCCTATGTTGCCATTGACACAATGTTCTAGCCGCAAAAGGGAGACTAGCTTTGAAAGTTCCTTGCACTTTATCATCTCCTCCTTCTCATAAGGGGAGAACAAAGTATGGAAGCACACTAGGCTATGGCGCTCAAACATTCCCATGCAGTGTCCTAGTGCTGAATCCACACCGATGCTGTCACCTTGATCCCCTTTGCATGTCGCAAACTGATCAACTTCAATGACATCCTGAAAATTGAGATAACATCAGTAATCTTCTCAATGCCAAACTAAGAACATAAATTCATTCATATTGACAAAATATCATGAACTTACAATGTGGGCAGCACCTTGTTTGTCCATTCCCAACCGAGTTATATCGATGGAGCTTTTGCTCTCATCAATTGCTCGAGGTGGTGCCGATGATGAGGCCTCTGCAATATTCTCAAGTCTCTGGCATTTTTGTGCCCTCTCTACCTCCAATCTTTCTTGGACCTCACGGAACTCCATCTCTCTAACTGCTATAGTAGTAGAGTCAGGCGTTTCCTCCCACACAGTTAAGATCAGATGCTCCAAAGTATTTGCAGATGCCAAATTTGTGCACCTATCCAACCCCTCTTCTGGGTAACCTAAGTTACTACTACTCTCCCAAGGGAAGAGTGCCCCCAAGACTTCATCTTCTCTCAAATTTTTAATGTATTTAATGTCAATCAAAAATAAATATTCTCTATTTTCAATCAAAATATATAGAAGAGTTTGCATCAAAACCTCATCCATCATACCTTCTTCCTCCTTTTCCTCTTCTGTTCATCCTGTGGGGGATGATGTTTTGCCTACTTCAGGAACCACAACCAACTTTGTCGTCTACTCTATTTCTGTTGTGTGCTTTCCCTTGTCCAAAGTTGCACTAGACCAATCTAGAGAAACAATGGCTTCTGCAACAACCACATTGGGATTCTCGTCAATGTCCACATCTTGCCCTGCTATTAGAAGAAGAGGTGGCTCCACATTGATGAATGGAGGTTCATTTGTGCCCTCCATTTCCAAAACAATTACATGATAGACTATTTCCAGGGATACAAAATGAGTTCTATAGGACCCGCTTGCAGATCCCACTCTTCATCCTTGGAAATACTTCTAAAACTTTTTGGATTAAGGGATTTGGAAATTATTTGCAACCTAAACTTGAAAGTGCTATTAGCTTGGCGACAGTCAATGAGGAGATTCACAGGAACTCACTGTACTCTATCTATGTCTAGCTAAGGCTTGATTTTGTCTCACATAATCTACCACATCCCGAAAGAGATCTAGATGCTTGTGGACTGTGCCGATGGCATCTATCTGACGATCAAAAATGTTATACAACTCTGCCTTTCTACTCAAATGACGAGTAGAAGCGACGAAGTCATGGTATGCCTTGCGAGGTGTGGCCATTGGAGGTTTGTGGAAGATGGCAAGAGCAAGCTGTCTAGGAGATGAGGACAATAAAGGCTATGTCATACCTAATGGCCTTTTATATAGTTGACTTCAGACTCTTTAAATACCTTAAAGGTCATACTACAATTTAGGTAATAAAATATTGGACAATGAAATATATTGGCCTAAATATTTTGCCATCATATTCCACTCCCGCCTCCCCCTGCAACCCAAAATAATGGATTTTTTTTTTGGGAATTTAGGGGGCCCTATGTTAGTACAAATGACATCACACTTAACAAAAACTATATCATATTTTCAAAACTATTACAACACACATAAAAAACTACTAATTTTATTAAGTATACATATTGCCAGTACAAATGACATCACACTTCAAAAACTATTACATTTATTCAATACCAGTATGAATGGACAAGTTACAAGCAGGCTTCCATTTCTCAAGCATTGATTTTCCTGCAAGTCGCCTTCTCATTATCTTCCCATTTAGTGTAAAGAAAAAATCACTATCGTCAAAGGTGACAGCGATTCTCACATGTGCATCAAGCTCCAACTATCTATGAGCTGAAGATATTGGATATCCCCATTTGGCATATGTACCTCTACCTCTGTGGTGTCCACTACATCACAATCCATACGTATGCATGTGCCATGATTATTTTTCCAACGTCTGTTAGCATATCTCATGTAGCAAATACTCTACACTACTTGATATCTTATTACTATACTTTCTTTAGTAAGTATACATCGAAAATGGTCTCCGTTCTACAAACACTTCCTAACATCCCACATTGAAGATTATCAAGAAATTAATTTTCAAGGCCTTTGCATACCCACATGGTCTTTGTCTTGTGAATGAAGACTGATTTGAAAAAATAAATAAATGTAATAGAGGGCATGAATCAACTAACACCCACAGATTTTGAACCGAAAGTAAACTTCATTGATGATTGAATGTATGATCTCATCTTCATTATAAATGCATCTATAGAGAATGGAAGAGGCCATTCCGGACTCTCAAAGTTAGGGAAAGGAATAGGACGTAGGCTTCCATTGCACCTTCTCTTTGAGGATCTTGGTAACATGAATTATAGAAAAAAATACTAGACTATGTCAAGGAGGCAGCACTCCATCCTGAGAACATTAATTCCCCAATATTTGAATGGAAAGCTTAAAATATTCCTATGAGACTATCTAGAGGCTGGGTTTCAACTTTGGTAGAGGGAAAATATCTCATAGAAAGCAAAGAAAGATGTTAATGGGCCAATCAATCTGTCTCTCTCACTCTCTACCTATCTCTCTCTCACACACACACACACTTCTCTCTCTCTCTCTCTCTCTCTCTCTCTCTCTCTCTGTCTCTCTCTCTCTCTCTCACACACACACACACACACACACACACACAAATCTCTCCCCTCTACTATCTTCCCCTAACACCCCTCAACCCCCCATATCTCTCTCTCTCCCTCCCCCCCTCCCCCTCTACTATCACCACAAGACACCCTCTCTCAAAACGCATGCTCACATACAATCATTAGAATACACAATTGAACTGAAAATGAAAAAAAGTTAATGTAAAAGAGAGATACAATTTGAAGGAAAGCAAGTTTTACTGGCAAGATCCAAGTTCATGCCTCAAGCCGTGTACACATGCTGAACCGTCACCTTAAGTCCTTTTTTTGTATTACAAAACCCAAGAATGCAACCCTTCCAATGCTTCTCTTTCTTTGCTCTATCCTTTCTAGAAACCTTGAATGGACCTATTACAGATGGTTGCATTGTGACCTAGGACATTAACCTAAACTCTTGAGGGATCCAAATATCATTGTTGTCCTTCAAAATGTGACCCACACAAGATTGAATTGATAGCTTTGGCCTAGGGTAAGGGGAGTGCTTTACCATTGTAGAAAGAATGGGAGCAAGCAGAGATAAAGAGGTTGGGAGGAGGAAGAGGTTGAGAGGAGGAGGCTGAGAGGAGGCTGAGAGGAGGAAGAGGTTGGGAGGAAGTTGAGAGAAGGTAGAGAGGAGAAAGAGGCTTAGAGAAAGATGGGGAGTCAATGGAGAGAGTTTGGGGAGACTCCTAGGAGGAGTTTGGGGAGCTAGGAACACTTTTGGAAATTTTTGATTTTTTGGAGGGAAAAAAAAATCGTGGATTTGGGGGCCTACCAAGAGAGCCTAGGAGGGTATGGGTACCATCCAAAAGTGAAGGGGGGGAGTAAATGCCTCAAGAGGTGGTGGGGGCAAGAGAGAGGCAAGGGGAAGGGACCAAGGAGGACTCTCCACCAATGAGAGGCGAATATGGAATCCTCCATTCTTTTAATGCCCAAGCCTTCCCATTGGCTGGTTTGCTAATCACAAATCTTAAGGGACTAATCCAAGAGGCCCTTTTTGAGTCCAAAATTCCCCTAATGAAATCCCTCCAAAGTTTCATAAACCGCTGAAGAAAAAACATCCAGTGACTATGAACGGTACTTGCAATGGCCACCTCATCAATTATGTGCACAAGCAAGTGCACTTGAGTTGTCATAATTCTCGAGGGAAAGTGCTTCTCAAGCAAGCATATGGCTTCAATGGAGTCCACCCTAGCCTTCTCGATGCTTGATATGGAGATAGATTTTTGAGATATCCACCTATATCACGTGCCCATGTAAGATTCATAATCAGTCTACAGATTATTCAACTTAAATTGAAGAAAATGCAATCAATGTGAGTTGATAGTAAGCATACCTCACAATACCACTGATCTTGAATATAGCATTTCTAACATCTTCTTGCAAGCACCCTTTCACTATAATTGGGATGATGAACTATCCAAGCAACAAAGAACTCATGTCAATAATATAACATAATCATAATTACACTAACACATCACAATTATAGATATACTAATCCTACAACTCAGAATCATATGTAAGACCTTGTGCCAATCATGGGACTTGATCCCACTAAGCTTATTGTAATTTTAAAATGCTCCTTTCAAGCAATGCATGTACCCTCTCAGTGTTTGAAAAGAGGCAATGTCCACCTTGACCATTGCCTCCTCTCTCTTGGAGAGGATCCATGTTGCTTTTGGGAGGACAGCTTTACAAACACACACTTGGGGCCACAAATGAGGCATCCTATTCATAGCACACAAGTCTTCTTGCACTCTTGTTGAGTCTTTGTCACCAACCAAGTGTGCCAAAATAGTAGCCCCAACATTCTTGAAGATATACATGGGATCCAAGGGATGATTGATTTGTAATTGACCCCAGTAAGGAAGCTCATGAAAGATGGATAGCCTCTTCATACCAGGAGGAGGCTCCTCTCCATTCACCCTCCAAGCCTAAATCCAATCACTTGCCTTCAAATGTGGCAGTGGTGGATCAAGCTGACCTCCACGGGCGAGGTGGTCCAGCAAAAGGTATCGAGCATGACCTTGATAAACCATTTTCCTCATATGTTTGGAGTGTCATCATACAAGTGCACTCAAACCCTTCCCACAAACAGGACAAGCATGGTACTGTTGGGATAGCTCAACGTGTATGCCTCAGGCACACCTTGGTTTCTATGTGTGAGTGCTAGAGGCATAGTTAGGTGCCCATAAGCACAGTTAGGTGGTGGTAAGCCACATAGGATGATTGAGAGAATCTAGGAGCAGATTGAGGAGATGATTGTGGAGCTCTGAAGTCATCAGTGATGTCAGTGAGCATGTAAGAGGTGCCTACAAAAGGACCTCACTCTTCTTCATTCCATATGCAAGTATTCTGAGTTTGTGTTCACTCTATTCTTTCCTTTCAGTTTACCAACATGGTATCAGAGCCCTTTGATCCCCCTTGATCCCATTTCTGCCACATCATCTTCTTCTTCTCCATCTTCTTCTTCACCATCTCTTCCCCTTCTTCCCAAATTTTGCTAAAGCCCGTTCTCCTCCATTTCTCTGCCATTCTCCAAGCCCTTCTTGTTGGAGATACATCTCGAAGGGGCGAACCTTTGCCTACAACGAATTGAAGTATCATCGCCGCTGCTCGACAACATTGCATGAAAATTGGCGACTCTCTTTCCTGCGTTTTCTCTGAGACTGCTTCATATTTCTCTAATCCCTTTTAGAGGGAGCTTCTCCATACCTTGAGCTATCCTATGCTGAAATCTGAGCAGCAACGGCTACATATTCAAGGTGAAAATAGAGAAAAACCAGTCGAAATTGAAGAGGCAAGCTATGGCACTCTGACGTGGATTTGCGCCCCTTCTCCTCAGTGGACCTTTTGTGGTATATGAGATTTCTTTTGCCTTAGAAACCCCCATTTTTATTTGCTTTGGAGAGTGAGATACATACCCTCCAAGTTCAATCCTTTGTTTTTGACAGTTTTGACAAGGTTTTGAAAGTGATGCTACATAAGATGCTACTTTAGCATTTCTGAGTTTTTGAAGTTTTGAATAGCATCAGTACAACTGTGGCTTCAGCTTTGCTTTGAGTTGCTATACCTAGTTTTGATTGGAAAGCTTTCATTTAGCCACCTCTGTGAAGCATGTAAGAAAAAGCATCATTGATTGAAATTTGGTCACAAGTCTTTGCTACATTAAATGCTTATATTTTGAAGCCTTTCAGTTGTTATTCTAGCCTTGTAAGAGAGAAGACACTGCCCAATAGCTAGGTTAGACCCTCTCATGGCTACCATATTGAATATAGATAAGTTCAATGGTAAGGGTTTCCACACATGGCAGATGAAGGTGAAATTTGAAGATGAGGGAAAACCTCTGGGGACTTGTCAAACCGGCTTCAACTTCTTCTTCTACAGCCTCCAATGCTGGAGAATCCTCAGCTCCAACATGCCTGGCAAGGGATCCCGCTAGAGAGGAGAAAGCATATGGTATCATTGCTCTTGCTTTAGGAGATGATTATATTCATCACATCTCTGACTTAGAGTCTCCTTTAGAAGCTTGGCAGAAGCTTGACATGATTTTTGGTGCTAGCTCTCACATCTCAAAATTATCACTTAAAATTTCTTTCTTTGAATTGAAGATGGTTAGTGGCACTCCTTTGGCTGCCCATGTCAATTGCATGTGGAGTCTTATGACTCAACTTGCTTCTATCAACTCTCCTATCACTACAGATGATGCTATGGTAGTGTTGCTTAAGAGTATGCCTGAAGATTATGATCATATTGTTACCACTTTGAAAAATCTTCCTAATCCTAATCTTGAAGGTATTCTCTCTGCTCTCCAAGAAGAAGAAAGGCACATGGAGCTCAGGAAAGGAAATGACACAGCTTATGCCATCAAAATCCAAAAGGGCAAGTTTTCACCTTGCAATCATTGTGGGAAGACTAATCACCTCTCAAAAGACTGCTTCAAAATCAATCCATGCAAACACCGTGGCAAAAACAATCATCATGAGAAGTTTTTCAGAGCCAAAAAGGAAGCAACTTCAAAGACAGAAAATGCCAATCTACTTTCAGTTGATGTGCCTCCACAAGATGAGGCATCCTTTGAAGATTATGCTTTTTAAATCATCTCTATGTATGCTCCAGATCTCTCTTTTTATGTTGAGTCAAGGTACTCAGCCTGGATAGTCCTCCAAAATCAATGAAATAAATTATTGTGTTTTGTAAACACCTCTGGTCACCTTATGATGTAGGCCATGTGTATGTGTTTTGCTCCATGGTACCTCCTGCAGACATTGTGTGCATGTACATGCAGGGGAGATAACCATTGGAAGGTCTTTTGTATCCCTTTTGTTTACCTTACACCCATGGGAACCCTTGCTAGCTTGAGATCCTAGCCATTGATAGATCCATGACCACCATGAGATGGCATGAGACACCTTGTGCTAGCTGTATCCTTGACATAGCCTGAGACATTCCCTTGAGGGGGGGTTTGTTGGGATATCTCAAGGTGTATGCCTTAGGCACACCTTGGTTTCTATGTGTGAGTGCTAGAGGCATAGTTAGGTGCCCATAAGCACAGTTAGGTGGTGGTAAGCCACATAGGATGATTGAGAGAATCTAGGAGCAGATTGAGGAGATGATTGTGGAGCTCTGAAGTCATCAGTGATGTCAGTGAGCATGTAAGAGGTGCCTACAAAAGGACCTCACTCTTCTTCATTCCATATGCAAGTATTCTGAGTTTGTGTTCACTCTATTCTTTCCTTTCAGTTCACCAACAGGTACCCACTTATTGCAAGTCCTGCATGTGTGTATGAATGTGTTAGTATAAGATGTGCTAGAAAGATACTCATAAAAGTATCATTATACATGTAAAGGCACAACCACGTACATGCACACTCTCCATATCCTGGGTAGTCATGCATGGTCCACATCAAGATTCCCCTAACCAAAATGTCATTGGTATGTCTAGGAGCTCTAGAAATATCAAAGACCTGTACGAGACTCCCCATAAGATCTGTAACTCCTCTATCAAAGGTGCCATGTAAACGTCCATATTTTTTGCCTTGTACTTTCCTAGCACAAGTAGTGCAAGCATGAGGAGGTGTCCCTTCTTTATTGTTAGCGATGGTGGGATATTGTAATTCACCAAGACTATAGGCCATGTCGACCAAGATGTCGAGCATAACCCGAAAGGATTCACGCCATCTATGGCGAGCACAAGATGTAAGTTGTGTGGCTCCCTTACAAAGTCCATCCATTGATTGTCTATGTGCTTCCAAGCAGCATAATCTACAAGAATCTTTAATGTGTCATCAATAGACCGATGTGTAGCGTGCCATGTCATCAACTTCGCTATGTATTTACATCAGAACATGTGTTGGATTATAGCAATAATGGGAAAGTGCATTAAGACCTTTATTGGGATCTACTCACCCTACAAGTCATATCTATATTGTTGTTCCCCACACTCCAGAAAACTAGCGGAGAATGCTCTCAATGGAAGCACAACAAAAGAGGGAGAGAGAGAAACAGAGAGCCACACAAGTTTTTTGGTGGGTGCAAAACACCCTAATCTTCTTTTTCATTCATTTATATATGTGTTTGAGTATTGTACATAACTGGGGTAAAGGCACAATGACCTTTAACCCCCACAACCTCCCACTTAAAGGAAAATGTGCCTTTAAGGGAGAACAAGTAGTGAGCATACTATCCAATGCCCATCAATACACGAAAATACTCAAACCACTAACTAGGTAGACTCTTCGTCATCATATCTACAACGTTATCATCTGTATGAACCTTGACAAGCTCTATGCACTTGTCCTCAAGAACCTCCCTCATGAAATGGTACCTGACCTCAATGTGTTTGGTCTTTGCATGAAAGACTGGATTCTGTGCTAGCTGAATAGCACTCATGGAATCAATATGCAATGTTGGTACACCTGTATGAATCCCCAAATCTCCCACTAGCTGATCAAGCCATATAGCCTCCTTGCAACCCTCTATGGCTGTAACATACTCAGCCTCTATGGTAGACAAAGCAATGCACTTCTGTGCACGAGACATCCACGACACTGCACCACCTGCAAAGGTGAACACATAACCAGAAGTGGATCTCCTACTATCCACATGCCTTGCATAGTCGGAATCTGTGTACCCAAGTACACGCATGTCTCCTCTACCAAAGCAGATGCACATCTCCTTGGTACCCTTCATGTACCTCATGATGCACTTAACTACCTCCCAATGCCTCTTTTTTGGATTAGCCATATGCCGGCTAACAACTCCTACTACAAATGCAATGTTTGGTCTAGTAGCTATCATAGCATACATAAGACTCCCAATCACTGATGCATAAGGAACCTTGGCCATCATGGCCCTCTCCTCATCTGATTTGGGACTATTTTTATGACTCAGTTTCACATATGGAGGCAATGGTGTACTCAGTGCCTTCCCCCCCTCCATATTGAAACGCTGCAATACTTTTGTAACATAGTCCTTCTGTGAAAGCCAAAGGAGTTTCCTACTCCGATCACGTGTGATGCGCATACCAAGAATATGACCTAGAAGTCCCAAATCCTTCATATCAAAGCCTCATGCAACTTGGCCTTTAATGCATCTAGCTCATAAGTATTCTTGCTAGCCAATAGCATATCATCCACGTATAGTGCCAGGAGTATCAGGCTATTATCCTTAGCCCTTTTAGTGTATAGGCAGTGATCAATTTCACTCCTTCTAAAACCTTGGCACCGAATGAAAGCATAAAACTTCTGATACCATTCTCTAGGCGTTTGCTTAAGACCATAGAGACTCTTCTTCAGCTTGCAAACTAAATGCGTGTTTGCTTAAGACCATAGAGACTCTTCTTCAGTTGCAAACTAAATGCTCTTTGCCCTTTTCTTCAAAGCCTTCTGGTTGCACCATGTAAATTTCCTCATGCAAATCCCCATGCAAGAAAGCTATCTTGACATCTATCTGCATAAGATCCATAACCTCTGCTGCCACTAGGCCAAGCATGCATCTAAGTGTGGTCATCTTCACAACCAAAGAGAATATCTTATCAAAGTCCACACCCTTCTCTTGCTTGAACCCTTTAGCGACCAAATGGGCCTTGTACCTAGGCACATCATCACCTGTGACCTTCATCTTGTAGACCCATTTACAATGATGGCAATGCTTTCTTTCCATGTGGCAAAGAAACCAAGTCCCAAGTCTTATTCTTCATAAGTGAACTCATCTCTAATTGCATAGCATACTCCCACTTGCATTGATCCTTGCACATCATAGCCTCTCTGTAGCAAGAAGGCTCCCTGCAATTAGTAAGCATCACATAGTCTACCCCTGGAACAAACCTATCAGGTGGTCTAGACACTCCAGATGATCTTCTCAAGGGCATTTTAGCTTGCTGTCCTACCTGCATATCAGCCACATTGGGCTCATCATTTTCACCAATAGATGATCCATCATCTACCCTTGATTGTATACCTGTGGGAGTACTTGGTGGTACCGTTTCTTGCACATTTGGTGCATGGACAGCTTGCTGTCTATCAACATATGCAGGTGGATTCACGTCTTGGAAAGTGATTCTCCTCATTTCCACATCCCTCATGGGTGCCTTATGCATCTTCTTCTCATTGAAGGCTACATCATGGCTGCATATGATCTTCTTTGCTTTTGGATCCCAATGACGATAGCCCATCTCTCCACTTTCACCATAACCCAAAAAGATGCATTTCCTAGACTTAGGATCTAGCTTCTTTCGAAGCTCTTTTGGCACATGTGCATATGCCTCACACCCAAATATACGCAAATGAGAGTAAGAGGGCTTCTTGCCACTCCATGCCTCTTCAGGATTACCACCATCCAAACTCTTACTAGGTGATCTATTGATCACATGCATTGCAGTCTTCATTGTCTCAGCCCCAAAACCACCAGAAAGACTTGCATTGGAAAGCATGCATTGCAACCTTTCTTGAATGGTACGGTTCATCTTTTCTGTGACTGGATTTTTCTCTAGAGTACGAGGGGATGTGAGCTCCCTCTTAATCCCACATGTATCGTAGAAATGCTGAAAGTCATGAGAGAGACACTCTCCACCATTCTCAGTTCATAGGCATTTAAGTGTTCTACTTGACTGATTCTCAACCAAGGCCAGCCATTTCTGAAAAACCTGGAACACATCACTCTTCTGAGCTATAGCATAAGCCCACACTTTCCTAGTTGCATCATCAATGAATGTCACATGATATTTAGCCCTACCTAATGACCATGTAGGCATGGGACCACATACATCTGAATGCACCAAATCAAGCTTTTCAAACTCTTTCTTTCCCCTTCTTTTATGGGCTGATTTAGTCTCCTTCCCATAGAGACAGTGCTCACGAAATTCAAAATTAGAGAAACTCAAATGCGGTACATAACCCAAATGGCATAAGAGTTTCATCCCATTTTGGCTCATATCGCCCAACCGGCAATGCCATAAAGAAGTGCTTGGCTGCTCGGTTATTGCAACAACATGATCAAACACCCCTGATACATGTAAGGGATACAAAGTCCCACACTTGGCACCCCTAGCCAAAACCATAGAGCCCTTCTTAATTTTCCAACTCCTAGAACCAAAGATGGTTTGAAAATCAGCATCATCTAGCTGACCCGTTGAAATGACACTCTTGGTCAGCTTAGGCACATGTCTCACATTTTTCAAAATAAATGCAAACCCATTTGCAAAAGAAAACTTTATGTCACCTACTCCCACTACGTCACATGCATAGTCATTTCCAAGATGCACACAACCTGTCTTTCCACTGTCATAAGTGGAGAACCATTCCCTATGGGGAGTAACATGGAATGAAGCACTAGAATCCAAAATCCAATCTTGGGAATATGCATCATCTAAAGTGGTAAACAACTCTGCAGATAAACTAGACATGAAGAGAATGTCATTGTCACTATCATGTGCGACTGCATTGATCTCCTCGATCTTCACTTTTCCTTTGTCCTCCCTTGGACTCTCTTCCTTCTGATTTGCACCCCAATTTGGATTCCTTTTCTTATCCTTTTGCTCTCTTTTAAGCTTGTAGCAATCCTTTTTCATGTGGCCCTTCTTGCCACAATAGTGATACTCAATGTTTCGTGCCCTAGACTTGCTACGGGACTTCCCTCTTTCTTGAAACTTCCCCCTAGAGTGTGATCTATGCCCCTTTGCACATTTAAGGCTACATCCTACTTGTTGCCTTCCATTGACTTCCATCTAATCTCGTCCGCCAACAAGCTACCAACCACGTCATCAAAGTTCAATACTCCACCAGGTGCAGAGTTACTGATAGCAGTACGGAAAGTATCCCATGAGGATGGTAATGAGCATAAGAGAAATTTTTGCCTCATTTCTGCATCGAAATTTAGCTTTTGAGCTTGAAGCTGACTGAAAATGATATTAAATTCATTCAAGTGCAAAGCTATGGATACTCCCTCCTTCATGTGCAACTCAAACAATCTCTTCATGAGATAAACTTTGTTTGAGGAAGTCTCTTTCTCATATGTAGCACACAGCTTTTTCCATAAAGCTTTTGTAGTCTTTTCAAATACTACTGTGAAATAAACTGTCTCCCCAAGCTGAAGTCTAATGGTAGACTTTGCCAATGCATCCAACTCATTCCATTCATCTATGGACATAGCTGCATAGCTGCAATCCCTTTTATCTGCTTCTTTTGATAAGCACATCCCTTATCTGTTCTTTCCACAAAGAAGAGTTTGTCCCATCAAAAATTTTAATGCTGAAAAACTCCTTTTCAGACATGGAAGAGGATGCCATGATGAAATAAAGCAAAATTCCAAATGCTAGTGCTTGCAAGAATCACACAAAATACCAGGTGCACCCAAATGTGTATGCCACAATAGAGTGAAATATCACCAAAACTCAAAGCTCAAAGCATCAAAAGATATAGCTGACTCATGTGCATGTACTATGCATCCATATGAGCAAATCTGGCCCAAAAGAAAATGCCAACTACAAAGGCAATCCAAAATGCCAATAAGTGCCAAATGGCTCAAGCATAAACACCATCCATGGGCATATGCATCAACAATATCTCATCCAAGAGAGCATAACACTATCAGTGCATCACTTGCAATGTGTCAAATGGCTGTCCCCCAGCATAAAATAGCATCCATGTGCAAAGCGTCCATAAAAAAATAGCATCCCACAAGGCAATCTGGGCCTATCAGCGCATCCAATAAGGATCGCAATGCATCCAAATGGCCTATAAATCATCCACTGCAACCCAATGCACACCACAAATGAGCGCACACGGCTCAAACTGCAACCAGAGTGATCTGCATAAGGTATGCTCAAGAAATCATGGTCCCACGGCAATGACCGCTACTGAAAATAGAACCTGAGATGCCTCAAAACATGGGCGCCATTGCATAATAGGACTCAGCAAGACAATCTGCAAATATATCTCTTTTGTTGGAACCCCAAAATCCCAACCGATGAGTGAGAAATGGGAGTCAACACTTACTCACTGCCATGTGGCATAAATCTAAGGTTTCAAAACCTTAGAATGAAAAATGCATAACAGAGAGATGAAATCAAATACACAAAGATCTATAACTCTGAAAATACTCCACCAAATCACGCAAGAACTGATAGGTAGGTGTCTTTAGGCGTCCAAAACGCAATGGGATAGACGGTTTTGGAAACCGTGGTCCCAATCACTGGGTCCAACACATGGACTGAAAAACGTTTTTGGAAATTGAACTATTTGTAAACTCCACTGGAGTGCGAATGATGAGCAACATAGAAGTTTTAGGACCTCTTGAGTCCACTGAAACTGACAGATCTGCAAATGGTTGCTCCAAACTTGAGTTCCAACACCCAAGCAAAAAAACGTTGAAACTGATATAGTGAGTTAGAAATCCAATGAAATGATCCCAAATTCAAGAATGAAGGTGTTTCCAAGCTCCTGAAGTGAAATGGACACCAAAATATGGCAATGGTTGCCTCTACAAGTGAATATGGAGTCTCTGTCATCGAACGGAACAGGGAAAAGCTAAAAAATGACTTTTTCTTTGAAAACACTTAACAGGCTCTCAAAACCACTTTGCAAAACCAAAGTGACTTTTCCAAAGGTTCCTTCAAGGTCTCTGCGCACTCGGCTGCAAATAAAATCACCCACAAAGCTTCTCCTTCCTCTCACAGAGCTGCTGAGCTTCCAGGCATTCACGCACGCTCAGCTAGATCACCCGGGCTCTGATACCAGTTGAGAGTGCTCTCAATGGAAGCAGAACGGAAGAGGGAGAGAGAGAAACACAGAGCCACACAAGTTTCTTGGTGGGTGCAAAACACCCTAATCTTCTTTTTCATTCATTTATATATGTGTTTGAGTATTTTACATAACCAGGGTAAAGGCACAGTGACCTTTAACCCCCACACTAGCCAAATCTCCATGCTCACGACGAAAGAGAATAAAATCATTATGACAAGCATGGATGGTATGATAATCCATACAAGCATTGTTGTCATAATATTCTTCTCTTCATCTCTTCATCTCTTCATGCAGGCATGGTATTTGGTGCAGGCAACATCTTCTGGAGCAACCTATCACAATTCAAACATACATAGGCTTCGAATAATGAGAAACAGTTATGATGATTCCACTAAACAAACAATGTCCAAATTATGAGATAAATTAATGCAGGAGCTAACCTCTTAAGGCTGAGGCACTTGTATCGGACTGCCCATAATTTGCTTACAGATTCAAGATTGAGAGACAAGCCCGTAGTTTTGACATCCGAACTCCCTCGTACAACCGTGTTGATTTCAACTCTCGCATATTGGCCTCAGACTCATACAACACCCTTACATGTGATGTAGTGCCTCTAAAAGTAAAATCCATCATGTCCACCATACCCTCGTCATCATCTGGCACATCCAGGAGACTATCCTCCTGGTCAAAGTGTGAAGGTATATGTGCACACTCACCACCCTTCTCATCCTATCTCAAGGTTTCATTTAAATATAAGATTATGTCTCAAGGTTTCATATAAAGTATGCATGTAATATTAATCATGAACTCAAATAGCATTGACTTACCGATGATCCATCACCACGTGCACCACTAATGGTGGGTACTGGTGCAGCCTCCTCCCCATACATCTGCAAGTGGCGCATGACAATACGGCATTAATGTTGTACTTCTCGCTTGCAATGAGTGCAATGACAATACAACCTCTTTGTAAGCCACTCTGTGCTCCCGATCATTGGCACATCATGTGGCAAGCTTCCACCCATCCCTTCTATCTATACACCTCTAAAATCACAACACAAAATGTAAGGAAACCAATCAAGATCCAAAAAATAGCCACCCATGAGATTTTATGCTTATTGCTAGATTTTGTGCTCTGTACCATCGGTATATACTGACGTTATTGTTGAGATATCGAGATCCACTCGTGATATGCCAGGGTGACCGTTGTGCATTTATGTCACCGACTTGTTAGTAGCTACAGATGCAGTTGGTACACCGCCCATGAATAATAGCTGGATGATAGCTATCCCTATGTACTCTAGTTCATGGCTCAGTTAGTATGCCACCTTAGTTAGCTGAGTTTGGTTTGAGACCCACATATCGGGTTCTTCTATTTCTTTGTACTAGAGTTCTTTTGGCTTTCACAATTAAGAAGAGGAAAACTGTTTTCAACCTCCACCTTTGTGTGTATTCCCCCATTGTGTATGTGAGAAAGCTGCAAGTGAGACTCCTTTCTTCTCTCCCACTATCTTCACATGGTATCAGAGCCTGGTTCGTGGTAAGGAGCTCAAGAAAGCAAACCAAGTTCGCGGTGTCCTGGTAAGAGGACCAGTGTTGCTTTCCTTTTTCGAGTTTGGGATGTAGGTAGCATAGCCGAAAAGTGCAAGAGTGCATTGTCTCAGATTGAGACGCCCTTCGCGGTGTGGCGAGAGGGCAGTATATGCTGCAGGAGTAGGGAAAGCCCTTGGTGACTTTATTTTTCTGATTCGAGGCCATTTCAGGGCCCATTTTGCAGGCAGAAGTTCTCCACAAGCACTGAGAAAAAGGCCCTGTTTTTGTTGTGCGACCACTGCTCTGCAGGTTGGTGAAAAGTTGCCATAGAAATTGCATCGTATGCCTATACACAGAGATATTGGGGGTTACAGAATCATCCTTATTGCCTGTTGATGCAAAATCGTCACTAGGAAGTGACTGTGTGGTCAAATACCACTTTTGTCAGTTTTGCAGATTTGCCCTTGTGAGGCAGAAGTTGTGTTTTTTGTAGTGATAGAATATTTTGCAGTGTTCTGTAATGGCGTCTGATTCTCTTTCACAGATTGTCACTGAAAAGCTTGACAAGAACAACTTCCAAGCATGGAAGTTTAGAATGACGAATTTCCTTATGGGAAAAGGCTATTGGGAGTTCATTACAAGAAATGAAGAAGAACCAGTTCTTCCTAATGTTCCCAATCAACAGGAAATGCAGGCATTTAAAGGATGGCATGAGAAAGCCAGAAAAGTTATGTACTGGCTGTCTATCAGTATTTCAGATTCTATGATTGTGCATATTCAAGATGCAAGTATGCCAAAGGAGGCATGGGATACTTTGGCAAAAATGTACAGTACAAATACGCAAGCTAGGAAAACGCAGCTCAAGTAGGAGTTGCACATGTGCAAAGAGAAAATATGAGCATCAATGACTACCACATGAAGGTGAAGAAAATTGCAGATGCACTTGCTTCCATTGGGTTGCCAGTGGAAGATGATCATTTAGTTTCTATGACCTTGAATGGTCTAGAAAAGGATTATGCACAGTTTCGGGCATCCATTGCCGTCTGTGAAAAATTTCCTGATTTTGAGGAGTTGTTTGCTCCTCTAATTTCTAAAGAGCAGAGAAATGGTGGTGCATCTTCTTCAGGAGGAACTTCAAAAGAAACTGTCTTCTACTCAAATGTTGGAAGAGGTAGAGGCAGAGATAGAGCAAGCCGATCTAGAGGCTATGGTAGAAATTGGAATATGCAGCAAACTCAAGAAAACCAGTCCTATGGAGGAAAACGTGGTAACTCTAGTGGCAGGGGGAGCCAAAGAGGTCGTGGTGGATGGCAGAGAGGCCAAAATGCAAACAGCAATGTTGAATGCTACTACTTTGGTAAAATGGGTCATATGGCTAAAGACTGCTATAAAAAGCAGAATGACATCATGAATGGAAAATTGTAACAAGGGAATTATGCATCTTCTAGTAGACAGGGTGATGACAGAAATGAGCATCTATTTATGGTGCAGCACATGACCAATTCTGTGACAAGTGCATAAGAAATAAATGATGTGTGGTATGTTGACTCACGCGCGTCAAACCACATGACAGGTCATGCAGAATGGATGTAGGATGCAAGGAAAATGGAAAGTCCAAGATTTGTGGAGACTGGTGATCATACTGCACATCCTATTGTGCAGATTGGTAAAATTTCTTTGTCTATGCAGGATGGGAAAAAGAAATACCTGTCTGATGTATTTCATGTCCCGAATATCACCAAGAACCTGGTTTTTGTTGGTCAAATGGTTGAGCAAGGCTTGCAGATCAGATTTAGTCCTCATGGATGCTTTGTTGAGGATATGAAAAATAACGGTCGCTTGATAGCAAAAGGAAAGAAGAAGGGCAGGATGTTTACATTGGATGTGGAAATACTTGAATTGAGTGTAGCAATGTTTGCACATGGGACCAGTGTAGTTGCAGATAGTAGTTGCAGATATTGATATCTGGCATAAACGCATTGGTCATGTTAATGTACAGTGACTTAAATCAATGCAGGCCCAAAATATTGTTTCAAGATTGTCTAAATTCAAGGTTGCAGAAATGCATAAGGTATGTGAAGCCTATCAATTTGGAAAACAGGCAAGGAAACCATTGCCTAGACATGTTCAAGAGAGTAAGAAGCCATTGGAATTAATCCACTCTGATGTGTGGACTACTAAAGCTGCATCTATTGGAGGCTGTCATTATTTTGTCACTTTTATTGATGACTACAGCAGAAACGTTTGGGTGTATTTTATGAAAAAGAAAAGTGAAGTGTTTAGGCAATTCAAAGCTTTTAAAGCTATGGTTGAAAAAGCAACAAGTCTGCAAATAAAATGCCTAAGGTCAGATGGAGGGGGAGAGTACCTCTCAAATGAGTTTGCAAGCTTCCTAGAGGAGCATGGCATAAAGCAGCAATATTCATGCAGTCATACCCCACAGCAAAATGGACTTGCAGAAAGGAAAAACAGGCATATTGGAGAGGTATCTTGGGCCATGCTAAATGAAAAACACCTACCATATTATTATTGGGTTGAAGCAATTGCTACACCAGTTTACATAATGAACAGGACTCCCACTGCAGCAATACATGGCATCACACCAGAGGAGATGTATACTGGTAGGAAACCATATATTTCTCATTTAAAAATTTTTGGTTGCATTGCCTATGTTCATGTGCCAGATGAGTTGAGGTCCAAGTTGGATCCAAAAGCTGAGAAGTGCATCTTTATTGGTTATTCTCTGCAGCAGAAAGGGTATAGATGCTATAACCCTTCTACTCATAAGTTTACAGTAAGTTTACAGATGCTATAACCCTAAACCAGTAAATGTGATTGATGATGTAGATGCACAAAATGGTAATGTTGCACAGAATTCACAGCAGCAATCACAAAATATTAGTGGACCTGCAGTGTCCTCTAACAGTGGTTCACATACTTCGCCATGGACAGGCAGATTGAGATCAGGAGAATCTCCTCAAAGCAATGCAGATAGTGGTATGCAAGTATCATGAAAAGGAATGCAGGTCACTCTTATGTGGATGGTGAATCCAGTGGCTCAGAATAGAGCATTGATGATGAGTTGGGTATTCCTTTTGTTGTTACACCTGAAGTAAGGAAGATTAGGGATGTTTTGAGAGCACCTAGAAGTGAGCCTATTTTGTGCAGGTCTACCAGAGCTAGGTATCCTATGGATAGGTTGAAATATGATGGATTTACAGCCATTCACTATGCCTATATGGTCAAAGTGATACAGGAACCAAAACCCACTTCTTTTGAGCAAGCCATGGGAAAATAAAAATGGGAGAAAGCCATGGATGAAGAAATGGATGCCTTGGAAGGAAATGCTACATGGGAATTGGTGCCTTTGCCTAAAGACAAGAATGCAATTGGCTGTAAGTGGGTTTATAAGGTGAAGCACAATGCAGATGGTTCTGTGAACAGATACAAGGCAAGATTAGTTGTCAAGGGGTATGCACAGACATATGGCATTGATTATGAAGAAACATTCAGTCCGGTTGCAAGGATGGCAACTGTAAGAGCAGTCATTGCTATGGCTGCATCAAAGGGATGGTCTTTACATCAGATGGATGTAAAGAATGCCTTCTTGCATGGTGATTTGCAAGAAGAGGTCTTTATGGAGCAGCCACCAGGTTATGTTCATGCTGTTCATCCTAAGTTTGTTTGCAGGTTGAAGAAAGCCGTGTATGGCTTGAAGCAAGCACGTAGAGCATGGTATGACAAGATAGGACAATATCTTGTCACTATTGGCTTTCAGATTTCAAAGGCAGATTTCTCACTTTATGTGAGAAAAACAGAGAAAGGTATTATGCTACTTGTCATTTATGTTGATGATTTGATCATCACAGGTGATAATGATGAAGATATCCTTCATGTGAAAATGCTATTGAAGCAAAAGTTTGAGATGAAGGATTTGGGAGAGCTACGTTATTTCTTAGGCATTGAGGTGATTAGATCACCAAGTGGGATACGGCTCTTGCAGAGGCAGTATGGATTGGACATGCTGTCCAAATATGGGATGACAGGCTGTAAGCCTATTTCAGTTCCTTTGGAGCAGAATGTGAAGCTGAGCGCAGATGCAGGTGAGCTTCTGAAAGACCCTACTATGTACAGACGCATAGTAGGAAGTCTGATTTATATGACTATTACCAAGCAAGATTTGAGCTATGTTGTTGGATTGGTAAGTCAGTTTATGGAGGCTCCAAGGAAACCACATTTGGATGCGGCTAGATGCATACTCAGGTATGTGAAGTCCACATTGCAGTATGGACTATTTTATGAGACTAGGGTTCAGATACACTTGCATGGATACACTGATGCTGATTGGGCTGGTAGTATTTCTGATATGTGTTCTCGTTTGGGAGTGCTACAGTCACTTGGAGCAGCAACAAACAGCCTATAGTTGCCTTGTTGAGCACAGAGGCTGAGTACAGGGGTGCAGCAATGGCTACATGTGAGGTAGCTTGGTTGCATAAGCTACTTTATGATATGCATTAGTCTACAGATGGGCCGGTTGTCATTTATTGTGAAAACATGAGCAGTATAGACTTGGCAAATAACCCAGTCTATCATGCTAGAACAAAGCACATTGAGATGCATTATGACTATGTGTGGGAGAAGGTTTTACTAGGTCTTATTGATCTAGTTTATGTCAGCACAGAGGATCAGGTAGTTGACATATTCACGAAGGCATTGGGCGCAGAGAAGCTGCGCAAGTTCAGAGACCTGCTTGGTGTACAAGAATTGGGATCGAGCTCGAGGGGGAGTGTTGAGATATCGAGCTCCACTTGTGATATGCCAGGGTGACCATTGTGCATTTATGTCACCAACTTGTTAGCTGCAGATGCAGTTGGTACACCGCCCATGAATAAAGCTGGATGACAGCAGCTATCCTTATGTACTCTAGTTCGTGGCTCAGTTTGTATGCCACCTTAGTTAGTTGAGTTTGGTTTGAGACCCACATATAGGGTTCTTCTATTTCTTTGTCCTAGAGTTCTTTTGGCTTTCACAACTAAGAAGAGGAAAAGTGTTTTCAGCCTCCACCTTTGTGTGTATTCCCCCATTGTGTATGTTAGAAAGCCGCAAGTGAGACTCCTTTCTTCTCTCCCACTATCTTCACAGCTATACCCTATTCCATCAGTATATACTAACTCTTATAGGATATATAGAGTCAGTATATACCAATGGAGTAGTGTCGGTATATACCGATGCTGGGAGCTAAGACCCAAAACCTGCACGTCGCCGTGCCCCCTCACAACTCTATTGCGGGAAAAGCAAAAAACTCTCCTCCTTCTTTATATTCGGCGACCTCACTTTCCTCCAACCTCTTCCCCACACTCCTCACCCCTACCTAGATGCTCTCCCAACACTTGTGCTCCCTCTCCACCCTTGTCCCTCTCTGCTGATGTGAAAGGATGTTTTTCAAGAAGGTGTGTCTATTTAAGCAATGTAGGCTCACCTCTTCTTTTTTTGGTATTTCTCTACTTTCACTTTCCCTTCCTTTCGTGCTTTCTCCTTTTGTGTAGGCTTCTCTTTGTCCTTCAATCCAATCACTTTGGAAAGTTTATTCTCCAAACTCCTCCTTCACTAATTAGTTATCTAAAAAATGGTATGTTTCCTCTCTTTTGTACAGCCAGTACACGAAACACCTCCTCTTGAGAGTGGGAGTTTTATAATATGCATGGATTTCCTTAAAATATTTCAAATAAGCAAGGGAAAAATATGAAAATTTCATGTCCCTCCTCCCACAAAATATAAGGTCTATATCTTGAAAAATATGCAAGATTTTAAGATTTGTACATATTTTTCATAATATGTGAGGCCAAGGGGGGGGGTCTTCTGGATGAGGGGGGGTAAAACAAAAATTACACTAAAATATGAAAACCTTTCAAATTAATGTAACTTTTTCATGTGTTCAAGGTGTAAAGACATATTTGAAGCTCTTTTAGTGTAGAGCACAACCATGTTAATTTGAATAATTTCTACTCATGGCATATTGTTAAATTCATCTCATACCCAAGATTTTGATAGGTTTTCTTACTAAAGGGAGTTGGCACCCCAAGTAATAATGATGAAGCACAATCTTGGATCTATCTTTCAATCTTCTTTTTTTCTATATTTTAATCTTAAAGAGTATGTATTCATTATTAAGGATTGTGTACTCTATGAACAATGTAGGGAGGAGCTTAAAGTAGTAACATGTATCTCATTACTCTTGTACTAGTGCACTCTCCAAACTCATTTTTATCAATACTTTCGAATAACATTTTAAAAAAAGGACTCTTCCAAAAACACATTGAAACAAAAAAGTAAGCTAATTTTGTGAGCTTCTTAAAAGAAAAAATAAATTTTAAATTTTAACTTAACATCTTATACGTAGATCTCTCTCTCTCTGTAGGAATCTTAAAAGAGCACCATGAGGTACTTACTATAATGAACCTTAAAAAAGAGACACTTGGGATACTTAAGATGTAATTAATCATTGATGAGTGCCCTTGTAGTAGTTTTAAAAATTCCTTCATTGTCATTCATTAGAGTTGCATCCTTGATTGTCAATACAAAACTTTTAATAAGGAGAAAATGATTCCGCAGATGCTAGAGGGGCTGAGGATCTTCAGACAAGGTGATCAGGACATGGAGAACTATACGGCTCAATACTTCCAACTTTTGCAAAGGGTCCAGTGGTTCAATGACTGGCAATGGAGGTGTTGAACGAGTATTTTATCAAGGGCCTAGCCAAGGATGTGCGTACTATAGTGTGGCGATGGTGGACAAAGTCACTTTACCCTTGAATGACTAGATTAGTCATAAAATCCAAGCAGGTGAAGCATTGCAAGGGGGAATGGAAAAACACCGACGATCATCCATTGAGTAAGGGTGAATCCAAAAAGAGTCTTCAAGTAAAAAATAAAGGGATAGTGTGATTAAGAGTCGAACGAGGACAGTTCGAATGAGGACAGTTTGGCAGAAAGCTCATCGAAAGAAAGCATTGATGAATCAAAGACAAAGAAGGAAAAGAAGCCTAAAAAGACCTTGAAAGGAGGTAAACAGAACTCCACAGCATCTAGAAGCCACTCGGTGGGACGTCCAAATGCTCATCTTTGGTGTGTGCACTATAGGAATTCGGGGCATTCCGCACTGGAGTGTGGATTGAAACCAAAGTGGTGTGCAATTTGCTAGACTAATACAAACACAATAGAGCAGTGCAACTACAACAAATGTGCCCTGCGTTCATAAGGACAACCTCAATGGCCAACACCACCAGCTATGGAGCCCACAATGACATATGTGTAGCAAGCTAGTACTACAAAAGTTGAGGAACAACCTCCAACCACAGGTGGTGATGGAGGTGGCCGCGGTCGTGGATGAGGCGATAGAGGACGAGGTGGTCTGCGAGAGAAGATGTGTTTCTTCTACCTAGGTGAAGGTCACTGGCGGAATGAATGCCATGAGGCTCAAGAATGGGATCTCTAGAAGCAAGAACATCAAAAGATGAAGGGGAAGATGCCCAGCACATCTATGGTACAAATTGGGGAGGATGACCCAGCCATTGCACAGGACGTGAATGTTGTAATCGGTCAGGCAATGCTATAACTCGTCGATCAAGCAATGTTTTAATTCGGTCAAGAAGAAACGTCAACATTACTTTAGTGGCCTGCTGTCTAGGAGGGAGTGCAACGGTAGGTGCTCAATCGGGTCCAGGCAGTGGACCCAATGGAAGGTGAGCCGACATCTACCTCAAGAGCAGGGAAAGTCTGTAAAGTCCACTTTGAGGAGGCACCACATCCCACGGTCATGCAGGAACTAGGACAATCAATATGTCATACCAAGAATTTCAAGATGATTCCAGAACCAAGCTCTAAAGGATGATGGAGGACAATATGGATCAACGGAAGCGGTTAGCACTTGCAGATTCAAAGTGGTGGTGGTCGATAAGCTCTACTGCAAGCATTTTATAGATGTTCTACTACGGTGCTCATAGAGGCACATTGCAGAGTGGAAGGTGGTCACTTTGCAGAAGAAAATATGGCCAAGGAGCTGTTGCAAGTGGGGTTGTGGTGGCCGACACTACAGAAAGATGCCCACCATTTCACACTGTGGTGCGATCTATGTCAATGGCTGGGACAACCTTCGGATCGGTACCCCATGAAGACCTCTCAAAAGAAAGCACAAGTGTCTATACCTCTGCCAAGCAATGAGCAGCCAAGCACAGTAACATCAGCTCTAAATCATAACCAAAAAGAAGTTCCATACTCTAATGTAGGAGTGAAGAAGGATTGATTTCATGCACTTCAACAATGGACGCAAAAATAACAAGCTGAATTGGAGGATGAGAAGCAATCACAAGACCCAATCCCTAGCTTGGCCCCACCAAGTATTGACACTATACTTGCACTTCTGTTCTAGCAACAAGATCCCTAACATAATGTACCGCCACACCAACTTGAAGGTGCCGCACTCTCTAGCATTCTAAGTTGCCCTGTATCCATTCCCATTGGAATCCTCTTATGAAGTTATCTTTGGGAGATTTTCAAAGGATGGATTGAGTTAGCACATCCCCCTCCACCTGTGGAAAACATAGAAGATATCCCTATGCAGATGGGTGAGAGATATGAGTATGCATGTCTTTGATCCATAAAGCATATGATGAAGTCCAAGCCATTGTAGATGGTGGCACCAGTGTGAATGTCCTATCCAAGGATCTCTATGATGAATGGGGTATCCCACCAATTCAAAAGACTAATTTTGGCATACACCTTGCAGATGAATCCCATGCAAAGCCCTTAGGAATAGTGAATGAAGTGTCAACAAAAGTCACAGGAGTCCACTTTTCTCTTCAATTCACTATCTTGGATCTCCCTAAAAAAATATTGTCAAATATTTCTTGGTTGTCCTTGGTTGCATGAAGCATGAGTCCTCCATGATTGGGGAATTGATAAATTACAAATCCAAAATTGCAACACTGCAGTAAGAGTCAATGTGTGGATAGGACCAATAAAACCCATTGTGCCTAGAGCGTTGGATGAAACCTCTTCAACAACAATCTCAAGCAAATCCGCCCCCCTACAACAACATGCCTTAGCGAGAGATACACAAAGAAATGTCAACAATTGGATCCAAGCATTGGAGACTATTGACAACTACCATATACTATATCCCATCTTCTTGCAAATTGATGCTAAGGTCATGCATGTAAAACCTCCACTCACGCATGAAGAACCAATAGATCCAGAAGTACCATTCTTTATGGTTGACCTGGAATGGAATGGTGAGCTTGAAGAAGCTATCCATGGTAGTAAGGACTTGGAATTTTCTTGGGACCTTGAAATAGAGGCTGAAAATTCTCAATTAGAAGACCTCGTCTTTGACAATGATTTTGCCATTCTCCATTCCCTAATGAACTTCCCAAAGTTGAAACTCCAAAGTTGAATAATAGCAGAAGATCCCACAAGAAAGCTAAAGAAGGACGTGGCCGCAAAGCCAAGGACGACCACTTCAATGAGTTCAAACGAGTCCAAAATAGGATCATTGAGTTGTATCTTACCAAGCCAACTCTCCCTAAATCTGAGCCACCTCTTCTTGAATGGTCCCCCGATGGACTTGAAGGAGTATGCATAGCAAATGAACCCTTACTTGGGAATACTTTGGTAGTGGAAAAGTTACCCACAGTTCCCAATGTAAAAAGTTTCAAAAGTTAAGCCACATGTGCGGATGAGGCTAGATAATGAGACTTCACAAAAAGAAATTCTAGAAAATCCTCAAAATTTGGTTAATGATATTATGCCACCCAGCGACCATAGCCCATGTCATGCTAGTTCAACAGCATCAGCAGAGGATGATCTTCTATAAGTGATAGAGTACTTCAAGAACTACACCAGTGGTAGTGTCCCCATAGCAATGCCAAGACCAATAAGAGAATATGAAGTGCAAGAACAGATAACATTGGAGAGACTCAATCTATAAGGGACTAGCCAAAACTCACACAATAAACCTTTCCCTTGAAGGGGAGGAAGAGAAATTGGTATTCATTGGGAAATAGCTCACACAAGAAGAGTAAACAAAGCTAAAAGCACTCCTAATGGAATACCGAGACTACCTAGCATGGTCATACAAGGAAATGAAGGGAATTTCACCAGAAGTGGCAGTACACACGATACCTATTAGGGAAGGTGCCCACCCTAAGGTATGTGGACCTTATTGAACAAATCCAAAATATGGCACCATGGTCTATGATGAACTGGAAAAGCTCTTAGATGCAAGATTCATCTATGAGATAGAGCACACTAATTGGGTTTCACCCATCGTCATCATGCCTAAATGCAATGAGAAGCTAAGGATATGTGTTAACTTAAAGAATGTGAATGTCGCCACAATCAGGGATCACTATCCCCTACCCTTAAAAGAAACAATGTTGGAAAAGGTGTCTAGATCAAAGATATATAGCTTCTTGGATGGATTTATTGGCTATTACCAAATGCAAATTTCCCCCGTCGACCAATCAAAAATAGTATTTGCAATAGAACGGGGCATATTTGCCTATAGAGTCATGCCATTTGGCCTTTGTAATGCCCGGTTCCATTCTAGAGAGCCATATTCACCAATTTCAAGTCATTTTTGAATACGTTCCTACAAGTGTTCTTTGATGATTTGTGTATCCACTCGAATAACAGAGACCACTTAAAATGTCTTGAAGCAATTCTAATCAAATACAGGGAGTATGAAATCTCCCTAAATCCAAAAAAATGCCAATTCATGGTCACCCATGGAAATGTTTTGAGACACTTTTTTTCTCAACATGGGATTGCAACTAACATGGACAAAATCAAAATCATAATGGAATTGCCTCCTCCTATAAATTCCAAAGGTGTACAAGTATTTATGGGACATGCTGGCTACTATGGAAGATTTATCTTGTGGTATGCCATGATAGCTCTAGAGACCACTTTACAAATTGTTGGTGGAATTCTTTTGGAAAAAAGAATACAACCAAGCCTTTGATATTTTAAAGTGGCTCCTAATCACAACATCCATCCTTATATCTCCCAATTGGGATATTGATTTTCATGTTCATACTAATGGATCCAAGTATGCAATTGGGAATGTCCTTTGCTGACCTAGTAAGCATAAGAAATATTACCCATTCTACTTTGCCAATTGACAACCCAATGATGCAAAGATCAACTATAACACCACTGAAAGAGAAGCCTTGGCAATGGTGTATAGTATTAAGAAATTTTGACACTATTTATTGGCAAATGATTTTGTCTTCTACATCAACCATCAAGCATTGCTTTATCTTGTGAGACTGTCTATGTACAATAGGATGAATAACCAGATGGATTCTCTTTCTTCAATAATTCATTTTCAAAATAGTGGTCCGCAAAGGTTCCCAACACTACATTTTTGATCACATGTCTTGTGTCAAGTCGGGAGAAGAAGCCACTATAGTAGAAGATGACTTGCTAGATGCCACACTATTTCAAATAGATGTTGTTCTTGAATGATGTGCAGATATCATTGGGTACTTAATGGGAGGAACAACACCCCCTGAAATGAAAGAAGTGGATGCCAAAAAACTAGATTTAAAAGTTTCACCCTATCAACTCATAGCAGGGCAACTATATAAGATGGGAAAGGACTAGGTTTTAAGAAGATGTGTAATGCCTAATGAGATCATGCCAATCCTCAGCGAAGTCCATGAAGGCATTGTCCTCCTCAGTGAATTCCACGAAGGTATTGCAAGAGGACACCTCCAAGGGGAAGCAACAACAAGAAAAGTACTCCTTGCAGGCTACTGGTGGCCAACACTTTGGGCAGATGCCTATGAATATGTCAAAAGCTATGATGTATGCCAATGGACTACCAAACCACAACACAAGGACTTCAATCCTCTAACAACAGTCCTTGCACAAAAACCATTTGAGAAATAGGGAATTGATTTTGTGGGTCCCATCCATCAGCAAGAAAGGAAGCACATGCACACTACATCATTATGGCCACACTAATTACTTTACCAACTGGGCTGAAGCTGAAGCAGTCAGAAAGACAGATGCCAGAAGCATAGTAAGGTACCTATATGAGAATGTGATCACTTGATTCTGATGCCCCATTGAAATTTTTTCGGATAGAGGCACGCATTTTGCCAACGAAGTTATCCAAGAACTCTTGTATGGCTTTATGGTAATTCATAAAAAAGCTACACCCTACTACCCCTAAAGGAATGGACAGGCCGAATCCACCAACAAAATATTATGCATTATCCTCACCAAGGTAGTAGAACTAAAGCGTTCTGATTGGGCAGAGAAACTAAATGCAACCTTATGGGCATACAAAACTAGACTCAAGGTCAGTATAGGGAATACACCTTTTCAATTGATGTACAGCCTTGAAGTTGTGGTCCCACTGGAATTCATAATGCCTATGCATAGTAGTACAGGAAAGCATGGGAGATCAAGCATCCTTGAAAGAAAGACTCTATCAATTAGAGAAGCATACACAAACTAGATTAGTCGCCTCTACCATGCCATGACAATAGACAAATAGAGAAGAAAGGCATGGTTTGACACAAACCTTAAAGCCAAAGACATCAAGGAAGGTGACCTAGTTTTTCTATACAAAGCCAAAGTCCACAAGGTCAAACTCAAATATCTAGGTCAAGGACCTTATAGAGTTAAACAAATAAATCCCATCAAAGCTGTGCTACTAGAAAAATTGGATGGAGTCCAATTCAACACAACCATAAATGGGAACCACCAACTAAAGCACTACTACATCAACACGCAAGCCATCCCCAACAATAATGAATATTTGGGAACCCCAAGTCTTCCTTAGTTAGTATTAGATTGTATCATGAGCACTCACTCACATATGTACGCCTTCACACATATAGGTACGTCAAACTCAAATATCTAGGTCAAGGACCTTATAGAGTTAAACAAATAAATCCCATCAAAGTTGTGCTACTAGAAACATTGGATGGAGTCCAATTCAACACAACCATATATGGGAGTCAATTGAAGCACTACTACATCAACACTCAATTGAAGCACTACTACATCAACACACAAGCCATCCCCAACAATAATGAATATTTGGAACCCCAAGTCTTCCTTAGTTAGTATTAGATTGTATCATGAGCACTCACTCGCATATGTATGTCTTCGCACATGTAGGTAGCATCAACCAATTTCAACTTAGGGCTCAGAAGTGATGCTTGAGTCCTAGCTGCCCTATGAAATCCCAACCAAAAACAAAAAGCATATAGTTAGTCGCTACCTAGTTATAAGGTCACATGCACTCACACGCTTTCGCTTAGACACATAGTAGATTGCATGAATAATTTTGCCACACACTTTCATTCCACACTCTCAAATCATGTGCTAAAATAAGATCTCTCACACTACACACACACAACTATCATACCTTCATACCAACTTATTCAATTATCAATGGTACACCATATCAAAATGGGAGCACGTTCAGAACAATGCCACCACTAAAGAGGATACGAAGAAAGAGCCTATTGCCTCAGCCACCACAAGACCCCCTCTAGAGCTCGCAACCATCTACCTCATCTCAACCAAGGAAACCACAAGATTTGTGGTTCAGAAGGGTATCTTTGATGAGGATTCTGAGCATGACGACATGCAGACACAAAAAATACAAATGCTACCCCAGTCACCATCGGCCTACACAACCATTGACAGGGCCCAGTCCTTAGAGCTTGTGTGGCCACCTACATCGACTTATTCACTTTTTAATGCAACAAAAGATTTCTTAGAGCAAAGGGTCTTGGAAGTTTATTTGAGCACCTAATATCTTTGGAGGACAATTGTACAATGACCATGTAAATCAGGGAATTTCTCCATTCTTACCACTCCAGTGATGCACAGGTTGGCAAGTATGGCACTATCACTGTACATCAGAGCCATATCAATATTATACTCAATAGTATAGTGATTCAAAGGTCCTTATCAATCCCAACTCAAGGTGCAAAATATCCCACAAGGCCTACTGATGCTAAATTTCTTGAAATATAGCCTCTCCTTGCCAAGGGTACCAAGTTTCATAGAGACGGGATATCACTTCGCACCATCATCAACCCTCGACTCAAGGAAGCAGTAACATTCCTATCAACAATCATGGGAGTCAAGTGTGGAAAGAATTGATCCCTCCCACTCTATAAATTTGTTTTGCTGAGTAGGTAGCTAAAGCAAGACTGGATCAGGCATTTGGTCATCTTCTTCACAAAGAAACTAGATGGTTCATCTAGCCAAAAATGCAAGATTCCACACTTATTGGTTGTAATCATCAATTAAGGAGATAAAACAAAAGAAATGACTTTGCCCCAGTCTCGCCAAAAGCTTTTGAGTATCTGGACTTCCCCTTACCATCAGCATGGGAATTGTCACCACCTTCTCCTACTATCACATTGGCCAATGAAGATACCTCAGAAGAAATGCCTATTCTGGAGGTAGGAAATGAGGAATTGCCCCACGAGATGCTACAGCTTGACACACGTATGCAACCAATATATCTCAATCAACAGCAACAACCAGAGCCTAAGGCTACATCGGCACCAATGCCGCTCGTCAACATCATGCCAGTCAATGAGCCACAAGGAGATCTAGTGCCAGATCAACAATACCACTATTGTACGCAAGTGGATAACTTACCATTGGAACAATCCCCAGCAAGTACTATAGAGTCCTCAAGATGGGTACATGGGCACTAATTGTATCAACAGTTTTGCCAGTCCTCATCACTGCCTGTCATCCTCCATCATCAAGCCAACCAAATGCTTCAAATGTCAGAACTATTCACTAGCTTGGCGAAGGAGGATCATGCCTACTGAGAATTGGAAAGACAGACTACAGTATACATCCAAGACCCAATTCCATGGAATCACCCAACACTTCGGGTGCAAATAGATGAGAAAGAAGTTGAAGATGTTTGCATGAATCAATCTCTCCAAGTTCAAGAGAAGGAAGTGCGGGATGTGACTTCCAACCTACCAGAGCCAAATATAGGTGACAACAACACTACAAGCTACGGCAATCCTACAGACATCCTATGAGCACTTGACCTCAGCACATGCTCAGCAAGTGGAGGAACTTGCCCACAAGCTTGACTCACTCTAATCCAAAAAAAAGAGGAGCTCCAAGATATCTAGGAGAAGCTTGTAGACATGCAACAATCTTTGGCAACACACACATTCAGCATTGAAGAGCTTACAAGGGAATGCCAAATATTAAAGGACCAACTTGCCACCGATATAGAGGCAATAATTTCTCAAGAACAAGTCTTGGACCAATGGTCCAATACCAATGAAGTCATTCCTCAACAAGCACAGGTCACCTTGCAAATGAAAAAGCTTAAGGATGCATATACATCCATCTACCATAAGTATAAGAAAAACGTATGAGATGTAATCCCAAAAGATAGCCACCTCAAAGCTTGAACTCCAATTGCTAGTGCAAAACATAGAGCCAATGGAAGACACCACAAATGAAATCCCACTACAGTGCACGACGGTGGTATACCAAGAGCTTGTGGCTGCTCTACAAGCGGAAGATCACCTAAAAGCATGAGTGCTTGTCCAATGGAAAAAACTCCAAGTCAAGATCATATCCTCTAATTAAAACATCTAATGGGAACATTCCCTAGGGGCAAAAACTTTGTGCAAAATTTGACAAGACTTGTCCAAAGATGAAAAAAATATATTTTGCTTGTCTACACATGCCAGCTTTACTGCACTGAGGACAGATGCTTTCATTGCATATGTATGCCTCATGGGCATGGGCAGTCCTCCACTTAGGGTCATTGGTGGTTTGTTGCCATTGCTACAAAATCCATAATTATTATCTATAGGGCATGACATAACCAACATCCCAACAAAAAGAAGTGTTGGAGGGTGACATGGCCTATCTCACATCTAACTTCCCATATCTAACCACTCTCTATGCCAATCTCATAACCTCACTTACCCTTGCTTCTACCATCCTCTTAACCTTCCCTGAGCTCTAGCCTAACATTTACTCCCTTCATTGTCTCTTTGCCCATGCCTCTCACCACTTTCAACTAACCCAACAGTCACAAACTTACCAACCCCTCACACCTAACTTCTTCCCTTACCTTGCTAATACTCTCGAGGATTACCAAGATGCTCAAACCATTTGCCAAGTTCTTCCCTCCCTCCCCTCTAATTTCCCTCCCACAGCTAACGCTCTTCCATATTACTCCCCCATGTCCCCAAAATTTCTCCCTACCCCATCATCACCTTCGACACTACTTGTGTTGCAATCAGTAAAAAATGACCCAATATTTGATTTTGAATATCAAGATCTAGATAATCCAATTCTTACTCCCATGCCAAATTCCAATGATGGGTATGACTCTAATGTAATACCACTTCCAAGTAACCCCATCAAGGGCTTCTAGGACAAATATCCAGATATGAAAACTCGAGGTGGATGAACAAATTTCCTAGCAACCTTTATCTTCAACACCAAATTAGTGAAGTCTGGATTAGCAAGTTGGATCCCCAACTTGATTGGTGTTGCCCCAAGCTCTTTGAGGTAATCTTCTTGAAAGAATACCTGCGTGCACCTCCATGCCTCAGAGCCCCCATCTTAAGTTCTATGCAATTCCACGACGGCACAGATTGGAGGCCAACATACACACTTTGGGTGAGGATTGCATTATTAATTGGCTAATGATCGAGCCATACTCTAGTGTTGAATGGAACATCCAAGGAACACTGATCCGAGCCATACTTTGGTGTCGAATGGAACATCCAAGGCACACTAATCCGAGCACTTCCCTGAGCTCTAGCCTAACATTTACTCCCTTCATTGTCTCTTTGCCCATGCCTCTCACCACTTTCAACTAACCCAACAGTCACAAACTTACCAACCCCTCACACCTAACTTCTTCCCTTGCTAATACTCTCGAGGATTACCAAGATGCTCAAACCATTTGCCAAGTTCTTCCCTCCCTCCCCTCTAATTTTCCTCCCATAGCTAACGCTCTTCCATATTATTCCCCCATGTCCCCAAAATTTCTCCCTACCCCATCATCACCTTCAACACTACTTGTGTTGCAATCAGTAAAAAATGACCCAATATTTGATTTTGAATATCAAGATCTAGATAATCCAATTCTTACTCTCCAATGATGGGTATGACTTTGATGTAATACCACTTCCAAGTAACCCCATCAAGGGCTTCTAGGACAAATATCCAGATATGAAAACTCAAGGTGGATGGACAAATTTCCTAGCAACCTTTGTCTTCAACACCAAATTAGTGAAGTCTGGATTAGCAAGTTGGATCCCCAACTTGATTGGTGCTACCCCAAGCTCTTTGATGTAATCTTCTTGAAAGAATACCTGCGTGCACCTCCATGCCTCAGAGCCCATCTTAAGTTCTATGCAATTCCACGACGGCACAGATTGGAGGCCAACATACACACTTTGGGTGAGGATTGCATTATTAATTGGCTAATGATCGAGCCATATTCTAGTGTCAAATGGAACATCCAAGGAACACTGATCCGAGCCATACTTTGGTGTCGAATGGAACATCCAAGGCACACTAATCCGAGCACTTCAACAGCATGAGAAAATAATGTTCGACAACATTGACCGCATCCTTTGCCAAAGTGCTATCTTTTGTAAAACCTTGGAATACATTCTGGAGGTCCCCATCCACATCAACCACCATTTTACTACACTCAGTTTCAATCCAAATGAACGGATCGATAATTAGACTACAAGCAGACTCTATCAAAGAGTCATCTTCTTAGAAGCATGCCACTCTCTTCGAACAAATGGTGGGGATACAGGCTTCTTGGAAATAGAGCAGAAATTGCATGGTGCCAAGGATTTACAACAAGATCGACTGGCACACAAAAAGTTCCACAGCCACTGGATTACATGCATGGCATCTTGAATCTGTGATTACAACAAGCCATAACCCAAGGATGGGTAATAAAATGGATCCAGGGGTATGTTGTCTCTGTGCCAACATTGAATTCGGTAGCACAAAATGTGTGTGTAGAGTAGCGGCAAAGCTCCGCTTGTACTTGCATAAGGCTAGAAATAATATCTCTTAGGAATCCTCAACATGCATCTTCAACATGCAAGTCCCACATGCAACTCCTACATGCATGTTCTACATGCAAGCTCTATATATACGATTCCTACATGCAGTTTGTACATGCAACTCCTACATGCATGTTCTACATGCAACTTCTTCTTTGATGCCAGGTCTACTTGTCTTTTCCTTTGATCTTGAACTACCTAGGTCAAGTAATAGCTCTCCATTCTCTCTTCCTCCAACTACTCCAGAACATCGAGTTGGAATTCCATGGACTTCTACAGAAGTAGACTATCTTCAACCGCAATGCGGCGTCTTGGCACAACATATTCCACTGGCTTAATGGCCTCCATCCCAAATGCCAGTTTGAACGATGTCAGACCGGTGGCAACTTTGAATGATGTGTGGTATTCCCACACTGTGGAAAGGAGCTTCTCATCCCAATCCATGTGATGACTACTCACCAGTATCGTTGTAATTCACTTGAACTGCTCGTTGAAAGACTCTACTTGTCCATTCACTTGCGGGTAGTAAGATGACAATTTTTTGTGAATCACCATATAGAAAGTCATCATTTCCTTCACCACTTGTGCCACAAAATGATTCCCTTTGTCACTAACCATCTCAATCGAACATCCAAACCAATAAAACACATATTTGTATAAGCGTTTGGTTGTGGAGTGTGCGGTGTTGTCCCGTAGTGCCCAAGCTTCCACCCACTTGGTGCAATAATTGGTGGCTACTAGCACATAGCAATTCCAAGTTTGTGTGGAATAGTAGGTCCCTTGGTTGCCTCTTTTTGCTAGCGTGTAATCCATAAAAGCATGGCCAATTCCACAATCTATGCAGAGTGGTTGGAAAGTAGTGGGGTTACCACAATGATGGCATTCTACAATCTAGTGATTCTCTCCACAGCTATAGCACTTGATTGGCGTGCGATATGTGTTTGGCCGAACTTGATTTGCATAGACAGGGATTAAACCTTTTGGTCCTTCCACATAGTACACTGGGTACTCAGCTTCATACTAGAATTGTGAATCTTGGGGGTTTCACCTAATAAAATCTTAGTGTACCATGTGCATTCAAAAGGAGGGGCATTTTAATTTAACTTTTTGGAAATTTTTAATAGGTTTACAATAACAAGAGGGGTTTTTTAATTCAACTTTCAAAAAAAATCACTTAGTTCATATGTAAAGAGGGGTGTTTTTATCGGGGGGGAAATTTCAATTGAGGGATTTTTTTAATACCCCTTGAACGCACGTGATACATAGGGTTTTGAAGTAGTGCACCCCCCAAGTTGCAAATCCATTTCCTCGGCTTGAAGTTATTGTATTGGAAATGTTGGAGGAGCTGGATTTGGTGCTCTTGGATATGGTGGTGGATTTGGATTTCTGAGTTACTACGGGACTTGGGTCGAGGCGGGAACAGGATTCAGCCTCGAAGTTGGGAATGCTTGTGCAAGTGCCAGTTTCCTATACATTGGGATGGGTGCCGGTTGGTATTGTTGAGGTCGGGGTAGGTTGCGCATGTTGAAGATGCAACTATTTTCATCATGCCCACTGACTGCGTAGATGTGGCGCCACAACCTTGGCGGTGGATTAGCTTGTGCATTGATCATGGCTCATAGGACGGGGCATTCATTTGCTATGTGATTAGCCATGCAATGTAGACACCATACATTTCTTGCCTTGGATATGTCTGAGGGGGCGGCTGAGACATGTGAAGCTTTTGTTCGCTCTTCCATTTTTAGAGCACTTATTACACACACTTGCTCTTCCATCATCAATGTTGGTGTCAGAGTCTGTCATGCCATCTTTGATGTCAATGGCTACCACATGAGGAGCACTGAATGTTTCATAACTGCTTATCTTTTTCATGTCTCTCTCGATTTTCTTCCTTAAGCCTGCAACAATGAACTAGGCTGTGAGATACTTATCATTGGCGCATGCATCACATTTGAGAATTAAGTGTTTTATATTGCCTAGGTATGTGCATACATCTTCTTTCCGACCTTGTTTAATTTAGATTCTTCATTAGTTAAGGTCATGGGGAACTATGCGACCTTGGTTTGATTTCATTAATCTCCTCTAGCTCGGCATGTGGCATCAAAATTTTGGAGGAATCTTGCTAGATTGCCCTAGCCATTATATTTGGAAAGTTCGAGTTTGGGATTGCCTACCTTGATTGTTATTGTTGTGGCCAGTAATGGACTACTTATCTCGATTGGAGTCTGGGGAGCTGCCAACGGGAGCGGAAGATGAGTTCCCTGATGTAGAACTGGCGGCTATCTTTCGAGTGGATCTGATCGATGTGGAGCCTGAGGTGGTTTCAAAAGGCCCGTGGTCATGGTATGGTGAGATGCTCTCATTTTTGACTATCGTAGTAATGCCCAAGTACCTGAATCGAGACCAAAGGAAGCGATTGGCATTGTGAAGCCAATCTTTTGAAGCATTATTAGGCCAATTGTATCGATGACATCTTACAGAGGCATTGTTGTGGTGTGTCTAGCCTCATGAGTAGGAGGCAGTGCTAATGGAGGCCCATTATTGGGTTTCAGGTGGTCATTTTGTAGGGGAAATAACCACAAAGGAAAATCTACAAACATGCCTATGGTGGACAACCATGCAGAAGGATGCTTGGTGGTTTGCAAAGAGTTGCAATCTCTTTCAACGGTTGGGTCAACCCACAGATCATGATCAAATGCTTCTCAACCCCATTTTACCATTGGATGCATTTTAAAAATGGGGTTTGGACTTCATGGGTCCATTCAGGCCAGCTACTGCTACTCGCACGCAGAATTGTTATACGTTGGTAGCAACCGATTACTATACCAAATGGGTGGAGGCATGGGCTTTGCGAGATAACACTACAAACTCTGTTGCAAAGTGCCTCTACCGAGATGTGTTCAGCTAGTTGGGTTGCCCAATCAAGTTGGTTTAGCGAGACGATAGGAGTACCCACTTTGTCAACAAAGTCATTAAGCGGATGAGTTCGTTCTATATGGTGATTCACAAGAAGTCTTCTCCCTACAATTTGTAGGCTAATGGGTTGGCTGAATCGACCAATCATACATTCAGCTCTCTTTGCTCCCCCCTGCTTTGCATAGCTATGGTGATGGCACATGCATAGTTCCACCCTTTCATTCCTTTGGTATACATTGATTCTCATTCCATCGATGCACATCTACAAAGGATACAAACCCGGAGTTATAGCAGCATAGATTGGTAGAGGGTGAACACTCACTCGGCAACATTAGCACTTTTCCAGCAGCTTTGGATCGGCTATGGAGTTTTTGGGGGAGCATCGGGAGCTTATCATCCAATTGATTTATTAGCAACTATTTTTGCCAATGGATGGGGGGTTGTCTGTGCAACCAACATGTTCAGGGGAAGCGATGAGGGCCGAGTTTGGCAATCTTGTTCGAGGTGAGTACAAGCTCAGTGCATGTAAATATGTTCAAATTCAAGATCTTTATCGCTGGATACTGGAGTCTGTTTGTTTGCAAGAAAAGACCTACATGATCACTCCTAGGTCTCGTGGGATGATTGCGATAGCAAAACAATGACCAGTGCCTTGGGCATGTGTTTTGAACGCATCCATGCAGAGGCATAGAGGGTGGCAACCGTGGTGGAAAAGAAGCAAGCTGTTAATTCAAAGATTGGTCAAATTTTGGAGGTTCTATTTGCCTTACAGCTTGATTCTATTGTTCCTCGATGGAATATGGCCTTGATTCTAACTATTGATCTCGAAGGACCTATGCAGGATGTGGCTGAAGGCTTGTCTAGTCTAGAGCCTAAGAAGTAGAGATGACAAGGCCCTCCAATCATGCAAGGAGTGGTCCCCTCTATTGCTCCCCTTACTTTTCCCCATGCATTCATGCTTTGGGGCACATGAGCCAAATAGAATGAAACTCTTATGCCGTTTGGCTTATGTACCGCATTTGTGTTTTTCTAATTTTGAATTTGTGAGCATTGTCTTTATGGGAAGCAGACTAAATCAGCCTATAAAAGAAGGGGAAAGAAAGAGCTTGAAAAGCTTTATTTGGTGCAGTCGGATGTACATGGTCCCATGCCTACATCATCATTAGGTGGGGCTAAACGCTATGTGACATTCATTGATGATGCAACTAGGAGAGTGTGGGCTTATGCTATAGCTCAGAAGAGCGATGTGTTCCAAGTATTTTAGAAAATGGCTGGATTTGGCTGAAAATCAGTAAGGTAAAATGCTTAAATGCCTACGGACTGACAATGGTGGAGAGTATCTCTCTCATGACTTTCAACATTTCTATGATACATGTGGGATCAAGAGGGAGCTCACATCCCCTCATACTCCAAAGCAAAATCCAGTTGTAAAACAAATGATCCACACCTTTTAGAAAAGGTTGCAATGTATGCTTTCTAATGCAAGTCTTTTTGGTGGTTTGTGGGCTGAGGCAATGAAGACTACAGTGTATGTGATCAATAGATCACCTAGTAAGATTTTGGATGTTGGTATTCCTAAAGAGGCATGGAGTGGCAAGAAGCCCTCTTACTCTCATTTACGTATATTTGGGTGTGAGGAATATGCACATGTGCCAAAAGAGATTTGTAGATCCTAAGTCTAGGAAATGCATCTTTTTGGGTTATGGTGAAAGTGGAGAGATGGGCTATTATCTTTGGGATCCAGAAGCAAAGAAGATCATATGAATCCATGATGTGGTCTTCAATGAGAAGAAGATGCATAAGACACCCATGAGGGATCTAGAAATGAGGAGAATCACTTTCTAGGATGTGAATCCACTAGCATATGTTGATAGACAGCAAGTTGTCCATGCTCCAAATGTATAGGAACTAGTGCCACTAGGTACTCCCATAGGTACACAATCAAGGGCAGATTATGAATCATCTATTGTTGGAGATGATGAGTCAAATGTGGATGATATGCAGGTGGGACAACAAGCTGAAATGCCCTCTTCTTGCTATAGAGAGGCTATGCTGCACGAGGATTAATGCAAGTGGGAGTATGCTATGCAATCAGAGATGAATTCACTCATGAAAAATAAGACTTGGGACTTGGTTTCTTTTCCACATGGAAAGGAGGCATTGCCACGTAAATGGGTCTACAAGATGAACGTCAGAGGTGATGATGTGCCTAAGTACAAGGCTCGTTTGGTTGCTAAAGGGTTCAATCAAGAGAAGGGTGTGTACTTTGATGAGATCTTCTCGATGGTTGTGAAGATGACCACACTTATATGCGTACTTGGAATTGTGGCAGCAGTAGAGGATATGGAGCGTATGCAGATGGATGTCAAGATAGCTTTCTTGCATGGGGATTTGCATAAGGAAGTTTACATGGTACAGCTAGAAGGCTTTGAAGGAAAGGGCAAAGAACATTTGGTTTGCAAGCTGAAAAAGAGTCTCTATGGCCTTAAGCAAGCACCTGAGAATGGTATCAGAAGTTTGATGCTTCATTTGGTGCCAGGGTTTCAGAAGAAGTGAGATTAATCATTGCCTCTACAGTAAAAGGGCTAAGGATAATAGCCTGATACTCTTGGCACTTTATGTGGATGATATGCCTAGACTACACATCAAAGTGTCAAATGCAGCAAATGAATTTTATCTTGATTCATTTTAAGTGCTAGGTGCGCTGCAGTGGATCGAGAGGTGGTTCTGATGATGAAGATTTGATGATGCTAGCGTGTGGAAATGTCAAATTGAATATCTGAGGTACTCAACACGTAGAGCGCAGGATGGCGAGCAATTTTCCTTTTCGGAGCGCTAGGAAATTCCCTCTGGATCAAAAGATACGGCCCCTAGAAGGATATGCAAACTTTGATCCCAAGAAGGCCCAAAAAAGATGATGTGGCTTGTGGTGGTGAGGTGGCAGGCTGAGTTCACATGTTGTTCACACAGTGTGCCTATTCGGCATTGTGCTTAGAAGGGGAATCTGCCAATGTGGCTAGGCTGAGGTGGCTACTAATGATGACATGGGAAGATGCTGATGTGTCACTGTAAAAGGCCGCTGACATGGCAACTGATGTGGCATTGCCATGTGGTTGGTGACATGGCTCCCGGGGAAAACTTGCTTATATGGCAGATTCTAAACATGGCATTTAGGATAACACTACCACGTGGCACCCTATGAACCAAGCCACAAAGATAGGACGGAATCAGAATATTTCGGCTTTGATTCTCCAAAATTATGGAGATGATGGATGGAATCGGTGAGATTTAGGAACAAGCAATGCTCCTCGGCTCTGCGTACTGGTTCCACAGCAAGCCGGAAACCAAATTTGCAAGGAGATGGGGATGGAGGAGCCGATGAGGTGGAGTGGCGACATCGGTGCCGGTGCTCCCCGTTTACCTCACTACTGTCCTAGAGTATCTTGTTGCTGAGCAATTCGTCGGGAGGGATGTTTCCTGGAGTCGCCGTGTGAGCCGTTAGATATGTGAGTAATGTAGATATTCAACAAGAAGCTGGAGCGCGGGCTGATGGCTGCTACAGTGGTCTCTTCGAAAGGGCCACTAGCAGTCAGTTCAAGCCATTGCGCTGCTCATTGTTGAAGGAGTTTGGAGCTTTGAGTCAACGGTCGAGGAGGATGGCAGCTCTCGGAGTCATTTGCATGCGTAGCGTTGTCCAAGAGTTTGCTTCTCTTGTTTATTGCTAAGCCACTGTTGTACTTGGTTGAGCTTTCTAGGTGCATCGAGGACTATTGGAGAGGCACCTCCAGGTCACTGCTAGAGCTTTTCGTGGGAGTCGCGGTGGAAAATGCAGCTTCAACTGCTGCTGTGAGCCGTCATGGAGAGATGACTGCTTTGAAGGACGTGGCGCTGCTTTGGAGATGGCGGCAACTGCTGTTAAGCTCGTTGAAGATGGATGTTGCTAGCTTGTTTGCTGGAGAGGAGTCGCCACAAGCTTGTGGTGTCTCATTAGACCATCATTTTCATTGGCTGAGGTGTATGTTGAGGGCTTGAGTCGAGGTGCTGGTACAGAGAATGGCCAAGAGAAGATGATGATTGCGTGAGCCTTGAGGTAGTCCGTCGAAAGTTGTAGAGCCTGGAAGGTCTGACTATTGAGAGCCTCAGGTTGCGTTGGAGCTGCGGGCTAAGCTATGAGAGCTGCATGGCTATGGTCAGACTGCGTGAGTCGGGTCGGTGCGAGTTCCCTAGAGCCACTGCTTAGCTTGGCTTGAGCCCCAGAGCTACGCGTGTTGTTGAAGTAGGAGCTTGCCTCGAGGGTCGCTTTGTTCCTGGAAACTACTCACGGGTGGTTCGAGACAAAACCAAAGACTCTTCACAAAGAACAAACCTTGGAGAATCAACCTTACTCAGAACCTCACAATCCCTGAAGGACCCATGAAATCTCCCAAAGAAACCCATATAACTTTAGAAAAGCATAACTTGAGCTCCAGATATCAAAACTAGGAGCTTTCTGGAGCAAAATGAAGATGATGAGGAGCTCTACAAGAAGCGCTTGAGAAGATTAAAGGTGCCTCGTTGAGAGGGCTCGTGACTTGACGGAGCAAGGGCTTGCGTACCTTGATGAAGCAAGGTTTGACTCTCTCTTGATGAAAATCTCTCATGCAAGGATTGAAGAATGCCTTGCACACAAAGGGCTTTCTGCCTTCACAGAATGCAAGGGATTGGGAGCCCTTGGTGCTCTAATACCATGATAGTAGAAGTGAGAGAGGGAGAGAGAGAAGAGAGGAGTGCACACAATTTAGCTACCAATACACTTAGATGAATATGAAGATATACATGTGAACCCCTTAGGGTTAGGCTTTGGTTTGCCCCTATTCCCTATGTGGATAGTGCAATTTACACTATCTTTAACAGATTCTCCTTCGACGGAAACAACAACTCAAGGATTCTATCACTTTGCTAGAAGAAATCTCAGAGTTGCACCTACCAAAAGATGTCTTTCTCTTTACCTTTGGTGTGGAATCTCTATATCCTAGTATTCCAACAGAGGAAGGTCTCACAGCCTTGTGGCAGATGATCAAGAATGACTTCAAGACAATGGAATTGAATCTCATCATGTCTCTTTCCACTTTGGTTTTACAAAATCACTACTTGGAATTTGACGGTAGATTTTGGTATTAGATAAGAGGAGCAGCTATGGGAAGAAACTTTGCCGTGGTATATGGTTGCCTTTTCCTTTGTTACATGGCAAACATGCAAGAAATTAAATAGCCTCGCTCAAAGTTGTAATACCTTGAATATTATGGAAATGATTTTCAGGACCACATTAGAATTACCCCATGCTACTCTATAACCTCGGTTGATATTCTGCACATTCACCTCTTCAAGGGACCAAATTTTTCTAGCTCATAGGATAGATCTCTTCTAGTTGCTACCAAAAACAGTTGAATAGGTACCAATATCTTCCTTACTCTTCTTGGCATCCAAAACACCAAAAAAGAGTCTTTTGTCATGGGGGGACTTTGCCACTATGTCATCAGGGAAAGCATGTTTTAAGGATATAAGAGGCAAGGAATCTTGTTTTACCAATGACTCATATCTTGTGGTTACCCAAAGAAGGTTCTGCAGAAATGCTTCAACAAAATCACCTATGGGATGAGATCAACTCTACTCGAAGGATCTTCCAAAAGGCAGGCTAACAGGACCCCTCCTGTTCTTAAGCTTGACTACTCAAAGTACATGAAAGCTTTAAACTTGGGGGTTGCCCTAAACCCGAAGCTTCACCGGCTTTGCCATCAACATCCTGAGCTACATATACCATGACCAATAAGTTGCTCGAGGAATTTACAAAATATTCACTTTTTTTTTGTCAAGTCGTGTCTTAAGGTGCCTAGATCTAGTTAGGCCATGTGAGTCCCACCTTGTAAGTTACCCCCTGGAGCATCCGCCTTTATGGCAGATGACACCTCTCAGGTTCGAGTTGTCATTTGGGGACTTTTCACACTCTTTTTGGACCTTTTTTGATAAATTTAGGGTTATTTTTGGGCTAACGTAACCAGTCCCCGAAAACCAGTTTTTTAATTTTGTGGGCTTTTAACACGTGGCTATGCCCCAAGAGTAATCCCATAAGAAAATAGGACAAAAAGTTGTCTCCCCCCACTATAAAGGGGCAGCTTCTCTCATTTGTATTCTCACATTTGGGTGTTCCACTGATGATCTTGAGAATATCAAGTGAAACAAAGCACCCGTTTGTAATACAAAGAGGATTTCTCTTTTGTTTCTTTTTTCTTTGCATTCTTTCACATGTGCTTCTTTGTTTTAGCAAGCATTTGTCCCTCGTCGAGTGTGGGTTCCCCTTAAAAAAGCCAACTGATATCGCCCTGCAAGTAGGTAGAGAGTGCTCTAGCAAAGTCAGCCTTTACACATGTTTTGGCTTGCTTGCACCTCTTGTTTGCCTAGCCAAAGGTGTGATTTGCTTTAACAAGCCAATCCACATCCTTTTGCAGAGTCTTGTATGTGATTGTTTGCTTGGCCAAAGGTGTGATCCGCTTTAACAAGCCAATCAAGATCCTTTCACACAATCTTGCATGTGATTTATCACTAGCACTCACCTTTTCAACACTTGTAGCATACAAAAAGCGCACTGCACTTTTCGTTTTGCACGTTTTAGAGTGCACTCCACCGTGCACATAACGGGTCCCCGAATATCAATTTTTGGGTTTTTTCATTACCACAATTGGCCGATCATTCATATTTCACTGCTACACACCTTTTTATATTTTCCTACAACCCTAAACCCTAAACTTCACCGACTTTGCCAACAATGTCCTGAGCTACAACATCTACCTCACGCAATAATTTTCTGGAGGAATCCACTAAATCTTCGCTCTTTTTTTGTCAAATCGTGTCTTAAGGCGACTAGATCTAGTTAGACCATGTGGGTCCCACCTTGTAAGACACCCCTTGGAGCATCTGCCTTGATTGCATATGAGACCTCCTAGGCTCAAGTTGTCATTTTGGGACTTTTTACACTCTTTTTAGACCATTTTTTAGAATTTTAGGGTTATTTTTTGGCTAATGTAACTGGTCCTCAAAAATTAAACATATGATTTTGTGGGCTTTTGACACATGGCAATGCCCCAAGAGTAATCCATAAGCAAAGAGGACAAAAGGTGGTCTCCCCCACTATGAAGGGGGACCTTCTCTCATTTGTATTCTCACATTTTTGGTGTTCCACTAATGAGCTTGAGACTATCAAGCAAAACTAGTTTGGAACAAAGAACCCGTTTGTAATACAAAGAGGATTTTCTTTCTCTTTTTTTATATCTTGTGTGTTTTGTGATTCTTGTGCATGTGCTTGTGCATTGCTACATGCAATAGGAGTCCGTCCCTCCCATGCTTCGCAATGGAAGCAAAGGAGTAGATAAAGGGATCCCCCCTTAGGATTGGAGTCCTCACTCATCAATACAAAAGTTGCAAAGAGATCGATGGACCTTGAAACTTTGGGGGTCGTTTGTGCCAGAGCCTAAGATGGTTTGCATTCAACCCTAAGCCTTACACTCCATTGTTTTTTATCGTGTATGCCTAGCACTTGGCACCACACATACATTTTGCACAAACACTCACTTTCTTAGCACTTGTGGTTCATAGAAAGCGCACTACACTTTGCACTTCTTAAAGCGCACTCCACCGTGCACATAACCCACCACCAAAAAGCCGTTTTTGTTTTCTGTTTAAAGAGTTGTAGCTATCCTTTCTGTTGCCATAGCTGGTCAGTCATCACTTATACATCACTGCTACAAACCTTTTTAAATTTCCTAAAATATAAACCTTGTTATCATGGTGAATATAACAGAAGGTGACTTTTAGGGAGCTTCTTCTAGAGCTCTCGAGGTCTTTCGTTTTGTCAGAAAACATGTACCAGAAAACCCCTTCAGTAATGTTGGAAATGGGGAAAAAATGTCGTCGAGATGCAACTGGCACGACTGCCACTACCTCGACTACTTTCTTGGAAGTTATCAAGTTACCTTCGCATTGCTCGAATTTTCTTAGAAAATCCATCAAAGAGTACAAAAAGATCTTCCAGGAACTAGACAAGGCTAAATGCTTTTGCAAAAGACTCAAAGAATAGAAGCAAGAAGGTGCAGTTCCTAATAGTTTGAAGTTAAAACCACCACATGACTCTCAGTGCCAAATGATGTAGCCCAAACCACGATGCAACAATCTTCGACAGCCTTATGCAATGAGTACAAGATGACATGACATGATGCGCGCATTGAAGCCCAAAAGCTCACAGTCTCTAATTGAGAGAAAAAGCTCATGGATTACCCTTAGACTTTTGTGGCTAGACTTTAGGAAATTTCGGCTTTGATGATGATTGATCGCAACTTACTTGACACACCACAGATCCTTTGGAAAAATGCTACTAAGGAATGGCACAATCAGCTGGTTCGAGAATTAAGAAATTCCATACAACAATTTCCCTTGACACATAGGCCGACAACTTCTCCACGAGTCTATCTCCCATTGCTTCAATCTCTCTAGATGCCACCTTCCTCATGCCTTGAGAATGGCTCTCAAAAGATTGCAGATTAACCCAGATATTGTTATCAAACCAATTGACAAAAATATCAGTCTAGTAATCTTGGATAAGTCTTGGTATCTCAAAGAGGGAGAAAGGAAATTGATAGATACAGTAGTATATGAGCCAATTCAAGAAGTACCCCTAGAGGAGCTATTTTTTCAGCTGTAACAGGTTTTCTCAGAGTCCAAGATCATTTTTTTATATGAGGTCAAATACATCCTCCAAAAGCCCAGTTCAGGTTTTGGACTTTGTGCCCTGTACTTCCTCCCAAAGATCCACAAACTCACATTGATGGGCAGCCTGATCTGACCCTACAATGGTTTTGTCTTTGAGCATGCTTCTATTTGGTTGCACCAAAAACTTTTCTTGATTCTCCTTTGACAAAAACACCACCTCAAGGATTCTCTCACTTTGCTTTTAAAAAAAATCTCTGAGTTGCATCTAACAAAAGATGTCATTCTCTCTTTTTTTTAAATGTGGAATCTCTTTATCCTAGTATTCCAACGGTTGAAGGTCTCACAGCCTTGTAGTGGCAAATGATCAGGACTGACTTCAAGACAATCGAATTGAACCTTATCATGTCTCTTGCCACTCTGGTTTTAGAAAACCACTACTTGGAATTCTATGGCGGATTCTGGCATCAGATAAGGGAATAACGATGGGAAGCAACTTTGCCGTGGTATACACTTGCCTTGTCCTTTGTCATATGGGGAGCATGCAGGAAATTAAATAGCCTCACTCAAAGCTATTATATTACAGACGCCACATTGATGATGCATTTGGCTTATCTATAGGGTCTTAATATGATCTGGACAAATATCTTGAACATTTTAGAAAAGATTTTCAGGACCACATCAGAATTACCCCATGCTACTCTATATCCTCAGTTGATATTTTGGGAATTCACTTAAAGGGACTAGATTTATCTCTCAGAAGAAATCTCTCTTCTCGCTGCTACCAATATCTTCCTTACTCTTCTTGGCATCTGAAGCACCAGAAAGAGTCTTTAATCATCAGAGAACTTTGCCGCTATGTCATCAGGGAAAGCACATTTGAAGACTACAAGAGGCTTAGAATCTTGTTTTACCAATGCCTCAGATCTCTTGGTGACCCATATAAGGTTCTACGGAATTGCTTCAATAAAATCACCTGTGGGATCAGATCAGCTCTACTCGAAGGATCTTCCAAAAGGCACACGAAAAGTTTAAACTTGGGGATTGACCTAAACCTAAACTTTACTGGCTTTTCCAACATCCTGAGCTACAACATCTACTTTTACCGAAGGAATCCACAAAATCTTTGCTCTTTTTGGTCAAGTCAAGTGTTAAGGTGCCTAGGTCTAGTTAGGTCAGTGGTTCCCACCTTGTAAGACACCCCTTGGAGCATCCGCCTTTAAGGCATATGAGACCTCTCAAGCTCGAGTTGTAATTTTGGGACTTTTCACACTCTTTGTGGACCAAATTTTAGCATTTTAGGATTATTTTTGGACTAATGTAACCAGTTCCCGAAAATCAATTTTTTTATTTTATTGGCTTTTGACACATGCCCCAAGAGTAATCCCATAAGCAAAGAGGACAAAAAGTGGTCTCGCCCCACTATAAAGGGTGAGCTTCTCTCATTTGTATTCTCACATTTTGGATGTTCCACTATTGAGCTTGAGAATATCAAGCAAAACTAATTTGGGAGAAAGCATCCGTTTGTAATACAAAGAGGGTTTTCTTTGTTTTTTAATCTCTTGTGTATTCTGTGATTCTTGTTCTTGTGCTTGTGTTATGCTACATGCAATAGGAGTCCGTCCCTCCCGTGCTTTGCAATAGAAGCAAAGGAGTAAATAAAGAGAGATTCTCCCTTAGGATTGGAGTCGTCGCTCACCAATATGAAAGTTGCAGAGAGATCAATGGACCCCAAAACTTTGGGGGTAGCTTGTGCTAGAGCCTAGGATGGGGTTTGCATTTAGACCTAAGCCTTACACTCCATTGTTTTCCATCATGTATGCTTAGCACTTGGCACCACACATACATTTTTCACAAACACTCACTATTTTAGCACTTGTGGTTCATAGAAAGCACACTACACTTTTTGTTTTGCACTTCTTAAAGTGCAATCCACCGAGAACGTAACCCGCACTTGGCAGGTCGCTAATACTTCACTGCTACACAACTTTGTATATTCTCCTAAACCCTAAACCCTAATACCCAAACCTCAAACCTATCAATGCTTCTTGTCTCGCCATGCTTTGTGACACTCATCACCACAAACGCCTTCCTCATGCCTAGATTGGAATGATCCGTGGAAGTTTGGCCAAAGGACCAACATGGACATATATATATAGCCTAGTTATAAGATGTCCCTATATGACCCCCACATGAGTATTGCCATTAGGCTGTATGTTGAGGTTAGAGGCCCAGGTATGAAGCCTTTGTTTGATTTTACTACTATCCACGTCTGTCCTTATTGTTTCCTGGTGAATAAAATTAATCATATTCCTAGGAATATCCCTAACAAAGTGGAATACATTATGTATGGCCATTCCCATGGAAATGTAGTTCCATTTAAATATGATGATGTGGTCATGCCTACTCAATGGTAAATAGACTATGAAGCTGTTAGTTCTTGTTAGATATCAATGCTCCACTCTCGTGTAACTACGCGGGAACCAGCTAACTCTACTTGTAAGCCCCCCATATGAGGAGAAGGCATTTGAGTAGCTCGGTTATCCGGTAGGTCCTGGTTTGGACACTAGATGGGGGCCATGTGTGGCCTCATGGCTGGACGGCTTCAGATAGAGTTGGCACACTGCCAACTAGGCTACATGCAAGTGCTGGAAGGCATCCCATGACTAACCGCACTGAGGGTAGATGGAGCATTTCCCGAGGCAGCCCACCACTCTCGAGTTGTGGGGCCCGTTTGGAGCCCCAGATGATCCCGGATGTGGCTTTGGGCCGAACGGTAACCATAGGTTTGTTGCTCTATTCTACGCCACGGTTTTAACGTGTGGTCGATGGTCTATTTCGAGACCGACAGTCAGCCATTTTGGGCGGACTGGGTCGGTCTCTCAATTGGGTCTAACCGACTACAACTGGTGGCTATATAAGAGCAAGCCCGTGAAGCCCATATTCATCACTGGATACAGCAACCTTGATTACTTAGCATCTAGCCTCCGTCGTCTACTATTTCTAGCACGCCATCGAAGCTCCTCTCATAAGAGCACATGGCTGGAAGGCAGTGCCATCTATTGTATCAATTTTAGAGTAATCAAATTTTTTATTCTCCATACTATCTGCTTTTCTCTCTTGCATACGAGATCCTGTTATCTGTTGAGCACAAATATTGTATTGTTTTCTTACATGGTATCAGAGCTTGGGCTCTAGCAAGAAGACTTGATAGTGTGTTTCTGTTTGCGAGCAGATTGTGAGAGATGGCCCAGCCCGCAAGATTGCAAATCCCACCGTTCTGCGAAAGCGAAAAGTTGGACGGCACTAACTATCCACTCTAGAAGTTCAAGATGAAGACCATCCTAAGCACATACGAGCTTTGGGATACTGCTACTGGGGTGGACATGAAGTCGGTTGCGAGACCGAATCCAGCCAATGCAGCACAACAGATAGTACCAACTACGGATGAGATTCTTGCGTGGACAAGAAGAAATGCAGATGCGCTGTGTTCTATTGTCTGTAGTGTAAGTGATTTTGTCATGGCGTTAATTCAACATGTCACCACAGCGGAGGAGGCATGGATGGTCTTGAAAAATCAGTGCGAGACCACAAATCAGACGTAGATTTAGAATCTGGAGACTCAACTCGCGAACAAGAAATTGTCTGAGTCTGAAACAATAGAGAAGTTCATCACCAAGGTGAAGAATCTGCACGATCAGATGACTGCGATTGGCATCACCATCACCAGTGAGAATCTAGCACGAAGGTGCATACGGATTCTCCCACGAAAGTACGACGGTCTTGTTACGGCGTTGAATACACAGAAGTGAGATCCGCCCCTCAACTTTGAGGATTTTAGCGCGATGCTTCTGGAGGAGGAGATGCATCAAAAGATGAGGACTGGAGAAGATTCGGCTTTCTTCGCTGGATCAGAGAAAGGTAAGGGTAAGGACTCTGGTAACCCATCTTCTTCTGATGATAAAAAGAGAAAGAAGAAGATCAAATGCTTCTATTGCAACAAGGTAGGGCACAAGCAGAATGAGTGCCGGAAGAAGATTGCAGATGAGAAGAACTGAGTAAAGAAAGAGTCCAGCAACAGCACGCAGGCAGTTCCAGAAGAGCTATTCGTAGCAATTGAGGAGACTTGCACGGAGGTAGTTTATGTACCTGCGGATGAACCTTGGATTATTGGCAGTGGTGCATCGTGCCACATGACCAGTCAGAAGGATTGGTATACCTCTCTACATCCGGTAGGGAATGACATCCTGGTAGCAATCAGCAATGATGCAAAATGTCCAGCAAAAGGAAAAGGTATGATTGCTCTCAAGTCAAATGGAGTTGTAAAACAGTTGTCCGATGTTCTTTATGTGCCAGATATCAAGAGGAACTTGTTGTCCATTTCTGCGATCACGGATCGGGACCTCAAAGTTCAATTCGATAAGAATGGCACACAAATTTTGGATCTTCAAGGGAAGGTCATTGGTAAAGGTACACGATGCAAAAACATCTATGAACTCTCAGATTTCAGTGCTCGAGCCGATGTGAGCAACACTAAGTTGTGGCATGAGAGGTTTGGTCATCTAAACCTTAGTTCTTTAAAGGAGATGCATAAATGTGGAATGATTGCAGACCTACCAGAAATCACAGATCTGCCCGATGTATGTGAAGCATCGGCAGCCCTTTCCTAAAGAGGCTAGCAGGGCAAAGGATCCTCTAGAGCTCGTTCACACAGACCTCTGCAGAAAGATGGAGACGGAAGCTTTGGGTGGTTCCTACTACTTCATGACGCTGATCGACGACTACAGTAGAAGGATATGGATATACTTCCTGAAGACTAAAGATGAGGCTTTTAGTAAGTTCAAAGAATGGCATGTAATGGTCGAGAATGAAACGGGGAGGAAGGTGAAGAAGTTGAGATCAAACAGAGGTGGTGAGTCATATCAAGTGAATTCAAAAGTTACTGCAAAAGTCACGGGATCAAGACGCAGAAAACCCCCGCCACATACATCACAACAAAATGGAGTAGCAGAGCGCAAGATGCGCGTCATCTGCGAAATGGGCAGGAGTATGATGAAAGGAAAATATTTGCTAAAAACTTTCCGGGCTGAAGCATGTAACACGGCAGTTGACATTCTGAATCGTAGCTACACGAAGGCTGTGAACTGGATGACTCCACTATAGGCCTTTTCTAGTAAGAAACCTTCAACTGCACATTTCAGAGTTTTTGGATGTGACTGTTTTGTGCATGTCCCTGATGCTAACAGGACCAAATGGGAATCGAAGAGTCGGAAGTGTATTTTCTTGGGCTACAATGAAGAGGCAAAGGGTTACCGTCTCTATAATCCTGTTACCAAGAAGGTAATAGTAAGTCGCAATGTGGTCTTCTCAGAACAGCCGCATCAATTGGAGGATGATGCTTCCTTCCCAGACAACCAGGACCAGGATATCCATCTAGTACAACCACCAATAGCAGACCAAACTCCCCCAACGGTGCTTGGGAGGATTCAAGATAAAGAAGAGGAAGAAGAGCCTGCAGAACCACAACGGCAATGGCCATTCCCGAAGTGGGTAAAGCAGCTTTTGGATGACAAAGAACCTCCAGCCATTGAGGAGGAACTATTCGAACACCGCCGGTCCAAGAGATTAGAGGAGGAAAGAAGGACCCAGGAACACTTGGTCAACTACGCTTTGATGACAGAGGTGATCCGTGATGTACCCAAGTGTCTTGAAGAGGCACAGGGTGATGATAGGTGGATGGAGGCTATCAGTCGAAGTATGGCTCCATAATGAAGAACAACACTTGGGACCTTGTGGATCGACCACCAAAACGCAAGGTAATCGGTACCAAGTGGGTGTACAACACCAAGTACAAGCCGACGGCACGTTGGATTATTACAAGGCTCGGCTCGTGGCAAAAGGATTCGCATGGGTACATGGTTTTGATTATCAGGATACTTTTGCTCCCACAGCTCGACTAACCACAATTCGCAGTGTTTTGGCTTTAGCAGCACAGGAAAGTTGGCCCGTGTTTCAGATGGATGTAAAATCCGCCTTTTTGAATGGAGATCTCAAGGAGGTGGTATACGTGGAACAACCGAGGAACAACCACCAGGTTTTGTGATCCCTGGTTCAGAAGGTAAATTTTGTAAACTAAAGAAGGCACTTTACGGGCTGAAACAGGCCCCACAAGCATGGTACCAACAGATTGATGCCTACTTTCTGCAAAACGGGTTCAAGAGGAGCCCATCTGATGCAAATTTGTATATCTATAGAGAAGGAGGCAGGTGTATGATCATGGTCCTTTATGTGGACGACCTTGTCATAACAGGGAACCATGAAGAAAAGATCTCGCAGACAAAGCAGTTGCTAGGAAGAGAGTTTGACATGACAGACCTCGAACTGATGCATTTCTATTTGGGGATTGAAGTTTGGCAAGAGCGTTAGCCATTTCGAGTGGACTGGGTCGGTCTCTTAATTGGGTCTAACCAACTATGACTAGTGGCTATATAAGAGCAAGTCCGTGAAGCCCATATTCATCAGTAGCTACAGCAACCCTGATTCCTTAGCATCCAGCCTCCGCCCTCTACTGTTTCCAGCATGCCGTCGAAGCTCCTCTCAGAGGAGCGCACGGCTAGGAGGCAGCACCATCTATTGTATCAGTTTTATAGTAATCAAATTTATGATTCTCCATACTATTTGGTTTTCTCTCTTGCATACGAGATCCTGTTATTTGTTGAGCATAGACGTTGTATTGTTTTCTTAGAGTTCTGAGGCTGACCTTAAACATCTCCCACATCTAATATAAGAATTGGACTCACATGGCATTTACAACTTTAGGTCTAAAGCAAAGAATCTTTCAAAGCATTTTAGTTTAAATCTCCACCCTGAGCTATTGCATTGTGAAGATTCTAGTTCTAGTACATCACTTTGCTACAAGAAGTAGGTTACAATGAATGACATGCCATAGAACCACATTAATTTTGATCGGATCACCAGCGGTGTAAGCACCTCGTAAGATATGATGATGTTCCGATCTTTAGAATTGGAGGATGATAAATTCCCAACAACGGTTCCCTTTGAAAGTATAACTTATGAAGGATCTGAGAAGGCTATTTTTTCTCCATTTTCAATAGCACAAAAAGACGCAGTCCAACTCCTAACAAATTAGCAGAGCTCAATTGCTGCAATTTGCACAACCAGGCGGTCCAAGAGCACCTAGACTAAATTACAAAATATGTATAGCAGCTCAAAACAACATTGGCACCCAAGTTTCAACCAAGATGGATGACTTACTGCTAATGCACACCCTTGGGCCTCAAATACAAGTCACTACAAAGCCTCTGTAAGATACAGGTCTTATGGCTTTACCCACAAAACTAAGTTCCATTCCTATGAATTCTAAACCTCAGCTAAAGAAAGATTTCTTAATGTTTGATCCACCTGCCGAGGCATTTTCATCTCCCAAATTTTTTGGTTTGAGTAGACTACTAAAACAATATTGCAACATACAAGTGATTAGGAAAGAGTGGCCGAATCCCTAGAGGCAATTCTAGCTGGTTCAATGCCACCACCTTTGAAAAAACAATTTGTAGAAAAAGTGGCCACCTCTTGAATATACTTTGAAGCCCTCCTATGAATAGAGATTCATGCCTACACTTGGCGTGAATAGTGAGTCATCCATCATAGATTCTAAGTCTCCTTTGTTATTTCCTCTAGACAAAAAAGAGATTAATCTAATCTACACCACATGTCCATCACTTGTCTCTTCCCAACGGCAGTGACAATCATTTGAACCAGGCCCATATACTCTTGCAGATGACCTCACTACTATAAAGCTAACTGCTTGGCTAGTTTGGGATTATGACTTCGATAGAAAGAGCCCGAATTTTGATTTTGACTTGCAATACTCCTCTTGGAATGAGCAATAGAGTGATGGTAAGTCCCTTAGTCTAGATCCTTGGCCAATGGAGGATTATTATGATGGAATGAAATTATGAAATTTGCTTGTGGGAGTTCTAGGATCTTCTTGTTGAGTTCCTTAGATCTCTTGTAAAGATTTTTGTACGTGGGAGTTCTAGGATCTCATTGTTGAGTTCCTTAGATCTCTTGTGAGAAATGGGCTTGTTTTTGTATCTCTAAAACTATGAAATTTGTTTGTGGGAGTTCTAGGATCTCCTTGTTGAGTTCCTTAGATTTCTTGTGAGGATTTTTGTACATGGGAGTTCTAGGATCTCCTTGTTGAGTTCCTTAGATCTCTTGTGAGAAATGGGCTTGTTTTTGTGTCTATGAAATTATGAAATTTGTTTGTGGGAGTTCTAGGATCTTCTTGTTGAGTTCCTTAGATCTCTTGTGAGAATTTTTGTATGTGGGAGTTCTAGGATCTCCTCGTTGAGTTCCCTAGATCTCTTGTGAGAAATATGATTTTATTTTGTGTTTGTATTGTCACACTTTCTTTGAATGAATATTTAATATTCTTTCAATAGAATGTGAAAGAATAGAAAGAGTTTAAAAGTGTACGAATTGAAAGTTTTAAAAGTTATTAGAAGAGTTGTCGCATTCTTACACTTTCTTTTGAATGAATATTTAATATTCTTTCAATAGAATGTGAATGAATGATTTTCAATTTGAGTGTATTCTTTTAAAAAAAATGAATCCATATCTCTTTTTATTACTCAATTCTTTCACTTTCTTTTCAATGAATATATAATATTCTTTCAATAGAATGTGAATGAATAATTTTCAATTTGAGTATATTCTTTCAATAAAAATGTATCAATGGCTTAATTTTTATTACTTATTCTTATAGTTTCTTTTAAATGAATATTTTATATTCTATTAAAAGAGCATGATTGAATGACAATTAATATATTGCATGCTTGAACGTGTTTTTCAAAGGATATGTGTCGTTTTTTATAAAATGTGTATTGCAATATGTTTCTATTGTATAATCAAATTAGTTTTTTTGCATTTTGTTTTTGGCAACTTCAAAAGCATGGTGCGTGGCTAGATTTGGTCATACGTGACGGAGATATGAAAAGTACATGCCTCGGTTTCTTTCTTGTAGTGTAAATATTGTGGACACAAGTTCACAGGCAATTCTACTCGCATCAAGCAACATTTTCTCGGAATAGGCAGTGACGTTGGAGCTTGCACATGCACTCCATCTAATGTTATTTCATTATGCAAATCGTATTTAGAGAAAGTGAAGAAAGTGTTAATCCAACCCTAATAAGAAATTGTTCAAATCAACAAGATGTGAGCGCTGAGGTTGATGAGACAGTTGAAGGAGAAGCACCAACAAATGCGAGGAGTGTATCCACACATGAAGGTGATGTAGATATGCTAGCAAGTGGGTCGCAGGTGAGTTTCGATGTGACTAATGCCTGTCAGGTAAAGAAGATAAAAAAGGGATAATAATCTTTTATGGAGGATGGATTTCTTCGACAACAAGTCTCGGGGGGGTCACTCATAATATGTAACCCTATCACGTGAGTTCAACAGAAGGATATTTTCTATTTCTAAAATTTACAGAAATAAATATACATAAGGGACTAATTAAAATAGTTTTGGAAAAAATTTACAGATTTGTATAGAAAAGGGGTACATTTTAGTAATGAAAAATTTACAGATAAGGGATTTTAGAAATAGGCCTTGAACGCACGTGATATAGAGGGTTTATACATAGTGACCCCCCCGAGCAACAAGTGCATGAAGAGCACTTAAGATGGACAGAAGCATTTGTTAAAAAATGGTATACCATTCAATGTCATGAGAGATGACACGTTTCGTAATGTCTTGAAATCTGTGCTAGACCAAGATTTATTTTGCGAGATTATAATAAAATGCGTACGGATCATCTTGATAGAGTCAAACAAACTGTGGCAGATTGCTTGAAAAAAAGGTATTGGACTTTATTCCTACATATGGGTGCACTCTTGCTTTTGATGGATGAACCAGCAAGCAGGCTAGACCCTTGATAAATATAATGTGCATCACTCCCAACTATGTTTTTGGAGAGTATTGATACGTCTCTAAAAGAAAAAACTACAGCATATATTGTAAAAATATACAAAAGAGCAATTCGTAAAGTTGGTGGCAGTGAGAATGGTACTGCATTAGTAACAGATAATGCATTGAATTCCAAGTCCACGGGTGAGATGGTCATGGCAAAGTATCCCACTCTGACATGGGTGTCATGTGGCGTGCATACGCTCAACTTATTGTTGAAGGATATTGGACAATTGCCATTTGTGCAACCAGTACTGCAAGATGCTAATGCCATAGTGAGTTTTATAAAGAGTCATCAATACTTGCATGCAGTATTCAGAGAGCACTTTGTGAAGCAACTCAGGCAATTTTGTCAAACTATATTTGCCACTTCTTTTCTAGTTCTTGCTAGATTGTTGGAAGTGCGTCAAGCTTTAGTCGAGATTAGTCGAGACTATTGCTGATAGACGATGGGCGAATTGGCTTGAGAAAAAGACGTAGTATGCAATACCAGCCTCTAAATGTGTGCATCTTGTACAATCATCTCTATTCTGGAAAAATGTCGAAAGAATAAAAGAAGATGTAGAGCCATTTGTAACAATATTGAGGATGGTTGATGCTGATGCCTTTGTTATGGGTAAAGTGTATTGGAAGATGTCAGAAGGAATACGACAAGTTAAAGAATTTGTGTGCTTTGCACCTAGGGAGAAGCAACAAGTGGTATATTTGGCCACCGATAAGAGATGGAAGAAAATGCACAGCCCTTTGCATGAAGCTGCATTTGCGGTACATCCACAATATCAAATGCATGCTCAATCAGAGAATCCTGAAGTCATAAGTAACTTTTGAGAGGTTTGAAAAATTTTTTTCTGAGAGATCAAGGAAAACTGACCTACCGGCAATGAGTGAGGTATACAAATTGCGAAGGCTCTTTTGGAGATCCTTGGAATCTTGATGCTATTAAGATGACTATTGCACCTACTTGGTGGAAGGAATATGGTGGAGAGACATTGGAGTTGCAACATGTTGCAACTCGTGTGCTCTCTATTGCTGCATCATCGGGTGCATGTGAGAAAAATTAGAGTGCATACGATTTTATTCATTCTAAGAGACGCAATCGCTTAAAGCCATCAAGAGCTGCAGATTTGGTATTTTGCTTTGGAAATCTACGATTGTTGAAAGGATTCAATGTTGTGGCTAGGGCAGCAAGCGAAGCCGCTGTAATGAGAATTGTTGGACAATGATTGACTACAAAATTAGTTGTTGAGGGTGCATTTAGTAAAGAGGAAGATGAGCTTGAGCCACTCAGTGACAATAGTGAAGTCGAAGAGATAGACAATATTGTACCTGTGTTGAATGCAATATAGAGTGATAGAAGAATATGATAGGTGATAAAAGTGGTGGATGAAGCTCTAATTATATCAAATATAATGTTGTATGCAAGGGGATGGATGGTAGAATATGTCAAGTGATGGAAGAGTGCATATGCACGTATCCATCTCGTCTCCTTTTGTACCTGAAAGCTAGAACCTTATGGGCTACAAGCGATGTTGTGTTGTATTTATTGAGATTGTGGATGATTTGGTATACATAATAGTTAGAGACAAATATTGTGACTTGCAAATACTTTCAAGGCAACATCGAAAAGTTGGAAATGTTAGATATCAATGCTCCACTCTCGTGTAACTATGCGGGAACCAGCTAACTCTACTTGTAAGCCCCCCATATGAGGAGAAGGCATTTGAGTAGCTCGGCTATCTGGTAGGTCCTGGTTTGGACACCAGATGGGGGCCATGTGTGGCCTGATGGCTGGACGGCTTCAGATAGAGTTGGCACACCACCAACTAGGCTACATGCAAGTGTGGGAAGGCATCTCTTGACTAACCGCACTGAGGGTAGACGGAGCATTTCTCGAGGCAGCCCACTCTCAGGTTGCGAGGCCCATTGGAGCCTCAAATGATCCCAGATGGCTCTGGGCCGAACGGTGACCGTAGGTTAGTTGCTCTGTTTTGTGCACTGGTTCTATCATATGGTCGGTGGCCTATTTCGAGATCGACCCAGTCGACCGTTTTGGGCGGACTGGGTCGGTCACCCAATTGAGCCTAACCGACTACGACTGGTGGCTATATAAGAGCAAGCTCGTGAAGCCCATTTCATCACTAGCTACAGCAACCTTGATTCCTTAGCATCCAGTCTCCGTCTTCTATTGTTTCCAACATGCCATCGAAGCTTCTTTCATAGGAGTGCACGGTTGGGAGGCAGCGCCATCTATTGTATCAGTTCTACAGTAATCAAAATTTTGATTCTCCATACTATCTTGTTTTCTCTCTTGCGTACGAGATCCTGTTATCTGTTGAGCATAGACGTTGTATTATTTTCTTACATGGTATCAGAGCCTGGACTCTAGCAAGAAGATTTGGTAGTGTGTTTCTATTTGCGAGCAGATTGTGAGAGATGGCCCAGCCCACAAGATTGCGAATCCCACCGTTCAGTGAAAGCAGAAAGTTGGATGGCTCTAACTATCCACTCTGGAATTCAAGATGAAAATCATCCTAAGCACGTATGAGCTTTGGGACACTGCTACTAGGGTGGACGTGAGGCCACGAGACCGGATCCAGCCAATGCAGGACAACAAATAGTACCAACTGCGGATGAGATTCTCGCATGGACAAGAAGAAATGCAGATGCGCTGTGTTCTATTATCTGCAGTGTTAGTGATTTCGTCATGGCGTTAATTCAACATGTCACCACAGTGGAGGAGGCATGGACGGTCTTGAAAAATCATTACGAGTCCACAAATCAGACACGGATTCAGAATCTGGAGACTCAACTCACGAACGAGAAGTTGTCTGAGTCTGAAGCGGCAGAGAAGTTCATCACCAGGGTGAAGAATCTACACGATCAGATGACTGTGATTGGCATCACCATCACCAGCGAGAATCTAGCACGAAGGTGCATACGGATTCTGTTGGATAGCTGAAAGGAAAGCAAAGAGTGGACACAAACTCAGAATACTTGCATTACTTGGTTGTAGAATGAAGAAGAGTGAGGTCCTTAAGTAGGCACCTCATACATGCTCACTGACATCACTGATGACCTCAGAGCTCCACAATCATCTCCTCAATCTGCTCCTAGATTCTCTCAATCATCCTATGTGGCTCTCCACCATCTAACTGTGCTTGTGGGCACCTAACTGTGCCTCTAGCACTCACACATAGAAACATAAGGTGTGCCTGAGGCATACACCTTGAGATATCCCCACAAACCCCCCCTCAAGGAAATGCCTCAGGCTATGTCAAGGATACATCTAGTCTCATAGTTTCTCATGCCATCTCATGGTGGTCAAGGATAAATCTATGGCTAGGTTCTCATGCTAGCAAGGGTTCCCTTGGGTGTAAGGTAAACAAAAGGGATACAAAAAGACCTTCCAATGGTTATCTCCCCTGCATGTACATGCACACAATGTCTACAGGAGGTACCATGGAGCAAAACATACACATGGCCTACATCATAAGGTGACCAGAGGTGTTTACAAAACACACAAAACACAATAGTTTATTTCATTCATTTTGGAGGACTATCCAGGCTGAGTACCTTGACATAAAAAAAAGAGATCTGGAGCATACATAGAGATGATTAAAATGCATAATCTTCATGGGATGCCTCATCTTGTGGAGGCTCAACTGAAAGTAGATTTGCATTTTCTTTCTTTGCTTTAGCTCTGCAAAACTTCTCATTATGGTTGTTCTTGCCACAGTGCTTGCATGGATTAATTTTGAAGCAGTCCTTTGAAAGGTGATTTGTCTTTCCACAGTGATTGCAAGGAGTATACTTGCCCTTCTGGGCTTTTACAGCATAAGCAGTGTCATTGCTTTTCCTGAGCTCCATATGCCTTTCTTCTTCTTGGAGAGCAGAGATAATACCTTCAAGATTAGGATTAGGAAGATTTTTCAAAGTGGTAACTATGTGATCATAATCTTCAGGCATGCTCTTAAGTAACACTGCCATAGCATCATCTGGAGAAATAGGAGAGTTGATAGAAGCTAATTGAGTCATAAGACTCCGCATATAGTTGACATGAGCTGCTAAAGTAGTACCACTTGTCATCTTTAATTCAAAGAAAGAGATTTTAAGTGATAGTTTAGAGATGTGAGAGCTAGCACCAAAAATCATGTCAAGCTTCTGCCAAGCTTCCGAAGGAGACTCCAAGTCAGAGATATGGTGAATATAATCATCACCCAAAGCAAGAGCAATGATACCATATGCCTTTTCTTCTCTTGCTGGATCCCTTGCCGGTCGTGTCGGAGTTGAGGATTCTCCAGCATTGGAGGCCGTAGAAGAAGTGGTAGGAGTCGGTTTGACAAGTCCCCATAAGTTCTCCCTCATCAATGCAAATTTCACCTTCATTTGCCATGTATGGAAGCCCTTTCCATTGAACTTCTCAAGATTAAATATGGTAGCCATGAGAGGGTATAACCCAGATATTGGGCAGTGTCTATCTCTCTTACAAGGCAAAAATAACTAAAAGACTTCCAAAATATGAGCACTTGATGTAGCAAAGAGTAGTGACCAGATTTCAAACAATGATGCTTCTTCTTACATGCTTCATAAAAGTGGGTGAAATAAACACTTTCCAATCAAAACCAGGTCTAGCAAGTCAAAACAAAACTGAAGCAACACTTGTACTGAAGTTATTGAAAACTTCAAAAGACCAGAAATGCTAGAGTAGCATTTTATGTAGCATCATCTTCAAAAGCTTGTCAAAACTGTCAAAACTAGAGAGCTGAACTTGGAGGGCTTATAGCTCACTCTTCAAAGCAAAAGAAAGGGGGCTTTCTGAGGCAAAAGAAAGCTGGTATACCATAGTAGATCCTCTGGGAAGAAGAGGCGAAAAAACGCGTCAGGTCGCCTTCTCCTCCTTCAACAAAGTCGACTGGTTTTTCTCTGTTTTCAGCTTGAATATGTAGCCATTGCTGCTCAAATTTCAGCACAAGATAGCTCTAGGTATGGACCAGCCCCCCCTGAAAGGAATTAGAGAAAGATCAAGTGTGCTGGGAGAAAACGCAGAAGAGACAGTCAACGACCTTCGTGTAATGGCGACGAGCAGAAGCGAAGATTCGTCAATTTCTTGCAGCCAGAAGTTCGCCCCAACAAGGTGGATCTTCAGCTGGAAGGGCGTGGGAAATGGCTGAGAATCGGAGGAGAACAGGCTTAAGCAAATTTTTGGAAGAAGAGGGAGAGATGGTGAAGAAGAAGAAGAGGAAGAAGATGATGATGTGGCAAAAATGGGCTCAAGGAGGATCAAATGGCTCTGATACCATGTTGGATAGCTGAAAGGAAAGCAAAGAGTGGACACAAACTCAGAATACTTGCATTACTTGGTTGTAGAATGAAGAAGAGTGAGGTCCTTAAGTAGGCACCTCATACATGCTCACTGACATCACTGATGACCTCAGAGCTCCACAATCATCTCCTCAATCTGCTCCTAGATTCTCTCAATCATCCTATGTGGCTCTCCACCACCTAACTGTGCTTGTGGGCACCTAACTATGCCTCTAGCACTCACACATAGAAACATAAGGTGTGCCTGAGGCATACACCTTGAGATATCCCAACAGATTCTCCCACCAAAGTACGATGGTCTTGTTACAGCGCTGAATACGCAGAACAGAAATCTGCCCCTCAACGTTGAGGATTTCAGCACAATGCTACTGGAGGACGAGATGCCTCAAAAGATGAGGACTAGAGAAGATTCGGCTTTCTAGACCGGATCAAAGAAAGGTAAGGGTAAGGACTCTGGTAACCCATCTTCTTCTGATGATAAAAAGAGAAAGAAGAAGATCAAGTGCTTCTATTGCAACAAGGCACGGCACAAGCAGAATGAGTGCCGAAAGAAGATTGCAGATGAGAAGAACGGAATGAGAAGAACGGAGTAAAGAAAGAGTCCAGCAACAGTGTGCAGGCAGCACCAATAGAGCTGTTTGTAGCAATTGAGGAGATTTGTACGGAGGTAGTTCATGTACCTATGGATGAACCTTGGATCATTGACAGTGCTGCATCGCGCCACATGACCAGTCAGAAGGATTGGTATACCTCTCTACGGCCGGTAGGGAATGACATCCTGGTAGCAGTCGGCAATGATGCAAAATGTCCAGCAAAAGGAAAAGGCATGATTGCTCTCAAGTCAGATGGAGTTGTAAAATAGTTGTCCGATGTTCTTTATGTGCCAGATATCAAGAGGAACTTGTTGTCCGTTTCCGCGATCACGGATTGGGACCTCAAAGTTTAATTCGATAAGAATGGTGCACAGATTCTGGATCTTCAAGGGAAGGTCGTTGGTAAAGGTACACAGCGCAACAACATTTACGAACTCTCAGCTTTCAGTGCTCGAATGGATGTGAATAACACTAAGCTATGGCATGAGAGGTTTGGTCATCTAAACCTTAGTTCTTTGAAGGAGATGCATAAAAGGGGAATGATTGTAGACCTACCAGAAATTTCAGATCTGCCCGATGTATGTGAAGCTTGCATGATGGGCAAGCAGCATCGGCATCCCTTTCCTAAAGAGGCCACTAGGGCAAAGGCTCCTCTAGAGCTCATACACACGGACCTCTACGGAAAGATGGAGACGGAAGCTTTGGGTGGTTCCTACTACTTCATGATGCTGATCGACGACTATAGTAGAAGGATATGGATATACTTCCTGAAGACTAAAGACAAGGCTTTTAGTAGGTTCAAGGAATGGCATGTAATGGTCGAGAAAGAAACAGGGAGGAAGGTGAAGAAGTTGAGATCAAACAGAGGTGGAGAGTTCACATCAACTAAATTCGAAAGTTACTGCAAAAGTCACAGAATCAAGAGGCAGAAACCCCCGCCACATACATCATAGCAAAATGTAGTAGAACGCAAGATGCACGTCATTTGCAAAATGGGCCGGAGTATGATGAAAGAGAAAGATTTGCCAAAGACTTTCTGGGCTGAAGCATGTAACACTGCAATTTACATCTTGAATCATAGCTACACGAAGGCTGTGAATGGGATGACTCCACTGCAAGCCTTTTCTGGTAAGAAACCTTCAGCTGCGCATTTCAGAGTTTTTGGATGTGACTGTTTTGTGCATGTCCCTGATGCTACCAGGACCAAATGGGAACCGAAGAGCCGAAAGTGTATTTTCTTGGGCTATAGTGAAGAGGCGAAGGGTTACCGTCTCTATAACCCTGTTACCAAGAAGGTAATTATAAGTCGCGATGTGGTCTTCTCAGAACAGCCGCATCAATTGGAGGAGGATGCTTCCTTCCTAGACAACCAGGACTAGGATATCCATCCAGTACCGCCACCAATAGTAGACCGAACTCCCCCAACAGTGCTTGGGAGGATTCAAGACAGAGAAGATGAAGAAGAGCCTGCAGAACCACAATGGCAACGGCCATTTGGGTAAAGTAGCTTTTGGATGGCAGAGAACCTCCAGCCATTGAGGAGGAACCATCCGAACACCGCCGGTCCAAGAGATTAGAGGAGCAAAGAAGGGCACAAAATCCATAATGAAGAACAACACTTGGGACCTTGTGGATCGACCACCAAAACGCAAGGTAATCGGAACCAAGTGGGTGTACAAGACCAAGTACAAGTCCGACGACATGTTGGATAAGTACAAGGCTCGGCTCGTGGCAAAAGGATTTGCACAGGTACATGGTTTTGATTATTAAGATACTTTTGCTCCCACAGCTCGACTAACCACAATTCGTAGTGTTTTGGCTTTAGCTGCCTAGGGAAGTTGGCCCGTGTTTCAGATGGATGTGAAATCTACCTTTCTGAATGAAGATCTCAAGGAGGAGGCATACGTGGAACAACCACCAGGTTTTGAGATCCGCGGTTCAGAAGGTAAAGTCTGCAAATTGAAGAAGGCACTTTACGAGCTGAAATAGGCTCCACGAGCGTGGTACCAACGAATTGATGCCTACTTTCTACAAAACGGGTTCAGGAGGAGCCCATCTGATGCAAATTTGTATATCTTGAGAGAAGGAGGTAGGTGTATGATTGTGGTCCTTTATGTGGATGACCTTGTCATAACAAGGAACCATGAAGAGAAGATCTTGTAGATGAAGCATTTGCTAGGAAGAGAGTTTGAAATGACAGGATGCATTTCTGTTTAGGGATTGAAGTTTGGCAGGAGCCGAAACAGATCTTCATTTCACATCTGAAGTATGCTGGAGAGATACTGAAGGCATTTGGCATGGCTGAGTGCAAGACAGTTGGTACCCCTATGGAGGTTGATGTGAAGCTCTCAAACAAGGATTCATCACCACTGGTGGACGAAGCGAAGTACATAAGGCTTGTGGGCAGTTTGATTTACTTGTGCAACAAATGGTCAGACATCAGTTTTGCGACTGGTGTACTAAGCAGGTTTTCCAATAAGCCCCGGGAGAACCATTGGAGGGCAGGGATGTGGGTGTTGAAATACATCAAAGGCACACTTGATTATGGCATCGCCTATACCAAGGGAAACATCTTGACCAGATTCAGTGACTCGGATTGGGCAGGAGACGTGGACAGCAGGAGATCAGTGACAGGGTATTGTTTCTCACTTGGATATGGAGTTGTGTCATGGGTCAGCAAGAAGCAACCCACAGTTGCTCTTTCTTCTACCGAGGCCGAGTACAAACCTACATGCTTTGCTTCTTGCGAGGCAGTGTGGTTGAGGAGGACTTTGGGGGACATGGGTGCAGTCCAGAACAAGCCTACGTAGTTATCATATGACAATCAGAGTTGCATGGCGATTGCAAAGAACACGGTGTTCCACGCTCGCACAAAACACATTGAGATTCAATATCACTTTGTACGCGAGCTCATCATGGATGGAGAGGTCGACTTGGTATACTGTCCAACTACAAAGAATGCTACAGACATCTTCACGAAGGCTCTTGGAAGAGACTTACTGGAGAGGCATCTTCATCGACTTGGCATTGGGCCGAAAAAGTAAGTTCACTTGCGGGTGGACATTGAGGGGGGGTGTTAGATATCAATGCTCCACTCTCGTGTAACTACGTGAGAACCAGCTAACTCTACTTGTAAGCCCCCCATATGAGGAGAAGGCATTTGAGTAGCTCGGTTATCCGGTAGGTCCTGGTTTGGACACCAAATGGGGGCCATGTGTGGCTTGATGGCTGGATGGCTTCAGATAGAGTTGGCACACCGCCAACTAGGCTACATGCAAGTGCGGGAAGGCATCCCTTGACTGACTGCACTGAGGGTAGACGGAGCATTTGTCGGGGCAGCCCACTCTCGGGTTGCAGGACCCGTTTGGAGCCTCAAATGATCCTGGATGGCTCTGTTTTGTGCACCGGTTCTATCGTATGGTTGGTGGCCTATTTCGGGACTGACCCCCAGTCGACCGTTTTGGGCAGACTGGGTCGGTCACCCAATTGAGCCTAACCGACTACGACTGGTGGCTATATAAGAGCAAACCCGTGAAGCCCATTTCATCATTGGCTTCAGCAACCCTGATTCCTTAGCATCCAGCCTCTGTCTTCTACTATTTCCAGCATGCCATCGAAGCTTCTTTCATAGGAGCGCACGGTTGGGAGACAGCGCCATCTATTGTATCAGTTCTACAATAATCAAATTTTTGATTCTCCATACTATCTTGTTTTCTCTCTTGCGTACGAGATCTTGTTATCTATTGAGCACAGACGTTGTATTATTTTCTTACAGGAAATAATAATCGACTATGCACAATTGAAGTTTATATTTTCAAGTCTCAAGGGTTGATCTAGCTATTATGTGCACTAATTCACGTCGATATATTTTAATATTTTTGCATTAACTTTACAAGTCCACCTAATTTATTGAAAACCACTTAAATCACTTATACCACTTAGTTCACTTAGATCATTTAGTCCACTTAAATCACTTAGTCCACTTAAATCACTTAAGTCACTTAGTCCACTTAAATCACTTAAGTCACTTATATCACTTAGTCCACTTGAATCACTTAACTCATATCACTTGAACCATCATTGCAGAAGAAGAGTATTATAAAGATATATGTAGTTTACAATGTACATAATTATGCAGTAGGATCCACATCTATCGTTCCCTGAGTGCTTGGTCCTACACCCTGTGAATCTATTTTAGTGAGGTCCTCAAAATGAAAAATGTCAGTATCCTCAGTTGCATCGAAATCTCCAAATGCTTGTCTGTAGCGTGCAAGCTCAAACTCCAACGTCTATACGCGTGCTTGCAGGTCCTCAATCTCTTTGGCTTGTGATGCAATGCGATCTTGTAACTCCTCAGCAGTAACACCTTGTTGACGGAGAGGTATGGCAGATGTGGCCAAGTCAACAAGATCATTGTGTGCTTGGGGAGTTAGCACACGAGGTCTTTGAGACACAGGCTCTCTGTTCTCTATCCTTGCTTGCTTGCACTCTGTAGGGCATCCTTTTCCTGTTCCTGACAAGTTATTCTTATCATTCCAATCCATGCGTCGATGCAAGACGTCGTAGACATACACCTACTGAATGAAATACATGGGTATTTGCTAGTTGTTTGGGATGCTTCCTTCCACCTCTATGAATCGTTGGAGAAGGATGTGGGCTAGGGTTTTGTGCCACAAGTCTGACAACTTGGGCTGTGCATATTTATTCCTAGCATTTCCTAAATGAAGAAACAAGGTGTTTCTTACGAACTCTGATGGACATAGTCTCTGTACTTGTCGAAGAGAGACTGGTCGCCTTGCATGGTATCATCATCCACTGGACCAGTAGTAAAAATACCTAGCCCCTCTCTGCCTAGCATCTCTCTTTGCGCTTGTAAGATATCCTGAGCCTTGGCGTGATTTAGCTGGTCTGCTAAATCAGCCTCTTGAGGCACAAAAGCACCTTGTGGGCCCTCTTGGACTGGAGGTTGCTCTAGTTGGGGAGGATCCTGTGGGAGAATGTTCTCTAAGTTCTCTCCCTCCATGCTCATACTTAGCCTAAAAAATGACAAGAAGATAGAATTAATTTGTAACCACAAATAATATTAAACAATATTAAACCTATACAAACAATATTTAAATATTTAATGTCGCATCATTTATCATATTTTAAAATTGGACCATCATTTTTATCGCATTATTCACTTATACAAATAATATTTAAACATTAATTATTGCATCATTTATCATATTTGACAATTAAATCATCATTTTTATCGCATCATTTACTTATACAAACAATATTTAAATATTACTTATCACATCATTTATCATGTCACTGTAAATATACAAACTTGAACAATGGAGTGGATCCAAACTTGGATGATATATAAAAATAACAATGTTACAAGTATTCATGATCGGTCACTCATGTTACATCCCGTCCAAGAAAGACTCAGTCATTTGCTGGTCTAAGTCCTTGGTTTGGACTGAGCTGTATACCACATCTTGGAGCAATGTCAAAAACCCCACAAAAATCTGCAGTACTTGGATGTCTATCCGGTTTGGTTGACGTGAAGTTGGGGGTAATAAACTTCACGCACCTCTTCACTTCCTGCAGCATTCGAAATGATTGCCAAAGATACTTATCATTGAGAATGAGACATTAGAAAGAAGCTTTTATGCCAAGATACCACACCATACTTTCCTCCCTTAGATAAGAATGAAGATGGTAACATCCCAAGTGATGTTGTAGTCAAGCATAGGGAGAAGGAAAGGATCAGCAGAGGCCATAATCTCAGTGAGCTGGTCTACACCAAAGAGAAGAGCGATACGTTGTTGAAAGAAGATCTTGCAGCTCAACATGACATGAACTGATATATATCGCGGAGTTTGAAGGGGCTGATTAGGTCAGATGGGTAGATTCCGAGGAAACATTGCACCTCCTTCATAGACACCTTTATACTTAGCTCAAAACACTCTACAAACTGTCATTAGACACAGAGGCCTATAACTTTCAAAAGAGACATGATATCAAAGATTCAAGTACACAAAGAGATGCGCCTTAAGATGGGCTTCGCGTTGATATAAGTTTCATTGAAAACAGACAGACGGTTGAAGAGAGATGGACAGTTTACTGGAAGGGGGTAAAAACTGTCATGAAAATAGACTGTCAAACACAGAGACTCATAACTTTTTACAGCTGCATCTGATTCAAGATCTGACTATATAGGAACATGCGCCTTGAAGAGAGCTTCGCGCTGATATAAATTTCATTACAATCGGACTACCGAGCAGAAAGTTATGAGCAAAACACTAATAGGGGGTCAAACTGTCATGAAAACTACCCTCCACCTAGGCTAATTTCGCATGAGCAGGATGCTCCCTCAAGACTCCACCTTCATCAACGATCCACCCCTCATAGATTTCGCCTAGGAGAGGGGAAGAAGTTTGCATAGTGGCTCGGGAAACAAATGGACCATGTGTGCACAGTGAGCAGCCGAATAGAAAGAACTTTTAAGGCTTTGAAAGAAAGAAAAGGGAAGAGACACTCAAGAGAGAGAGAACCTAAAGTGACCTTCATTATAAATAGACTGAGAATCCACCTCAACACTACAAACACAAGGGAGAAGAAGAGGTTTCATACATACAAGAGGGAGCGGAAGCTCCAAGACTACTCATAGAGAGAGAATAAACTAGAGAGAGAAGGACTCAAGAGTCTACATAAGAGAATATCTACAAGAGGAAGAGAAGGCTCATGGAAGAGGCTTGGGGAGACTAGAACTACAGCAACATAAGGCCCAATGGTGGAAGAGATTGATGAACAAGGGAGAGGAGGGCTTCTTTTATAGAGATTTTGTCACCCTCCTTCACCCATTTACAATTGCTGCCTGTAGATTCTTTTCCCCATCAATCACATAAGCACGTATGTCACCATTGGCTACTCTTGCCATGTGTCCCATCAAAAGATGCTCAAGACTCTTAAAATATTGAGAAAGTCAAGAGTCTCCTCACACATGTCCACATCCTCCTTATTCCACATAGGAGTTCTAGAAGGATTCCTCTTGACTTCACACTCCTCCACATGCCTTCCACACGCTTGGCATGTGGCCTCTCTTATATTATTGGAACACGTGGACATGAGCCCACCTCTTTATATGACTCACTCTTCCTATTTTCTAAAAAACTCATAGTATCCCATACACAAATAACTCTCACCCCATACCAAGGTATTTATAATTCATACCTATGGTATTTACAATGAGCCATTCCACTCATCCTCTCAATCCTATACAATATCATAGAAAATAGAAATAAGTGAGAGCCGCTAGGCTATCACTTGATACTCAAACTCTTATGAAACATAGAGAAAAACAATATCAATGCCAAGTTAAAAATATCAATTTTTAGTGTCACATCTTTTCCCCCCAGCAGATCCTCTCTAGTACAGAGAGGGTCTGCTGGCCCTCAAGGTGGTCAAGCATAGAAGAATTTAAGGCGATACTCATTGGTGCGTCCGGGTATCACCATGCCATCAACATCCTCAAGCTGAAAGGTTCCATTTGTGACAGTCATATACATCCTTATGGAGGCATGGCCAAAAGTAACCAATCTCTGCTTCTGTTGTGGAGTTAACCCTCAAGGAAACATGCCTTCTTCCACATATTGCTGAACATCTTGTAGTTTTGGCCATCCAGTGTCTACCCAAGAAACCACCCCCTGGTCTTGTACTACAATGGCTTGAGTAGCTAACTCATCTGCCCTTTGATTTTCTTTTCTGTTTATATGAACAAACTTGCAAAAATCAAACTGACTACATAGTGCCATAGCCTTTTGATTAAGCTCCTTCAATTGAGGACTTCTTGTCTGGTAATGCCCTTGCATTTGCTTTATAATAAGCTGAGAATCTCCTCTTACTTCCAATTCTTTAACTTGACTTTGAAGACAACCCTCCAAACCAAGAATCAAAGCATTATACTCAGCTGCATTGTTAGTTGTGATACCTGGAAGCTCTTGTCCTCTTGCCCATACCTCTTGACCTTTAGGATTCATCAAGACTATCCCCCTGGCTCCTTGTTGGCATGAAGGACTAAAAGCCCCATCAAAATACAAAACAAAAGCTGTCGGTGGTGTATCCCTTTCATCTTTAATGTTCTCCTTACATTTCTTTTCTTCTCCTAGATCCTCCCGTCCTGTGAGCAAATCTGCCATAGTGGACCTAGTGGTATTTTCAGTGACAAAAGAGAAAGAGAACTCTTGAAGCTCTAACAACCATTTTGCAAATCTCCCCCCAGGATTAGGCTTGCGAACTAGATATGCTAATATAGACTGAGAGGTAAGGAAGAAAAATGGTCGAGGTAATAAATAGGAGCGAAACTTTCTGACGGAAAACACCAAAGAGAGAGCTTGCTGCTCCATTTCTTCATACCTTGTTTTCACATCTGTAAGCTATCGGCTGGCATAATAGATGGGTTGCATTCTACCTGTCTCTCCTTTTTGTAGCAATACAGCACCAACTGAATGCAAAGATACACTTGGATTTACATAAAAGTCTTGAGACCAATCAGGGGGCTTCAATATTGGGCCCTTACTCATGGCCTCCTTAAGTTGCTGGAAAGACTCTTGTTGCTCCATACCCCATTGGAAAGAAACTCCTTTTCTTGTCAACAAGTTCATGGGATGCACTATCTCTGTGAAATCATCACAAAAGCGTTGATAATACTTGCTCTTTCCTAGAATTCTGCGAACACCAGTGACACTCTCAGGACTTGGCAATGCCATGATTGCTTTAACCTTATTAGGATCCATTTGCAGGCCTTCTTGAGACACAATATGCCCCAACAAGACTACTTTTGTTCGAGCCAAATGACACTTGCTAGGATTTAGATACCCTTTTGCTTCATCAATCCTAGCTAAGGCCATTTTTAACTTCTCCATGTGATCCATGTGTCGAGAATAAATGCAAAAATCATCCAAAAACACCCTTATGATCTTTCCCAAGTAAGGCTCAAGAACTTGACTCATGAACCTTTGAAATGTAGCTGGTGCATTGGTCAACCCAAAAGGCATCACTCGGTAAGCAAAAACTCCCCAAGGTGTGACAAATGATGTTTTCTTTTGATCTTCCTCCCGAATACGAATTTGAAAGTACCCAGAATACCCATCACATACAGAATACATCTCATGCCCTGCTACTTGGTCTAGTATTTCATCTTGGAATGGCAAAGGAAAATGATCCCTCTTAATGCATGCATTCAAAGGACGAAAGTCCACACAAACTCGCCACTTATTTCCTTTCTTTGGTGTGACAACTACAGGAGATATCCATTCTGAATCATCAACATGAAAGATGAATCCTGCCTCAAGTAGTTGTGTTACCTCTTTCTTTAGTGCCTCAGCTTGGATCACCCCCAATCACCTTAAGCGTTGCACAACTGGCTTGCTTTCTGACTTTAACTCAATCTTGTGCTCCACAAGAGAGACTGGTCGAACCTGTGAATAGCTTGTTGCAAAGAGACATGGAAAATCATCTAGCATATCCAAGTACTGGAGCTTCTCACTACCTGATAGAGAATCACCAAGAAGCTCTTCATTGCGTTGGCGTCGTTTAGTGTGCTCTACATCCTCCACATGAAGTGTCTCTATAGGATCTTCTTGCACCACCACCTTGTTCCTTCTTGACTCATCCCGATCAGCACCAAGACAAAGACCAAAGGCCACTCCTTCCACCTCACCCTCTGAGTTGGACTCCTCAGAGCTACACCCTGTCTCTTCTTCTTCATCGGTTAAGTCAGAGCTTGAACTCTCTGATGTTGAAGACTCCTCCTTGACAACTTCCTTTTTGCAGCTTCTGATGTTGTAGTGCACCTTCTTATCATTTCCCTGCAAAATCAATTCTCCAGTATCCCACTTTTGAACAGCCTTCACCTTGCATAGCCAAGGCCTTCCCAAAATCAATGGATAGGCACGTGCATCTGGCTTGGTAGGGATCACCTGAAAAGTAGTCGGCACAGAAATTCCACATACATCCACTTCTAGATTCTTCACAACTCCCAAGGTCTTAACCCTAGTGTTGTCAGCCAATTTGATGCGATAAGGAGAGGTAGTACTAGAGTATTTTAAATCAGCATCAATCATGGTCTTCTCACTCATGACATTAATCGATGCAACTCCATCAATGTACACATTAGAAATCACTTGACCATCAATGATCACATCAACCACAGGTACATCTATATCTACCTTTTGAACAACAAGAATGGCACTTTTCTTCTTTTTCTTCTTTGACACTCTTGTGCTTGCTAGTTTTCCCCATTCCTTCCATAGTTTTGGAGACAAAGCAAGTAATTGACCAAAGGTAATATGAGCTTCCTTTTCTTTATGGTCGGACAACAAGTCATAGCTTTGAATTCCTTGTCCTAAAGGAAAGTCTAACTGGCTAATTCTCCTTCTAGATGCCTTCTTTTTCTTACTACGGTGTTCCTCTTCTTGATGTTCGTCTTCCTGATGTTCCTCTTCCTTGCTTTCTTCTTCTTCTTTTGGTTTACCACGCCCCCGTTTAGCCATCATTACCTCTCTTTCCTCATCCCCTGAAGAAGCTTCTAACAAGGATACTTGTTTTTCTTCTTTCTTTCTCAATCTAGGACACTCGGGGCGATAGTGACCTTTTTAATTACATTCATAGCAAGTGACCCCACTCCTATCTCGAGGCCTATCTTCACTCTTTGGTGCTCTAGGTTGTTGTGCATTAACCAAATGAAATTTCAAATCAACAAACTCTGCCATCAATTGGGAGATATTATGATCTAACTCAAAGGACTTTGGTACCTAAGGAGTGCTCATTACCTCCACCTTAGAAGTTGAAGCTGTTGAAGACACAAAAGAGGATTCGATCTTTATTCTTGGTCGCAATGCGAAGTGCCTCCATGTATGTTGTTGGATCTTTACTCATAACTTTTGAGCGAAGACGAGGCTCCAAAGCCATAACAAATTTGCTCATCTTTAAGTGCTCCATCCCTGAGAGACTTTGAGGGGCCGATGATGCTGATGCCATAGCTCGCAAAGCTGCCCTTTCATACTTTGTCCATAAAGTTTCATATCGGATTGCCAACGCAGAGACCAACTCACCCTCTCCTTGATAGAATCGGTCCAACTACAACATCAAAGCATTTGGCGGCTCCACTGCCCCAAATCTCTGCTTCATTGCTGCCACCACTTGGTCCCAGTCCTCCTTGGTAGAGTCTGGTAAGGTCTCATGCCAACTCAAGGCTACACCTTCAAGAAAATCAGGCAAAATCTCTGCCCGATCCTTCATGGACCATCCAGAAAGCCGGCATCCTCGAACAAAATCCCGAAGATAAGACTCCGGGTCTTCCCCTTGGGTCCCTCGAAACACTGGAATCTTCACCATGATGAAACACAAAAAGGAAACACCAAGATCCAAATAATATCCCAAATAAGATCCGAACAAGATCCCACAGAGCCTTAGTATACCAAGACCAACTTATTATGCATAACCACTTGTTGAAAACCCTCCACAATGTGATCCTCAACAAAATCTTCAAAAATAAGTGACCAACCAGCACCATGAAAACATTGTGTATACATGCATTCTAGAATCACCCTTCTCACAATAGGAAGTGCACATAAAAGCTTCAAGATATTGTAATCTTCATCATTTGCATAGCAAAATAATTTGAAAGCATTGAGAATCACCACTCCATTGTTATAGTCAAAAACTACCCAAAGACTCAACTCTTCTTCACAGCAAGCTACCAGTGCATGGAACAATCCCCAATCTATCATTGTGCCTGCTGCCGGTGTTGTCGATTCACCAACATACTCAACAGTGCAAACATAAAGGATATGATCATGGTGACTATCGAATAGCTTGAGCATCACCTTCACAATCTTCAAGTTCTCTTAAACGGGTTGCAATCTCTTCTAACGGAGTTCTTCCAGGCATCTTCTTTATCTCATCAAAACACATGCCTCTTCTAGGCATAACATGCAATCAAGTACACCCGAGACCATTTAGTAAGGTGGGATAAATCCAATACCAAACGTACCCGGCGTCTCCACCAAAAGATGTGACATGAAGTTGGGGGTAATAAACTTCACGCACCTCTTCACTTCCTGCAGCATTCGAACTGACTGCCAAAGATACTTATCATTGAGAATGAGACATTAGAAAGAAGCTTTTATGCCAAGATACCACACCATACTTTCCTCCCTTAGATGAGAATGAAGATGGTAACATCCCAAGTGATGTTGTAGTCAAGCATAGGAAGAAGGAAAGGATCAACAGAGGCCATAATCTCAGCGAGCCGGTCTACACCAAAGAGAAGAGCGATACGTTGTTGAAAGAAGATCTTGCGGCTCAACATGACATGAACTGATATATATCGAGGAGTTTGAAGGGGCTGATTAGGTCGGATGGGTAGATTCCGAGGAAACATTGCACCTCCTTCATAGACACCTTTATACTTAGCTCAAAACACTCTACAAACTGTCATTAGACACAGAGGCCTATAACTTTCAATAGAGACATGATATCAAAGACTGAAGTACACAAAGAGATGCACCTTGAGATGGGCTTCACGTTGATATAAGTTTCATTGAAAACAGACAGACGGTTGAAGAGATATGGACAGTTTACTGGAAGGGGGTAAAAACTGTCATGAAAACAGACTGTCAAACACAGAGACTCATAACTTTTTGCAGCAGTATCTGATTCAAGATCTGACTATATAGGAACATGCGACTTGAAGAGGCTTCGCGCTGATATAAATTTCATTACAATCGGACTACCGAGCAGAAAGTTATGAGCAAAACACTAATAGAGGGTCAAACTGTCATGAAAACTACCCTCCACCTAGGCTAATTTCGCCTGAGCAGGATGCTCCCTCAAGACTCCACCTTCATCAACGATCCACCCCTCATAGATTTTGCCTAGAAGAGGGGAAGAAGTTTGCATAGTGGCTCGGGAAACAAATGGACCATGTGTGCACAGTGAGCAGCCGAATAGAAAGAACTTTTAAGGCTTTGAAAGAAAGAAAAGGGAAGAGACACTCAAGAGAGAGAGAACCTGAAGTGACCTTCATTACAAATAGAGTGAGAATCCACCTCAACACTACAAACACAAGGGAGAAGAAGAGGTTTCATACATACAAGAGGGAGCGGAAGCTCCAAGACTACTCATAGAGAGAGAATAAACTAGAGAGAGAAGGACTCAAGAGTCTACATAAGAGAATATCTACAAGAGGAAGAGAAGGCTCATGGAAGAGGCTTGAGGAGACTAGAACTACAGCAACATAAGGCCCAATGGTGGAAGAGATTGATGAACAAGGGAGAGGAGGGCTCCTTTTATAGAGATTTTGTCACCCTCCTTCACCCATTTACAATTGCTGCCTGTAGATTCTTTTCCCCATCAATCACATAAGCACGTATGTCACCATCCATGTCCTTTTTGGCTACTCTTGCCATGTGTCCCATCAAAAGATGCTCAAGACTCTTAAAATATTGAGAAAGTCAAGAGTCTCCTCACATGGAGCCCATAGGGACCCTCTCTTTTCCACATGTCCACATCCTCCTTATTGCACATAGGAGTTCTAGAAGGATTCACACTCCTCCACATGCCTTCCACACGCTTGGCATGTGGCCTCTCTTATATTATTGGAACACGTGGACATAAGCCCACCTCTTTATATGACTCACTCTTCCTATTTTCTAAAAAACTCATAGTATCCCATACACAAATAACTCTCACCCCATACCAAGGTATTTATAATTCATACCTATGGTATTTACAATGAGCCATTCCACTCATCCTCTCAATCCCATACAATATCATAGAAAATAGAAATAAGTGAGAGCCGCTAGGCTATCACTTGATACTCAAACTCTTATCAAACATAGAGAAAAACAATATCAATGCCAAGTTAAAAATATCAATTTTTAGCGTCAGCGAACTAGTGCACTTAAAATATCAAATACAATTAGGAGGGACTACCTCTAGTGGTAGAAATGCCCGAAAGAGAATGTGATACAACTTTGTGTTACAACTTTATGATACAACTTTGTGATACAACTTTGTGTTACAACTTTGTGTTACAACTTCTACATGTAGAAAGAGAATGTGTTACAACTTTGTGTTACAACTTTGTGATACAACTTTGTGTTACAACTTTGTGTTACAACTTCTACATATGACTTCTACATGTAGAAAGAGAATGTGTTACAATTTTGTGTTACAACTTCTACATGTAGAAAGAGAATGTGTTACAACTTTGTGTTACAACTTTATGATACAACTTTGTGTTACAAATTTGTGATACAACTTTGTGATACAACTTTGTGTTACAACTTTGTGTTACGATTCCTACATGCAGAGAGAGAAGCTCTCCAACTTCTATAAATACCCCATAATGGAATGAAGCCCACACTCTTTGGAGCATTGTGTTGAGTCTACTTTGGTATTCCACGCATTTGTCTCAAGTGTCCATGCTTCCTTGCACTCCACGTCCAAAAGCATGTCCTAACCTTGCAACTCCTCCTCCCCTTTCCTCCAACCTTGCAACCCACCCTCTCCCTCTCCTCCTCCCTCCTCGTCCTCCCTCCTCCTCGTCCTCCTACTCCTCCTCTGTCCTCCTCCTCCCTCTTCCTCCTCCTCCTCCTCCTCTCTCCTTCCCCTCCCTCCTCCTCCTCCCTCCTCTCTCTTCTTTCCCCCATGCTCTTACAGCTTCTTTCTCTCCCACTCCTATGCTCCCCCTAAACCCTTTGTTCCTCATCCCTTAAACTCCATGATCTACAAGGGAGACGAGTTCTCCACCATGTAATCTACCGTGAACCTTGGAACCTCCTTCTAACCCTGGACTCCTAAACCTTGGAACCTCCTTCTAAACCTTGGATTTCCTTCTAAACCCTGGAACCTCTTTCTAACCCTGGAACCTCCTTGTGAACCTTGGATCCTCCTTCTAACCCTGAACTCCTTCTAAACCCTGAAACCTCTTTCTAAACCCTGGAACTCCTTTTAAACCCTAGAACCTCCTTCTAAACCCTGGAACTCCTTCTAAACCCTGGAACCTCCTTCTGAACCTTGGAACCTCCTTCTAATCTTGGAACCTCCTTCTAACCCTTAAACTCCTCCTAAACCCTACAACCCCCAATGAAGGCAAAAGCCTTCATTACCTCAATCATGATGATACATGTTCCTTTTACACATGCATGCACTTTGTTTTCTTACCACACTTAAGCCTACATCTTTCACCAGAACACGACTCGAGGTCCTAAGCTACACATACTACAACTGACAACCCCAATATATTTGTAGGTGACAAAAAGCCTCGGAACCCTACATACTCAGAGAACCCAGCTCTTCCTACGAAAGCAGTAGGAAAGAGCCAACATTTGGTGCCATTGTCGGGGAGACTAGCGTCTCAAGTAGCGAGTAAACATACGTAGGTATGTGTAAAAAACAAACTACTTCGAACTTTCACGAACATAACACTCAAGGGCAAGGAGAGTAAAATTTTTTTTGCATTTCTAGCCAAACATATCTACCTCAAGCATCAACCTTGGATTAATACCTTAAGAAATTGTCTTTATTTCTTAAATAGAAGCCACATGATATACAATTAGGCTAGGTAGTGGACACGAATGCATAGAGCTTGCAATTTTGATCATTTTACCTTTTTTTAGAAAAGCAAACCGAGCTATCCATAAAGAGTTATGGCTTGGGAAGAGTTTAGACCCTAAACCTAAACTCAAATCCTATAAAAACCAACTCCACTCCCTCAGTCTTCATCTTTCACTTTTTGCCTCCATTTTCTTCTTCATTCCGAGCCCTCCTCACCACCTTACTCCCATCCTCACATTGTAAGTGACTTCGAGCCCATCTCGCAGCAATAACCCAACCATCCACCCACCGTCCATTGTTCCTCAACAATCCCGTTACATCGAGAAAGACTTGGAGAGCGTTCAGGTGACCACCTCTACCTCCCTCGATTTCTGTCCCTCAAGTTTTTTATTTCTTCTCTTTTTTTTTTGCCCCTCCCATTTCCACCACACCCTCCCCCTCCCCCCTCCATTTCCACCACACCCTCCCCCTCCCCCCTCCTCCTCCATTTCCATCACCCCCTCCCCCTTCCCCCTCCATCTCCACCACCCTCCTTCCTCCATCTCCACCACCCCCTCCCCCCTCCCCCTCCATTTCCACCACCCCCTCCCCCCTCCATCTCCACCACCCCCTCCCTCTTTCCCTCCCCTTTTCTCTCTCTCTCTCTTTCCCTCCCATCTCCACCACCCCTTCCCCCTCCCCCCTCCATTTCCACCAACCCTTCCCCCTCCCCCCTCCATCTCCACCTCCCCCTCCCCCTTCCCCCTCCATTTCCACCCCCTCCCCCTTCCCCCTCCATCTCCACCACCCCCTCCCTCTTTCCCTCCCTCTCTCTCTCTCTCTCTCTCTCTCTCTCTCTCTCTTTTCCAGCCCCCTCCATCTCCACCACCCCCTCCCCCTCCCCCCTCCATTTGCACC